>NC_090446.1:1363434981-1363759760 GCF_031143425.1 Pleurodeles waltl
TCCCAGACCACCACTCCCCGCCAGGACCCTGTCGGCGGGAATCCCAGTCCACCCCACCCCGCCACCGCCAAGCACACCCACATCCCGCCCTCCAAATAATGATGCACAAATCACCTCGGCGGACAGTGGAGGCCCGACGACCATTGGCGGCTGCGACCGCCACAGGCAGCAAGTGGGCCCAACAGCAACCAGTGCACACATTGGCTAGGCCTAGCACCCACACACCTGACACACATCCAGAACACCATAAAACACCCCCAGACACACCCCACAACCCCTTGCAACGAAACCAGGACCAGCCGACGGAGAGCACCAGAGCCAGACAGAGAACATCAGCAGACAGGACACGCATAGCGACCCACACAAGAGCACCCACATCCCGTCCCCAGTCCGACGCCATCCACCACCCTCATCATGCCCCCCCAAAAATCCTCGCTTAACTGAAAGGGAGCTAAGGACCATGGTGGCCGAGATCCTAAAAGTGGAGCCTCAAATATTCGGGTCCGAGGTGCAGCACACACCCATTGCACGGAAAATGGAGCTGTGGCAGACCATTGTGAACAGGGTGAATGCAGTGGGACACCATCCACGCACCAGGGATGACATTCGCAAGAGATGGAACGACCTGAGGGGGAAGGTCCGGGCCATGGCTTCCAGGCACCACATCGCAGTGCAGAAGACTGGGGGTGGACCGCCACCAACACCACCCAACTACACAGACTGGGAGGAGAAGGTACTCGCCATCCTGCACCCAGAGGGACTCACTGAAGGAATGGACTCGGGTAAGTCATCTACAATTACCCCATATACACCATACCTGTAATGCATGCACCACCCCACCCCACCCACACCCACCTCGACACACACCCCACCCAGCCTTTACCCACCACATCCACCACCCTGCATCACCCACAACTCACTACCAGGCCCACATCACTCCCGCTGTGCACAGCTACCCACCCCTGCACGTACCCACAATGGAATAATAACCCCCACCACAATGTAACCCCACCACTGCCACTAAATGCAATGACCACCTCACAAAGGCACCCTGGAAGGCCACTGAAAGGCACACCAGCACAAAATTGCACTGTTCAGTACACCTCAAACCCTCATGCATATGTAACATACATTTCTATGTCCACCAACAGGCACCATCACCCATGCAACCCTAATGGAGGGGACAAGGAGTGCCACAGCACTCCAGGGAGGCAGAGGCACATCACAGGACACTGTGAAGGATCCCTGGACACTGATAAGCAGGCAGGCCCCTCACACAGCCCTGGATGCTCACCATGCAGCAGCCCCACCCAGTAAAACACTGTCACCCCTAACACCCAGTCAAGACCAGCAGGCCAGGGGAGGCATACCCAGACCAGTGGACCCAGGGCACAAACAGGTGGAACATAGCTACAGAGGCCACAGTCTCCCATCCCCAACATGCAGGAAGACGAGGGCCCCAGTACAAGTGGCACGTCAAGACCTGCGCAGGGGACACAGGCACAGGGGGCCAGGGCAAGTTCAAGTGCCCCAGTGGGTCTGGGGGTAGGGCACCGGATAGATGCAGCAGCCCAGGACATCATTGCAGAGGTATTGGGGGCCTACCAACATACCCAAGACAGGTTGGCACAGATTGTATCCACCCTGGAGCAAAGGCAGAGGATGCAGCTGGAACATCACCAACAGGCCATGGACCAGTGGAAAGAACACAATGCCACAATGGCCACAATTGCTGGAGCACTGCTGCAGTTGGTCAACAAACAATCAGACACCCACACCGGACAAGAGGCCCCCACAACAGCCCTGGACAACCAGCAACAAATGACCCAAGCAGCTGAAACAGTACAGGAAATACCCTCCCAGGAATCACAAGGCCCAACCATGCCACCCCAAGAAGCTCCACAGCAGGCGCCTAAACGTAGTCTCAAGCCAAGATATGGCACTGGAAACCCAGCTATGAACAAGCCCCACTCCAACAATTGACACTGCTACTACTGCCAAGCAACCATCCCACCCATTCACCAACTACATTTAGCTGAGGGATAAATAAAGTACTAAACTACAAATAGGACCCACCTTTGACATCAAACAGGCCTGCCTCCAAGTCGGTTTTGAGGACACCCAACCATTACGACTTCCATCACTGTACATAGCACATTTCACTGTATTCCACCAATAAACCACACATCTCACCTGAAACACTGTCCCCTGTCTTCAATGTTGAACAAAGTGCAGTATGGATGCAACTGCAGGGAACAACTTTATTGTCAATTTGTGCATGGTGGTGGTAATCTGTGTTTCAAATTAGGCAAGGAGGGAATGCATATATTGTCTGTCAGTATCATGCTGAAGAGGTCCATGTCTCGCCTATCATGACCAATTCCCCCTAGATGACATAGCACACTTACAGTATCAGTCACGAACCACATTTACAGGCTTAAGTCCCACAAAGTTATTGGAAGTAGAGTTGTATCAGTTGGTTCCTGGAATTTACATCTTCCTCATCCTCACCATCACTCTCCTCACCTCTCTGAGGTAACTGATCAGGAACCATAGCACCCTCCACCTCCAAAAGGGGGATTGAATGTCTCACTGCCACGATGTGCAGCATGCAGCAGGCCACCACTATTCTACACACCTTATCAGGCCCATTGGCCAGGGAACCCCCAGAGATATGTAGGCACCGGAATCTAGCCTTCAGGAGACCTATAGTACGCTCTATCACCCTCCTAGTACGTCCATGGGCTTCATTGTATTTCTTCTCTGCATCCGTCCTGGGATGTCTCACTGGTGTCAGGAGCCAACGCGAGTTTGGATAGCCAGAATCACCTAGAGAAATGGTGCAATACAGAGTCGTCATTGTTATGCCCCTTAGTCAGACAGGCTGGTTCTCAGCAATGTGTTAGTTAGTGACAGGCAAACTTACCTATGATCCAACCTCTGTCCTCTTGTAGTTGTTCCATCTTCTGTTCCTCAAAACAAATGACTCATGGACAGAACCCGGAAACATGGCATTCACATGGGATATGTACTGGTCTGCAGTACATACCAATTGGATGTTCATGGAGTGAAAGTTCTTCCTGTTTCTGTACACCTGTTCACTCACTCTTGGGGGGATGATAGCTATGTGGGTGTCATCGATGGCACCGATGACATGGGGAATGTTTGCAAAGACATAGACGTCAGACTTGATGGCAGGGAGGTCAGCACTTTGGGGGAATCGCACATATAACTGCAGATGTTGTACAAGTGCATTCAGAAATCTTGTCAGTACCTAGTTGAACATTGGCTGTGAGAAACCAGCACCCATGCCTACTGTCACTTGAAAAGAGCCTGTGGTCAGGAAATGGAGTGCAGAGAGCACTTGCACCTCAGTTGGAATGGCATGCTGATTATGATTTCCGGGAGTCAGTGCAGGATTCAGTAATGCAAATAGGTCCTGAATAGTTGCACGTGTGAGTCTGTAGGTGATTATGATCTGACGCTCCACCATGGTCCCCATAGCCACAAGTGGTCTGTACACTGATGGTTCCCTTCCACGCCACAAGGTTCGGTACCTATGAGGGGTAAGAAAAAGGAGTGATGTGCACACATACACTGGCATATTTGCTACATACATGCACTGCATTCTTAATAGTAGTGTCTGTACAATAACTGCAACCTGACAGATGTACATGTACATCACCAGGAGGGAACAGAGTTAATCATGTGTGTTTATATACTCAATGGATAGAGGCCTAGGTGCTTCTTATGGCTAGTAGGCCCAGCATTGTGAGTAATATGAATTTCAAGATGTCTGCCCACTGTAGTTCTGCCCCTTTGTTGTGGAAGTGACCTAATAGCGCGAGCGGTTGACTTCACACCGTACGGCGGTGTTGACCGTTGTTCGCACCCTCATTGGCTAACATGGATGCCAATGGGGAATCCTGGCGTATCATGATCGCTGCCGGCGGTGACGGTGCATACCGCTGTGGAACGTACGCGCGTTCGTCATCGTTTGATCACTTGACTCCCTGATCATGTGTGGACAAGTACTCCACTCTGGGTACTGCTGTGGCCTGCCTCTGGCTATGGATGTTCCACGTGGTGCAGGGGAAATGGCCCCCGCCTTCACCCAGGAAGAACTGGAGAAACTGGTGGAAGGGGTCCTGCCCCTGTACGGAAGACTCTATGGACGGCCAGAGGTACAGGTGGGTCCGGGTTTTGGGGGTACTGTGTGAGTGATGGATGGAGTGGATTGCACAGATGTGTGCTCCTGTGAGCCAGGATGGGGCTTGGTGCATGGAATGCTGCGTGCCACTGTCCTGCATGTCTGGGAGTACTGTCTGTCCTATGTCTGACAATCTGCCAGCTGTTGCCATTGTGCAGGTGTCTGACCTCCGTGTTCCATTTCTGCGTCACCCTACTAGGTCAGTGCCCACCAGAGGAGGGCACATTGGCATGCCATTGCCAAGGAGGTACGGACCCTGGGGGTCTACAACCGGCGGAGCACCCAGTGTCGAAAGAGGTGGGAGGACCTGCGGCGCTGGGTGCGGAAGATCACTAAGGCCCAGCTGGGGAAGTCCTCCCAACGTGGAAGGGGTGCCCGTCGGGCACTGACCCCCCTCATGCAAAGGATCCTGGCGGTGGTGTACCCAGACCTGGATGGGCGCTTGAAAGCTGCACAGCAGTCACAAGAGGGTGAGTACTCACAGCCCATACTTCAGCCTGGAAGGATGAGTGTGTGTGCGATAGGGCTCATGGTGCTTAGATCAGGGATTTTGACTGGTGTTCAGCTACTGTCTGCTCCCCAAAGGGTGTAGGGGTGTCCCTATCAGGTTTCACCTACCTCAGCTCCAAAACAATTTCAGGATATAGGTGTAGGTCAGTATACTGCTCAGTAGTCAGGGCCATGGCCATGGGCCTAGTGCACGGTGCTGCCTGTTGGGTGTGTCTGCTGGGTAGGTGTATGTCTGGCCATTGTGTATCAGCATTTAGCTACTTACAAGTGTCTCTCCTGTTTTGTCTCCCCATCCCTGTTCTCTTGTGTTTGTCTGGTACAGCATCAACATCAGGCGAGAGAGCTGAGGCACCCGCAAGTGGGGAGGCAGCGGCCAACGGATCCTCCGAGGCAGAGACAACGGACGCCCAGGAGACCAGTGGGTGGGAGGGCGAGGGGACTTCCACGGGTGGGGGCTACTACAACAGGAGGTAGTGACTGTGAGACCTCCTCCGATGAGGGTCCTCGGGCAGTGGCGGACACTATTGGACAAACCACGACCGTGAGATCTTCACCAGCCCCCAAACCATCAGAGCCCTCCCTTCTGCTCCCCACCGAGTTGCCCGTGCCCGCCCACCCCGGAAGGTGGGCGTCTCCTTCGCCCCAGCACCTCCTCCCCTGCCCCAGTCAGCCCTGCTGCCCTCACAGAGGAGGCTATTGACCTCCTGAGAACCATCTCTGTAGGGCAGACAACCATTGTCAATGCCATCCAGGGTCTGGCTTCTAAGGTGCAGCAGACCAATGCCTATCTGGATTGCATTCACGGTGCCGTGTCTACCCTACAGAGATCTTTTCAGGCTCTGGCCTCCTCTTGGACGGCAGACAGTTTCCCTGGCCATTCCGTCCCCCCTCCAACCTCGTCTATCCCTTCCAGCACCCCACTCCCTTCACCCGTCCAAAGCACACAATCAGACGCGCTTACAGGCACATCAACACACAAGAAGGACACTTCCAAACACAAGCACCACACCTCTCACCACAAGCATTCACACAGCCAACAGACACCTGCACACACAACAACGTCCACTTCCCCAAGTGTGCCCACCTCTTCCGCCTCCCTGTCTGCCCCCTCTACATCCACACCCTCATGCACTGCACCTTCACTCACTGTTACTGCTCCTCTTCCTGCACTCACCACAATAGCAGACAGCCATAAATGCACCCCATACACCACACCTGCACTCACCACCTCCACTGTAGTTGACACATGCAGCACACTCACCCGACTTGCAGACACCCACCCAACATACATCCACACTAGCTGTCTGTCTTCTCCCACTGTGTCCACCCCCCACCTCCCAAAACACTCAAACGCACCAAGACACCCACCCATCAGACATCCACCACAACACAGCATACTGAGCAATCACCTGCACCCACTACACGCACATCTACACCCCATACATCAACTCCCTCTGCCTCCACTCCCACACCCTCATCCACGCCCACCCCAATTGCTCCCCAAAAAACTTTTCCTCTCCCGTGCAGACCTGTTTGAACCCACTGGCCCACCCCGTCTTGTCCCAAAACGTGCCCACCTCCTTGCCCTTTCTGCTCCTTCAACATCGCAGCCCACCCCGGTCCAGCCTTCCCATTCCCGTGCCCCTTCTCCGGTGAAGAAGAAGGCCCGCTCGGAGCCTAACCCATCCAGCTCCACCCGAGCCAAACAGCCCCCACCACCTTCAAAGGAGAAGCTCACCCACCTCCAACCTCCTCTTGCAAGTCAAAGTCCCACCCCCGTCGTAACTTTGTCCTTTCCTCCCTTGTGTCGTAGGTTGCGTACTTACCGTCGTCGTCTTCGTCGGCGGTCCGGTCGTGTAGATATATGGCAAGGAGCAAGGCTGGCATGATCTGCAGCTCTCTGTCCATGGCTGCCGCTGCACGTTTGGATGACCTCCGGTGAGTGTTTCCTTCTTTTTGTTTCTTTTCCGTCTGGCTTTGTGTGGCGGTGGTTTCCGACCCGGAACTGGCGGCGGAATGGTGGTTCATAATTTGATGGGCAGGTTAGGCCTTTCCGACGGCCTGTGGGCGGACTCTGCCGTCGTCAGCGGGACTCCTTTCCTGGCGGTGGGTGGTGCGCGGGATGCGTGTGTTTCGTTTGGTTCATTATTTGGTGGTCCGGGCCGCTCCTCTGTTGCCGGTTTCTACCGCCACCGCCGGCGGTGCGGAACGGACCGCCATGTTCACAATGAGGGCCACAATCAGTTTCTACACCAATTCTCACGTTCACTTGCCGTGAGAGGGCCACGAGCGGTGTCTACTTGCATTGGTTCTTCATCTGTCGTCTCTTTTGAGGCTGATCGAGTTTCTTCAGTACGATGGACAATTGTACGTGGATTTCCAACATAATGAGGACCATGATTCTTTCTTCTTTCAAGACGGCGTTCCTTTAGACGATACTCTATGGAAAGTGATTGATCCATCAATCCACGTAGATCTTCTACTCTGGTTGAATGTACTAATTCATCTTTGATTTCCTCTCGTAGACCCGTTCGAAACAGAGTTACCAAGGTGCGTTCTACCCATGTTGTCTCTGCTGCTAGTTGTCTAAATCGTGTAATGTATTGAAGAACATCCTGGTTAACTTGTTGGATATCGCATAACGCTTCTTCTGCCGATGCCTCCAATCCAGGGCGTTAGAACGTTTGTTTGAAAGCAGTGAGAAAAGCTGAATAATCAGATAACTTAGGGTCAGTGGCGGCTACCAACGGAGTTGCCCATGCCAAAGCAGGACCAGACAAGGCACTGATAAGATATCCCACCTTTGTCCTATCTTGTGCGAATTGTGTGGGACGAAAAGCAAAATAGATGGTAAGGGCATCAAGGAACTCTCGGAGTGTGTTCGGTTCTCCTGAAAAACATGGCGTGGTAGCAGAGACAGTGGGGACATTGGTAGTTTGTGATGCCAGGGCTTGTCGTAAAGCTGCATTTTCATTACGTACTTGTTGTAGTTCCTGGGCTTGCTGTTGAATTGTTAATAGCAACGACTGGTTGGATTCTGCAGCTGCCGTTGAGTTATCCTCCATGCTGCTCAAAAAGGGCTGGTTAGTTTGGCGATGCAATCTGTCACGGATAACTCGTTGCTTACCAGATTTGTCTGCAGGATGGTCTTGCCGCTTGAAGGTCCTGCCTTGGCCAAGATATGGGTGACCCTTTCTGGTAGCCACGGTGCTGCTGACAAGGAAACGTCAAGGCAGTCCGTGCCCTCCAAAAGGAGTCCCTGAGGAAAAATCCTCAAAAGCTGGAACTCCCTGGAACAACAAAAGGCACAGGCAAAGGTAAGTTTTCAAAAACAAAATATAACAGGAAGGCCAGAAAAAGGCATAAAAAGATTGGAAAAAAACGGAGTGTGATCACCACCAAAAGGAAGTGTTGCAGCGCAAGGAGATCAAGGGGGTTATTCTAACTTTGGAGGAGTGTTAATCCGTCCCAAAAGTGACGGTAAAGTGACGGATATACCACCAGCCGTATTATGAGTTCCATAGGATATAATGGACTCGTAATACGGCTGGTGGTAAATCCGTCACTTGTCCGTCACTTTTGGGACGGATTAACACCTCCTCCAAAGTTAGAATAACCCCCCAAGTGTCTAAGGGCCAGATGTAGGAACCGTTTTGCATGTCGCAAACTGCAAAAAATGCAGTTTGCGCCATGCAAAACGGCCATCACAATGGTGATTCACATTTTGCGAGTCGGTACCGACTCGCAAAATGTGAATCCGACTCGCAAATAGGAAGGGGTGTTCCCTTCCTATTTGCGACTCGCACCGCGATGCAGAATTGCTTTGTGACCGCGAAGCAATTCGCAGTTAACACCCACTTGAAGTGGGTGGTAACTCATTCGCAAACGGGAAGGGGTCCCCATGGGACTCCTTCCCCTTTGTGAATGTCGCTAAAAAGAATTTTTCAGAGCAGGCAGTGGTCCAATGGACCACTGCCTACTCTGAAAAAATGAAACCAAATGGTTTCATTCTTTTTTTGTATTGCAACTCGTTTTACTTTAAGGAAAACGGGCTGCAATTCAAAAAAAGAAAAAACTGCTTTACTACAAAAGCAGTCACAGACATGGAGGTCTGCTGTCTCCATCAGGCCATCATCCCTTTGAGTGCAGGGACTCGCTATGGGGTCGCAAAATGCGACCCACCTCATTAATATTCATGAGCTGCGACCCCATAGCGAGTCGCAGAAGGTGTCTGAGACACCTTTCTGCATACAATTTTGCGAGTTGCAAATTGCGAGTCGGTCTGACTCGCAATTTGCAACTCGCAAAATTTGAGTTTACTACATCTGGCCCTAAGTCCTTATATACCTAAAAACAGGATGTGACATGCAGGAAAAGAAAAGACGTTTGGAAAAAACTACCATAGGAGATATAGATGAGGTCACCATGTTAGATAGGGATCCCGATGCATGCAGGGAAGAGAAAGGTATACTGGGAAAAAGAAGCAAAAACATGGCTCCACCCAAAAGAGAGACAGGCCATAAAAGAAGAACAAAAAACAGAAGAGAAAAGAACAGAGACCAACAAAAAAACGGGTATGTGCCATAGTGGGGAATTTGAGCCATAATTAATTCCCAGGCCATGCTGTATCCCGACGGGAAAAAGGGAAGCGACATGCCCGGCGGCCTAAAAGATGAACCGTGGCCGGTGTGGCGTTCAGACTCAGTGCCTCGGGGTGCGCCGCGGTAGGCCGCGGCGCAGCAATTTAGCAAGACCACCAGGTGGAGTTGGAGAGAGCTCCAGTCATAGTGTCAGCCAATCCGGTGAACAGTTGTAATGCTGCCACCTTCCAGAAACCACCACGTTACATACTGCCAAAAAGCAAAATGTTGGCGATGAAGGGACTGCCTTGATGGAGACATTTGATGATTTCATTGATTCACTGGAAGAGACAGACAACAAAAAGATGATCAAATACCTCAAGAATCTTGCTGGTGTAAAAGAAGTGAAAGAAAATGCCACAAGCTAGGCACAAGCTGATGAAGTTATGTACTGTCAAATGAAAGAAGCCTTGAATCTCAGGTTGAGTCATAAACATGAAGAGCAAGCAAAAACAGAAAGCTGAAGGACACAAGGTGATGTCTCTACGGAAAAAGAAGTTGTGTTTTAGATGTGGATTGTTGTTTCCACACATAGGTATATGTCCCGCCATTGGCCAGCTATGCAAAGGCTGTGATAAAGAGAACCATTTTGGGATGGTATGCAAGGTGAAGGAAAAAGTGTGTCACAACAAGAAGACAAAATTTTCGACCGAACGTTCCAGAATCGTCACTTTACGCAAGATCTCAAGGCCAAAGGCATCAGTCAAAACGAATCAATACCAAATGATGTTGATTGCCATCTAAATCATCATCAAAAAATTTGCCAGTATCAATATCAAGTGAAAGTGAAGACGATGTTTGTGCAATGATGATGTTTACCTCAGAAAAATGTGCATGTTGGACTGGCTGCATGTGAAGAAACATGCCAGATAAACAAAAGTTGAGATGAAAAAGCACCAAAGTCATTCAAACATTGGCCGAAGATTACACTGAAAATAAACGGTTGTTCCATACCTTTCATCATCAACAGTGGTGCATCAATAAATAAAATGCCTGAGGAGAAATATAATAAACTATCTACATCACCACGACTGGCACCATTGAAAACCAAAGTGTACACATGGGCTGCATCGACACACTTGAAAAGTAAAGATTCAATTGTATCAACTATGAAACACAAGAACACAAAAGTGCAAGCAACCATTCATGTACTTTAAGGTATGGCGTCAAGTGCCTCTTTACTCAGCTTCAGCACAGCAGCTGATATGGGACTGATACCAGTGAACTAAAATATGAATGCTCATCACAAAATAGTAACTCAGCTCCCTTCCTTCTTTCATGGATTAGGAAAATTTAAGACTACGAAAGTACAATTGCATATTAATGAGGATGTCATTCCTGTTGTTCAAAGACACAGAATTGCATCTCATTTACAAGAAGCTGTTGAAAAGAAACTCAAATCATTTCTTAAGCATGATATCATCGAGGGTTCTTCTGGTCCGACGTCATGGGTTTTTCCCATGGTGGTAGTGCCCAAAAAGGACAGTGAAGGAGCTGTATGCATCTGAGCGGATATGCGGCAATTGAACAAGGCAAATGAAAGAGAACAACATCCAGGTCCACACATTGCTGACACAGTTGAATGGTGCAAAGGTCTTGTTCGCCTTGACTTAAATGAAAGGTATCATCATTTGTAACTCAAAGAGAACTACAGGTACACTGCAATGTTTTTTACACAAATTAGTCTGTTTCAATACAAAAGACTAAGGGCCAGATGTATGAAAAAGGCCTTTTGTGAATCGGAAATAGCGATTTTTAGGCAATCGCTATTTCTGATTCGCAAAATGCAATGTATCACATTTGCGATTCGGTAATAGCGATTTCTTAAAAATCGCAAATGCTATTACCGAATCGCAAATTGCAATACCGGCCCCCATTCGCACCATATTTGCGAATTGTTTGCATTTTCAAAATTGCGAATTCCTAAGTGGAATTCGCAATTTTTGGAAATGCAAAGTCCAGGGGGCTGGGGGCCTTAGGCCCCCTCTGCTGCACCCTAAAATATTTTTTTACAACATGTAAGGTGCACACATGCCAAAAGGGCATGTGTGCTTTACATGTAAATTTTAAAAATGCATTTTAAATGCTTTTCTAAAATTTGCACATGGTTACCACCAAGTTCAACTTGGTGGTAAATAGCGATTCCTTAATGCCCAATTCGCATTAAGGAAGTGCTTGTTACATGTGCTTTAGAAATCGCAAATAAGGATTCCTTATTTTCGATTTCTTATTTAGAGAGTCGCAATTTGCAACTCTCTAAACAGGGTCGCAATTTTAAGGAATCGCTATTTTAGCGATTCCTTAAAATTGCATTCAGAATGCCTTTGATACATTCTGAAATGGCTTTTTGCATTCGCACCGTTTGCGAATGCAAAAAGCTTTGATACATCCTGCCCTAAGTTTTGGTGTGTTCTCAGCTGTAGATATCTTTCAAGATGTCATTAGACATATCATACAGCCTGTTGTGAATGCTTTCAAATGTAGTAATGACATATTAGTTTTTGGAGCTACACAAAGCACTGCAAAGCTCTCAGGCAAGTGTATTGTTTAGTTGTTTGTACCGGCTCAATGCTAATTGCTGAGAAATGAGAATTCAATAAGCCAAACCTAAAATTCTTTCTGTCTTATCTTTTCTGATGGGGCATGACACCAGCTCCAGCCGAAGTACATGCAGTGTCAATTGCCAGTCCCCCACAAGATGTCTCCATGTCACTTTCATTCCTTGGCATGGCCAGTTACTGTTCCAGATAGATGCAAGACTTTGCCGCTGTGAGTGCTCCATTGAGATAGTTGACTATTTCGGTACACTTGACAATGGACATTACCTGATTGTGGACGAATACTCTTGCTTTCCATTAATGGAACATCTCTTGCCTATCACTCAGGAAAGAGTTATCAACAGAATAAATGGCTTTTTTGAGAGAAAAGGCAGTCCTACAATTTTAAAATCTGACAATTGCTCACCTTTCAATAGTCGAGAATTCAAAGATTTTCTCAATCCGTTTAATGTGAAGCATCAGAAGAGCACATCTCTTTGGCCACATGGTCTTGTTGAATGTTTCAGGAGTATGTTAAATAAAGTTGTTCAGCGTGCTGCATTAGAAAAGCTCGACCTCAAGATCGTCTTGAATTCTACATTGCTATCTTACTGGTCAACTCCTCACTTGACCACAGGTGAAAGCCCTGCAACAGTGAAGTTCGGGAGAGCAAGGACGACCTTGTTATCTCAGTGGACCAACATAAGTTCAAGAACTGTTAAAGAGACCCGTACAAAAATCTTGGATCGTAAAAAGAAAATGAATGCCTATGCAGACAAGAGACAACATGCAAAGAACATTGTTTTCACAAGAGGAGATCGACTGCTCGTACGTCAGCCAAGAAGACATAAATGTGATGCTCCATTTGATGCAGAGCCATTTCATGTTGTAACTAGCAAAGAGCAACTTGGTGACCGCCCAAAGTCCTGGGAAATCCATTACATGAGACATCTCTCATTTCAGACATGTGGCTCAACAGATACTGATGTCAACACAGAGATTGGTTCCGGAAAAACAGTTGGAAAACCCTAGACTGCTGTTGCTCCTGCATCACCAGTTTCCGAAGACATGATCAGGACAAGTCGTTAAAGCACCAAGAAGGCTTATTGAAGAGTTATAATTGTGTATGTGTTGTAAAAAAATTTTTTTTAATTTAACTGAGGGGGAGATGTAGTGTGTGGTGATGTCATTTTTACTTCACTATTCTTCCACAGAATGTAGAATGCTTTGGGGGGATTGTTAAGAATGTTCTATGTGGTGGCAGTTTATTCTGACACTGCCGAGGGTTGTGGTTACGACAATAAACTCCTAATCTACACATCCTTGTTATAGCATTATTTGAGGCAATACTACAACAAATTTGGTGATGACTTGGCTACCACAACTCGGAACCCACAACTACACGAAACCATACAGGAAGGTGGCACACCTTGTTAATTCAGGCCAGTGCACAGTACTGGGGAAAGACTTACGCTTTGGGTGTCATTTTCTCAGTCAGGGCTCCTCAGACTGCTCTTTGCAGGTGCTGACTTTGCGTCAGACCTGCCGCAGCGCACATCCAGAGGGGGAGGAGGTCTCTGTGCACACGGATATTGGCACATTAAAATTTGTGGCATGACTCTTAAGCACGAGCTTCCTTTGTCCAGCGAGTACGAGGATCGCCACGTCCATACTGGAGAGGCAGAGCAAGATACGTTCAGCACAAGCCTTTCAAGTTAACTGTGCATGAGGGTTGTTCTGCTGAGACTGAAGAGGTGGAGTTAGGCATCATGACATCAGTCTAGGTTAAGTTGGTGTCCGTATCTGAGCAATGTTGTGAACCCTGGTTACAGCCTGACCTCAGGGCTTTAGTTTAAAAATGTGGAGCATACAAGCAGAATTCTAGTGGCACTCAGGAGAGAGCTGGGTGTACTTGAGCCATGCAACGATTTTCACATTCTGCGTGTCATGTGAATATAGTATTATATATTTATAGCTTTTGATACGCACACAATACGTTTTTTAAGAATTAAAATGGTATCTGAATATTTGTGTGCTGCACTAAGGGCTTGATTACAACTTTGGCGGAGGGGGTTAATCCGTCCCAAATGTGACGGATATCCCGCCCGCTGTATTATGAGTTCCATATGATATAATGGACTTGTAATATGACGGGCGGGATATCTGTCACATTTGGGACGGATTAACCCCCTCCGCCAAAGTTGTAATCTGGCCCTAAGTTTGGTGTTGGTGCTCATTTGTCTTTACATGAACACTTAACTGCAATGCACACGCAATCTGTGGATCAAAGGTACACATTTCAGCCGTGACATGCACACATTTTGTGTATTTGGAGCATATAATCTGCTGTGATACGCACACATTCTACTAGTGTGTGCCAATTATATAAGAGATGGATACTATTTGTTGTTTTAGTACTTCATCAGTAAAACACACACTTGCTGCATGTTTGGTGTACTAACATATGGGGTAAAAGTGCACCACCTCTGTTTCTTCATACCCCTGGAGATCCGCCTATACCTTGGAAATCATGGTATAGGACGTTCATGAAATATGTTGCCACTATTGGAGGAACAGGTATTGTCCTGAAGAACGAGTTACTTACCTTCGGTAACGACTTTTCTGGTGGATACATTAGCTACCTGTGGATTCCTCACCTCATGAATTCTCCCATGGCGCCAGCATTCGACGGAAATCTTCTTCCTAGTCTCTGCACGTCGACGAGGACGTCACTCTAGCCCACGCGACGCCGTCTGACGTCATACAGGCAATAAGAGGTCCTCGACGACGTGCCGACGTCAGTACCAATCATTTTTTACGTGCATGAGAACAACCAGGCAATGCAATGAAAGAGCAAGGCAACATCCCATAACATTGTAAAATACACAACATTTGCATGAATAGCTGTAAATCTTTTATATATATATATATAACTCTCTTTTTTTTTTTTTTTTTTAAATATATATACACATCAAGTATATACACAAAGATATATACATATATATAAATATATTATATACAACATCTATTGCACCCTCGAAGACCAAGAGGAGCGCACTCAAGGATTACTTGGTAAGACCAGAAAGGCAACGGGGAGGCGGGTGGGACCGTGAGGAATCCACAGGTAGCTAATGTATCCACCAGAAAAGTCGTTACCGAAGGTAAGTAACTCGTTCTTCTGATGGATACAACTACCTGTGGATTCCTCACCTCATGAATAGAGTCCCAAAGCAGTACCACGCCCGGCGGTGGGTGCCTAAATGGTCAAACCAAGAAATCCTGCAGCACTGACCGTGCAAAATTGCCGTCCCTTCTAACCTCAGAATCTAAACAGTAATGTTTTGCAAAAGTGTGAAGGGACGACCAAGTTGCGGCCTTGCAGATGTCGACCACAGGAACACCTCTGGCTAAGGCCGAAGTGGCCGACTTAGCTCTGGTGGAATGAGCTCTAATGCCCTCAGGAGGATCCTTCTTTGCCAAAGAGTAACATATTTTAATGCAAAGAACAACCCACCTGGATAGTGTTCTCTTGTGGACTGCCTTTCCTCTCCTCTTGCCCACGTATCCAATAAACAGCTGATCCTCCAGCCTGAAATCCCTTGTTCTATCGATAAAGAAGCTCAACGCTCTCTTTGGGTCCAGACGGTGCAGTCTTTCTTCCTCTTTGGAAGGATGAGGCGGAGGATAGAACGTGGACAAAGTAATTGCCTGAGCCAAATGGAAGGGTGAAACAACCTTCGGGAGGAAAGCAGCCTTGGTCCTCAACACCACCTTATCCCCATAAAAAGTTGTATAAGGGGGTTTTACTGATAAGGCCTGCAACTCACTCACTCTCCTTGCTGATGTTATAGCTATCAGGAAGACTGTTTTTAAAACCAAATACCTCAAGGGGCAAGAATGCATAGGTTCAAAAGGGGACCCCATAAGGAAAGTCAGGACTAAGGACAAATCCCATTGCGGCATAACGAATGGCTTTGGAGGATATTGATTTAGAAGACCTTTCAAGAATCTGATAACAATAGGGGATTTAAATAAAGATGGTTGGTCTGGAAGACATATGAAGGCTGACAAGGCCGATAAATAACCTTTAATGGTAGCCACTGCACAACCTTTTTGCGCCAGAGATAGAGCAAAAGACAAAATGTCCGATAGATGAGCATGTAAGGGATCAATCTGCCTCTCTCCACACCACGCAACAAATTTAGACCACCTATTAGCGTAGATAGATTTAGTGGAGTGTCGCCTGGCCGCTAATATAACATCCACTACCTCAGGCGGGAGAGAGAAGGAACTCAGGTTGCCCCGTTCAATCTCCAGGCATGTAGGTGCAGACTCTGGAGGTTGGGGTGTAGAACCTGCCCCTGCGACTGTGAGAGGAGGTCTGCCCTGAAAGGGAGACGGAGCGGCGGGCACGTTGAGAGTTGGAGAAGGTCGGAGTACCACACCCTCCTTGGCCAATCCGGAGCTATTAAGATTACTAGAGCCCGGTCTTGGCGAATCTTCCTCAATACTCGAGGAATCAAGGGTATGGGAGGAAACGCGTAAAGCAACTGGCCGCACCAGGTCATTTGAAACGCGTCCCCCAACGCTTCCTGCATCGGATACTGAAGGCTGCAGAACAACGGACAATGCGCGTTCTCTCGAGTGGCGAACAGATCTACCCGAGGAAACCCCCACTTCTGGAAGATTAAACGGACTTGATCTGGATGGAGACGCCACTCGTGGTCTGCCGAGAAGTGGCGACTGAGACTGTCCGCACGCACGTTCAAAACTCCGGCCAGATGGTTTGCTATCAAGCAAATCCGATGGTCCTTTGCCCAGGACCATAGTCGAAGAGCTTCTCTGCAGAGAAGGTACGACCCCACTCCTCCCTGCTTGTTTATGTACCACATCGTGGTAGTATTGTCCGTTAGGACCTGTACCGACTGACCACGAAGGGAAGGGAGGAAGGCCTTGAGAGCCAGACGTACAGCCCGTAACTCTAACAGATTGATGTGAAAAATCTGTTCCTCTGGAGACCAAAGACCTTTGATCTCCAGATCCCCCAGATGAGCTCCCCACCCTAGAGTGGAAGCATCCGTTATGACTGTTGTCACTGGTGGCGACTGCTGGAACGGCTTTCCTTGTGAAAGATTGTTGCTTGCAATCCACCACTTCAAATCCACAGCAGCATCTCTGGAGATCTTGACAGTACCCTCTAGATCCCCTCTGTGTTGAGACCACTGCCTTCGGAGGCACCACTGAAGAGCCCTCATGTGCCAGCGAGCATGCGTGACCAACAGAATGCAGGAGGCAAAAAGACCGAGCAGACGAAGGACCTTGAGGACTGGAACTACCGCTCCATTTCGAAACATTGGAACCAAATCCTGAATATCTTGAATCCGCTGAGGCGGAGGAAAGGCCCGACCCAATGTTGTATCCAGTACTGCCCCTATGAACAGGAGGCGCTGAGAGGGCTCTAGGTGAGATTTGGGCTCGTTCACCGAAAAGCCCAGGTCGAACAACAACTGGGTTGTTGACTGCAGATGACGCAACACAAGCTCCGGGGACTTGGCTTTGATTAACCAATCGTCCAAGTAAGGGAATACTGCTATCCCCTTCCTTCTGAGCTCTGCCGCAACCACCGACATCACCTTCGTGAAGACTCGAGGTGCTGAAGTAAGACCAAACGGAAGGACCGCAAACTGGTAGTGTTGCGATCCCACCACAAACCGGAGATACTTCCTGTGTGACTTGAGTATCGGGATATGAAAGTAAGCATCCTGCAAGTCGACAGACACCATCCAGTCTTCCATGTTCAACGCCAAAAGCACCTGTGCTAGGGTCAGCATCTTGAACTTTTCCTGCTTGAGGAACCAATTCAAGATCCTCAGGTCCAGAATTGGTCTCAAACGACCATCCTTCTTGGGAATCAGGAAATACCTTGAGTAAACTCCTTGACCCCTTTCCTGCTCCGGGACCAACTCCACCGCGCCCTTTAAAAGGAGGACTTCTACCTCCTGTTCTAGCAACAGGAGGTGTTCTTGTGAACAATACGAAGGGCGGGGCGGGATGAGGGGCGGAAACTCCCGAAAGGGAAGGGTGTAGCCTTTTCCCACAACACTGAGAACCCAAGTGTCCGACGTAACAGTCTCCCATTTGGTGAGAAAATGCTGTAATCTTCCCCCTACAGGAGAGGAGTGAGTGGGAAATGGTGGAAGCCTAAGGCTGCTTCCCCTGCTGCACCCCGCCAGAGGATGAGGAAGAGGCAGAGTGCTGCTGAGAAGCTCCCCTGGTGCGGACCCTACCCCTCCCCCTAAAAGATCTATAGGGATGGGAAGAGGCAGGTTGCTGATATCTTCCCCGAAAGGAAGAGGAGGAAGAGCCACGCCCAAATCCACGAAACCTCCTGAAGAATCTGGAAGAGGCCGTGGAAGAAGGAGCTTGGAGTCCCAGCGACTTAGCCGTGGCCCTGCTCTCCTTAAACCGTTCCAAGGCCGAATCAGCCTTAGCCCCAAACAGTTTGTCCCCATCAAACGGGAGATCCAACAATGTGGACTGTACATCTGCCGAAAAGCCCGAGTTACGGAGCCAGGCCTGTCTCCTTTCCACCACAGTTGTGCCCATTGCTCTGGCTACCGAGTCGGTGGTATCCAGTCCCGTCTGGATAATTTGGGTCGCAGCAGCCTGAGCATCAGAGACAAGATCCAAAAGACCCTGGGGAAGCTCTGTAAACGAAGAGGAGATGTCATCCATCAGAGCATGAATATACCTCCCCAGGATACAGGTTGCATTAGTGGCTTTTAAAGCCAGACTGCAGGACGAAAAAATCTTCTTCGACTGCGCCTCCAGCTTTTTTGAATCTCTGTCCCCCGGCACCGTCGGAAAAGAACCAGGCGCTGACTTGGACGAACAGGAGGCCTGCACAACCAAGCTCTCCGGCGTAGGGTGCCTAGATAGGAAACCAGGATCAGTTGGAGCCGTCCGATACCTCCTGGCCACGGCTCTGTGAACTGCTGGGGAAGATGCCGGCTTCTTCCACACCTCTAAAACCGGATCCAGCAGAGCGTCATTAAAAGGTAATAGAGGCTCCGCCGCGGCTGAGGCCGGATGCAACACCTCTGTCAAAAGGTTTTGTTTCGCCTCCACCACCGGCAAAGGCAGGTCCAAAAAACTAGCTGCCTTCCGTACCACTGTATGAAAGGAAGCAGCTTCCTCTGTATATTCCCCCGGGGACGAAAGGTCCCACTCAGGGGAAGTGTCCAGCCCACTGGCCGACTCCAGTCCACGCAGCCCATCACCCGAGTCCTCTAGCTCTCCTTCCTCTAGGGCTCGTTGGTACTCCTGCTCCTCTAGTACCCGGAGAGCACGCCTCCTTGAATGCAGTCGTTGCTCAATCCGCGGAGTCGACAATACCTCCGCCGAAGTCGGAGATCGGCGCCGATCTTCCGAAGCCACCGACGCCGCATCCGGCGCCACAGGTAACTTCGGCGCCGACTGAAGAGCAGATGAAACGGATGGACCCACCGGAGTCACAGGCCGAAATCTCGACGTCGACGGGATGGAAATCCCTGGGGCCAATCCGTCCGAAGCCATCGGAGCGGCCACCGGCGCCGACACTGGCGCCGAGCCCACGTTCCCAAACGGGAGAAAGGGCATAAAGGGTGCCGGCCGAAGAGGCGCAGGATCACCCAAAGAAAAGGCCAAAGGCCCAGCCGGAGCACCCCCTGGAGCCATCTGTTGGAAGATGGCATACATCGCATTCAAGAATGCGGAACTATCGGCTCCAGGGGTGGGAAAAGCCGGATACTGGGGTGCCTGACTCGGAGGCGACCCCGACGCCGGCCTCGGCGTCTGCGCCGGAGAAAACACTTGAGGCTCCAATACCTCAATCACCGACGCCTGTCCAGGCGAAGTTGGAGACGCCGGAGAGAGCAACGGCGTCGAAGGATGCGGCGTCACCGTGGGGCTGACCTCCCATGTCCTCCGGCGCCGATCCGGAGACCTGGAACGAGCCTCCCTTGAATGACGCCGAGATTCTCTACGGCGCCGGGAGTCTCGATGACGCCGATGTCTTGGAGAAGACTTTTTCTTGTGATGCTTCTCCTTTGACTTGGCCATAAACAGCTTCGCCTCGCGTTCTTTAAGGGCCTTCGGATTCATGTGCTGACACGAATCACAAGTCGAGACGTCGTGGTCGGAGCTCAAACACCAAAGGCAATCGGAATGAGGATCCGTCACCGACATCTTGCCTCCACACTCACGACAAGGCTTAAATCCAGACTTTCTCTGCGACATTATTTCCACAGAGAAAGAGTACGCAGCAAGATATACACTGTAACCGCAAGAGTAACAGTTGCTCCCTCGAAGATAACCGTTTCGAACGCACGGAAAAAAGAGAACTGACGTCGGCACGTCGTCGAGGACCTCTTATTGCCTGTATGACGTCAGACGGCGTCGCGTGGGCTAGAGTGACGTCCTCGTCGACGTGCAGAGACTAGGAAGAAGATTTCCGTCGAATGCTGGCGCCATGGGAGAATTCATGAGGTGAGGAATCCACAGGTAGTTGTATCGATCAGAAAGAAAGAAGTTTCATTTGGAACACAATTAGGGATTTGAAGGGCGGTCCATTTATGAACTTTTACCACCTGAATTAGGGGAACATCAAGAAGACATTGATGATTTTCAACTAGCAGTAAAAAAAAAGTAGGGATGCATTTTGATGTTCATCTGTGTGTTATAGTCAACCGCCATAAATTCTTCAAGAGCGAACAGCGTCAAGAAGAATCCATTGACTATGTTGCGCATTGGGTATACTTGCAGCTGATGTGAGTTTGAGAATGTTACTACACAGCTGATACGGGATCAGATTGTTGAGAGGTGTTGTGATAGAAAAGTTCATGAGAAGTTTTTGACACTCAAAAAACATACGCTCTCCAAGACTATTGACATACTTTTGTATCCAGGGAGCCTTTTTCTTTCTTGTCAAGTTTTTCCCTGTAACGGAACCAAAACAGTGAACATAGTCCCCTGATTGCTAGTTTGATATGGGGAATGAAGTCCTGGGGCATAAGCGACCTATGTAAAGCTTTAGTCTTCACTAAAGAATAGAGGGTGTCACAAGAAATCACATTTTATGGTGAGAGGCTTCAAGAATACAAAATCCTGCGACCTCTCAGTACAGGGTCGGGGCTTAACAGGAGTGGAAAATTTCTCTTGGGCTTGTTACTTAATTCGGATCTTAGTTGGAAACCTCTGCTTATGAAAAACAGAAGGACGTTACAAAGAACCATCTCAGGGCTATATGACTTAACCAGATGCATTGGGCATAAGCCCCCTAAACTTTATTAGATAAATACAAGGCTAAATGCATCCAGATGGCTACCTCTATCGATTGTATTCAGGTGATTGAAAACAAGTTCTTGAGAAATTTACTGGTTGTTGTCCAGGGAACACCCGCTGAAATTATTCATGAAGAACTGGGCATGTCTTTTATTATAGATTTTATTTGTGTTCGTCCACTTTTATTCTGGTGTTCTGTTTGGTACAATGAGGAATTATATTTTAATAGGCTCATACTCCAGGATTGTTTGCTTTTAGACAAAGCAGCCAAATTCCCACGGTTACAATATGTCAAGAAATCTCTTTATGAACCAGGGTGTCCAGATCTTTTTTTTTACTAACCCTAGGGACATAGTGAAGAGTGATTGTGTATGGGTCAAACAGGCTTTCTCCCAGAGGGTGGCAGCCGAAATGGAGAATTCGGCCTTAGCAAAGCAGATCGTCCAGAAGTATGTCCTGGTTAAATCTGTTAACGAGATAGAGCCCTGCCTCCTCCTGAATATGCCAAGTAGGCTACGTCGCCGCCTGACATTCTTGAGGTTGGACATTTTCCACCAGCTTTTGTTTCCGAAGGGGGCTTGGTATAAACCATCTAACTTGCCTGTTTGCAACTGCGATAATATCTTGATTTGTGAAACCATATGTTGGACCTCGCCCTTTTTTGCAGGGTCACCCCAAACTTTTTTCCTCCTTCCTATTTTCTCTGACCTGTTTTTGTTGGCTTTAGAACTCTCGGCTCTTTACCATTGCTAACCAGTGCTAAAGTGCATATGTTCTCAGTCTAAATTGTATTGGTGATTATCCGTGAGGGACATATTTAATTCACTAGTAAGTCCCTTGTAAAGTGCACTGTGTGTGCCCAGAGCCTGAAAATCAAATGCTACTAATGGACCTGCAGCACTGATTGTGCAACCCAGCTGAGTAGCCATGTAAACAATTCTCAGGCCTGCCACTGCAGTGTCTATGTGTGCAGTTTTGAACTACTAGTTCGACATGGCAAGTGCACCCACTTGCCAGGCCCAAACCTTCTCTTTTACTACATGTAAGTCACCCCTAAGGTATGCTCAAGGCAGCCCCATGGGTAGGTTGCAGTGTATTTAAAAGGTAGGGCATGTACTGGTGTGTTTTACATGTCCTGATAGCGAAATACTGCTAAATTCGGTTTTCACTATTGTAAGGCCTATCTCTCCCATAGGATAACGTGGATTGCCTTGAAATATCTTTTAAGTGCATTTTCCGATTGGGAGCAGATACAGATTTGGAGTTTGGAGTCCCTGAACTCCCACTTTAAAAATACATCTTTTGGTGAAGTTGTTTTTTAGGTTGTAAGTTTGAAAATGCCACTTTTAGAATGTACGCATTTTCTTGCTTAACCATTCTGGGCCTCTGCCTGTTTGGAGAATACACATCTGGGTTAAACTGACAGTTGGGCTGTTTGTATATTCACTCTAGACAGTCACATGCAAGGAGCTGAGGTATGTCCTGCATAACCTGATGGGTCAGTGGAGGAAGGAGCTGTCACTTGCACCTAAATAGGCCTGTGCCTGTCCTTACACAAGGCAGTCTGAAACCCCCTGGAGTGTGTCTGGGCCAGGACAGGGACAGGCAGGGTCTTGTGCACTACAACGACTTTCATTTTAAGTTTACATACTTCAAAGGCAGAAATGAATATAAGTATTGGGCTGCTGACCTCACAACTTCAGAACACTTCTGGATCAAGAGGAACCTCTGCCAAGAAGAACAGCTGAAGAGCTGTGAGGATGAGTACTGCCCCTTTGCTGTGTGTGCTTTGCTGGGTTGGTCTGCAGTTGTTGCTTATGCCTTAGAGAGGATAAAGCCAGGACTTTGCTGTGTATTATGCTAGTGAAGGTTCTCCAAGGCCTCGGACTGAGCTAGCCTCCTGTTAAGTAATCTCCGGGACATCAAAGACTTCCCCTACCAGCACCTGGGCTCTCTTGCTGAGACCCCTGACTTGCCAAGCGGTGCCACACCCAGTCCCTGGGCCCCTGGAAGGAGAAGTTGGCAGAACCTGAGTGAAAATCCACGCACCAGAGCCCAGCAGCAGAAAAAATTGACCACAGCACCACAGATGGAAAAAAAAAATCAATGCAGCATCAGTGAAATTGACGCATCAGCAACTCATCCCAGATTCATCTCTGCTGTGCATCCGAATTTTCCATGCACCATCAAGTCTTCAAAATCACGCAAGGACCTGAAGCTGTTTGTCTGGAAATCAACACATCCCTTCCCTGTGAGGAAAGAATTGAGGCATCGCCTACCCCGTTGGAAAAAGATTCGACACACGGCCTCACTTGCGAGTAAGGAATTGACGTATTGCTTGCTCTTCCCTATGCACCGTCGCCCCTGCGGCTTTATTTCTGACGCATGCCAGGTAATTTGTGCAAAAACAACACATCCATTGATTTCTATGGACTAAGACTCTTTTTACTATAAACATTCATATCTTTGCTTGTTTATGTTGGATTTTTGTCGCTTTGGTCTTCTTTGATTTAGATAAATATTGGCTATATTTCTAAACTGGTGTGGAGTCCTTTTGTGGTGTTTTCACTATGTTACTGTATGTGTTTGTGCAAATACATTACATATTGCCTCTGCAATAAGCCTGACTGCTTGTGCCAAGCTACCAAGGGGGTGAGAGCAGGGGTTATCTTAGGTGTGCGACTCCCTTACCCTGACTAGAGTGAGGGCCCCTGCTTGGACAGGGTGTAAACTGACTGCCAACTGACTCCATTTCTAACACCATGCATATATTACTTCTCTGTCCAAAGTTTTCCAGGCTCTGATACAAATATATCAGTCCTCTTTTGATTTTCAAACACTTCAGACAAATTAGACCTGCATCTTTTCTTACATTTGCTAGTGGCACATACAATGTGTTTTTTTTGTTTCTTGTTTTCTTTCTGGTGCCCTATCTGTAAGCCATTCAGTATCAGAACTACATCAGGACAAATCTTATTTTAATGTTGAGTTTTGATGTATTTTAATTGATGGATAATTACTGTGATATGTTGTTTTATGAGATTTACACTTTATGATTTTATCAAAAATCGAATAAAGTCTATTGATCAATTGTTTGACAGTAAAAAGCATTGAGTTGTCACAGAAGTCATGCAAAGAACTTACATGAAATTAGCAATGTGGGGTTGCTCCGGTGAAAGAGTCAGGGAACTACAAGCAGAATGTGCAGAGTAAGAACGAGGTGTATGTATATGTAGCAAAAAAGGGGCTCAACATCCTTGGATGGTATCATCAGGGCCCTTTTTGGTAGGAAAATTCAGGTGTCTGTGGTCTCAGAGGGAGAGAATATAGATAAACCAGATTCAGAACCGGCAAATGACAATGTCTGGTTTAAGGACTATAAATCAGTTTTCAATGAGAAATTAGGAAAGATTAAAGTATTCAACCATAAAATTTGTGTCCAGTGAGGTGTGAGTCCAGTCAAGCACAAACTGAGGAATGTACCATTTTGTGTACGAGATGACCTAACAGAGATCCTTAAAAAAAATGGGTGAGGGTGATGTTATTGCGCCAGTGGAGTCTTCTCTGTGGGTATCTCCTTTGGTGATAGCTCACAAGAAGAATGGTCAGCTGAGGGTATGTGTTGATCTCAGGAGTTTGAATAAAGTGATTTGGATTTATTCTCATCCTTTCCTTAGAATAAACAATATTGTCACTATTTTTATGGGTGCTAAGTTATTCAGCAAGATTGAGCTAGCATCAGCCTATCATCAAGTCGAACTAGATCCTTCTTCCAGGCATCTTACTGCGCTTGTTGCACTGATGGGTACTTTCCAATTTAAAAGGATGCCGTTCAGATAAGCATCCGTAGTATCTGTATTTCAACATATGCTTGAGAGAATTTTGAAAGGAGTTAAAGGGGTGGCAACCTTTCAAGACAACATTTTAGTTGCAGGAGGAAGTATTGAAGAACATGATAGAGTCATGAATGTGGTGTTGAAGAGACTGCAGGGGTTGTGGCAAATATGAACAAGTGTGAATTTCAAAAATATGGCATTGAATATGTGGGTCATGTTGTTTCTGGTAAAGGGGTTCAACCATAACCAATTTTGGTTGAAGCTATAACTAAGGCTCCAACCTCTGAGACAAGTGATCAGGTTGCTTTCTTTTTTAGAAGTGTGTAAATGTTATGCTAAATTCAGCAAGAATTGTGCTGCTAAGATTACTAGTTTGTGTGACCTGTTGAAAAAAGGAAAGAAATTCAAGTGGGATGAAAAATGTCAAAATGAATTCATACAGTTTAAAAATGAGATTACTTCTGCAGAAGGACTTTAATCCTATCAATGGAAGTTTGAGCTGGCTTTGCTTCAAGAAAGTTAAAAGAAAAATGAGACTTTTTTTCTGTTATTGAGAAGGAACTTTTGGCATGTTGTTTGTCTGCTGAATGTTTTAAATGTTATATCTGGGAAATAAAATTCATCCTGGAAACAGACTACAAGCTATTAGTTAATATTTTAATGGAAACATCATAAAAGACCATACCACTATAATAGATAGGTTGAGCTCAAAATTGCTGCAGTATAATTTTCCGATTGAACATGTTTCTGAAGGAAAAAACACAAAAGCTGATTATTCGTCACAAACCCGTTTCTGATGATAAGGAAGATATGGGTGATAATGGCGAGGATGAAGAATGTCCAATAGCCACGATTGATGAATGTGGTTTTATAGAACATGAATGGAATGTAGCGCTGTCTGAAGATGAGTGTCTAAAAGAAGTTGCACGCTGTGTCACAGGAGGATGGCCTAGAGAGAAGTATTTGCCCAATAATATCCAGCCGTATTTAAAAAAAACAGATCAGCTTTGCCTTGAGAGTTATGGCATGCTGATGCAAGGAGAAAAATTTGTACTACCTGCTGGGTTAATAGAGAAGATAATGATAGGTGCTCATGAGGGGCATCTAGGATAGACTATTACCAAAAGAAAAAGCAGAGTGAATTATAGGTGGCCAAGTATGAATGGTGACATAGTTGAAATTGTTAAAAGTTGTGTTATTTGCTCAAGCAGTGACAAAGGGTTGAGGACTGTTCCCATTCCTTTACAACCCACTGAAATACCAGAGAGCCCTTGGTCAAAAATTGCTATGGATTTCATTGGACTATTCAATTCTGTTCCACTGAAACTTTCATTTACAGTGTTTTTAGTGCACTACTATAGCACATGGTGGGAGGTGGAGTTCATGGAGGAACCCAATACCGAAGGGGTAATCAAGGTACTGGAGAGAATGTTCCTAAGAGAAGGGTGCCCCAAAGAAATTATCTTGGACAATGGTGTCCAATTTTTATCTAGAAGTATGAAGGAGTTTTTAGAAAAAAAATTAATCTAACACAGAATTTCCTTGTATCATCTAAAGCCAACAGTCCTGTGCAGGAAAAAAAACGAAAGAACTGTATGTTGATGGACTTTGTTCAATGGTCTATTCAGAATAAGGCTGATGTACTATAGGCTATCTATAACACAATGTGGTCTCATCGTTCCTGCCTGAATGGAACCACTGGTGTGAGTCAGCTTGAGGTAATGAAAGGGCTTTCCCCGGTTTCTAAAATGTTTCTGGCATGATTGCGTAAATACCAAACAAATAATAGTCATGAGAAAGATAGAGAAAGGGTTATCTGTCCTAAAGTTGAAGCATCTCAAGTCAAAATGAAAGATTTGGGAGGGCTTGGCCAATGAACATGGCCGGCGGGACGCGCTCCTAGTGAGCTCCCACTCCTGGTGCAATCCTTCATTGATCCTGGGGTACCTTAGACTGTGAGAACCCCCTCCTTTTCAGTAGCAGGACTTCGTGCGGTGGGACTGAGCATGGCGCGGTCTCCCTCTCTGCACCCGTGAAGCCGGATCGGAGGCGGAGAGTGAGTGACTCTCCTGGGCCGCGCTGGTGGTACGGTCAGGCCCAGGGAGGTCGATTGGGTGCAGTGGGCGGCTGTAGCAGGGCGCACTCGCTTGGGATCCTCAGTTTTGTGCGGTGGGACTCTTGGGCCGAGAAGCTGGTAGCGGCCCCGTTGGAGGAGTGAATCCTACGACTGGGCCCCGGTGCTCAAGGTGGGAGCGCCCAGATGGGTGTGAATAAAAGTGGCTCCTGGATCTTCATCATCTGGCCTTCTTGAGCCTTTCGGCCCCTATTTGTGAATGCTTTGAGGGGGATCTCCCCCGTAAGGGGTGCATGTGGCCTTTGATCTGGACACTGTGGGAAACAGAGGTGGATCGTGGTGCCTGGTGACCCGGAGGGCAGCGGGCTTCGCTTCAGTGGTGTTTTGCACTGCGGACTTTGCCTGCAGTCCCTCTGCTGTAACTGGGATTGGGTCAGAGCCCTGGTACGGGGACGGTGCAGAAAGGGCCGGCACAAGCAGATGGATCCCTCGCAGGGTAATAACATGGAGCAGTATTCTATCCGGTAACCCTGCCGCAGTGCCCGGCCCGATCGGACGGGAGTGGAGACGGTGTGAGGGTGCCACCGACTTCTGACGAGCCTTCACATGCGGAGCTCCTCGCGGCCATCCAGGGCTCGAGGATGGCACTGGAGGGTAAGATAGAGACTGTGGCAGTGGAGGTTAACTTGCTTCGGGCGGACCTTCGGAAGGTGTCCAATAAGGTCAAGGTGGCGGAGGGATCCATTGTGGAGCTACAAACGGAAGTGGGGGCTCTGTGCAGGCCACCTCTGCGGTCGGGCGGCTGGAGGCGACGTTGGAAGATGCAGAGGGGAGGTCCCGATGAAACAATGTCAGGCTGCTGTGGAATCTTTTGTTGAAGGCCGAAACAAGAGAGGATCCCTGGAGTTAATATAGTAGCTCAACCAGGGAAATGAAAGCGAAAGCTGTAAAAAGAGTACTGAGCTACTCTAGAATGACATATTATTATACATAAATACAAGTCAAACAATATAATATAACAATATTCAGCTTATAATGTATGTCAACAGTTGCTAAAATGCCATATGTCCAATCAAGGGCTGTATCAGTCATAGCCTTCACTTTAACAGATTTCATTACATACAAATATGAAAATATATCAATATTTTATTGTTCAATATCAAAAACATTATAAGACAGACAATAACTAAAACATTCATACCACATTCACTCAACAATAATATATACAACAATATACAAAAGTGTAATCAAACATTAAATATATATAATGTGATAAGCCATGATAGATGTAATGTAGAACCAATAAATATATACATATACAATAAGCTATAAAATCCACTATCATAGTATCCTTATATAATACCCCAAGGACACAGTAGGAACCACAGGCTTACGCGCGTTTTGGGGATCCTTTCATAGGGAGGCCACCTTCATCAGGGCTGTTCCCAAATTTATATTCAAACGTGGATGCCAACGCCATCAAAAGGACGTATGTGTGGAACAGAATGCTGATACTTTGATATGTTGCCACTTTAGATGAGGATATCTAGCATGTAGAACACATAAATATAAAAATCCACCTTGAAATCTCAGAATCCAGAGTCCAAAATGTTAGATATGTACTATGTACCAATTACATATACATTGAATAGCAACCATAACAAACTACCACATGAAAATAAACTATTTCAAAGTGCAAAGCCTCATATTGAAGAAACCCATTAGTGCAATGTAAACCAAGAAAAACAATAAAAAGAACAGGAAAATTATAACGTTGTGTCAGTCAAGCATACCTTATCATGCACTAAAACCTTAAAAGTCACCCGTAGTGTCTTGTTAAGCCATACATGTTGTGTGTTGCCCTAGAGTTATTGCACCCTGATGGAGTCACAGAAACTGGCTCCAACTAAATATATAAAAGATATAACCATATGTTTACCTGCAGGCCACTCTAGATAAACATTATGATAGAAAGTACACGCTCTTCCAAGTGCGTGGTGAATACCCCTTTGTAGTACAACGTAACGTCCACACTACTACTTCAGGGGTTGGATTTTCTATAGGGAAGAACCAGAAAAGGGTCTAAAAAGATGGATACCAAGGCAATGCTAGTCTTAATTGTAAAAGTGCCTCAAGGTGTCAGAGTTCTAGGAGATTAATTTTACCTCTATTATCAGCCTGTTTGTGCGGGACACCAGGCTTCTATGGTCCATTGTTATAATGATTTAAGGCCACCACTTCCGCACATACGTGAGTTTTATTGTTCTGAAAAAGGAAGAAAGTATAAAATAAGTTCTAATTCACAATGCGCAATATACAATATACATTTGTTGCACATGTAGGCCTGCTAACATATTCAGCAATCAAAGAAAATGACACCACCAAGTAACTCACCAAAAGCGAGGATACACAGACCCACGTTTGCCTAATTACCGCGTCTTCTTGGTAAGCGCGCTGGCATCTATCTGTTCCTTATAGTTCCCTGGTCACATGGCTTCAAGCATGCGAGAGATTGCGCGAAGCGTATTCAAACGACGGTCTCCGTGGCAACATCCAATTGATAAACGGTCGCCATATTGACAGGGAGTAATATGGGTTGTAGCGCATGGAAAGAATCTCATGCATGCAAGCCGATAGACAGATATGGTGTGAAATCAACACCACAAGAGAGACACCCTCGCTTCACCAAACAGAAAAATATAAATACACAAGTTCCTTAAAACAAACCTATGTATAGACAAATTCTTACATATACAAACTTGCATTGACTTTTATAGTATCATGTAAGTGCGTTGTTTAAAGCCACAGAATACAAACGAATATCTAATCTACTATGCCAAATGTAGTATATGAGAAGGGCTAGCAAAAGGGTCCTTATATTAAATTAATCGCTAAGACAGATCCATTGGTTACAAATGGCCTAAGTCGAAAATCGGAGTTTATAAATCCATAATTGGCAAATTAATGGACAGAACGAGGGTACATATAAAAAGGAGGGGATCCACAAGATAGCATGTAACAATATTGGTGGGATCTAGGATCTTACTACTAGTTTTATATATACTTCCAGGCCTAGTTGGTCATCATTACCAAGATGATGAATCACCGCTGCTCTCTTATTTGTAGGGACATTTTTAACCAATTATGTTTTCCCACAGAATGTGCCACCGACTTCTCACGAGCCTTCACGTGCGGAGCTCCTCGCGGCCATCCAGGGCTCAAGGGTGGCACTGGAGGGTAAGATAGAGACTGTGGCAGAGGAGGATAGCTTGCTTTGGGCGGACCTTCAGAAGGTGTCCAATAAGGTCAAGGTGGCGGAGGGATCCATTGTGGAGCTACAAACAGAGGTAGGGGCTCTGCGGAAACAGATGATGCAGGCCACCTCTGCGGTCGGACGGCTGGAGGCGAGGTTGGAAGATGCAGAGGGGAGGTCCTGATGAAACAATGTCAGGCTGCTGGGCTTCACGGAACGTGCTGAAGGGTCTGCTGTGGAATCTTTCGTTGAAAACTGGATCAGAGATGTAGTGCAGCCTGCAGGTCTATCAAAGGTGTTTGTGATGGAGCGCGCACAAAGAGCACTTGTTGCACCTCCCCGGCCTGGTGCGCCACCCAGAGCCATTATTGCCCGTCTTCTTAACTATGAGGATTGTGACTGTGTGTTGAGGGTGGCCCGTGAGTCCGATAAGGCAATTTATGAGAACTGCAAGATATCTATTTATCCTGGTTACACAAACAAAGTGCAGAGTTCTCGAAAAGGACTCATGGAGGTCAAGGCAAAACTCCGAGCCATGAACATTTGTTATATGCTCCTGTATCCGGCACGTTTAAAGGTGATCTCAGGTGGGAGATCGCATTTCTTCGAACGCCCGAAGGAGGTGTGGCGTTGGCTAATCACAGAGTGGAGATACAGCAGGATGGAACAATGGCGGTGGTGTCCACTGGTCTGGCCGGGGGTCTGGATGTGGATTGGGGGTGAGAAGCTGGTGGGCCCCCTGCGCAGCCCTGACTATGACCTTCATGATTCTGGGTGCAACTGCGCCCCTCACCGTAGGGTTGGGGTCAACACTGGAAGTTGCATTCTGGGGGAGAGCTGTGGCCTCACTAACTCTGCTGGCCATTGGGGGGGCCTCTACTACTTCATGAACCAAGATTGGGGTGGTACTCGGGTCCTCGATGGACTGATGCCGGGGTGGGAGGAATCACTCCACATTTGTAGTAGGACTTAGGATATGGTAAGTTGGGGATTAGGCTGTTTTCCTGGCAGCATTCACGGAATGGAGTAACAGTATAGATTGTTATGGTTGTTTTGCTGTATATCTGGGGTGAGGGTTTGGGGGGTTTGAATGACTACGTTGGTCAAAGTTTGATGTTTTTTCAACAGTGCAGATATGAGGGCGAGATGTGCCATATGTCCTTTACCTGTCCTTCCTTGGGGGTGGGTCACAGGGGGAGGTGTTCAAGCGGGAAGGAGGGCAATACAGTACCACTATGGGACGTCAAATTAATATGTTGACCTGGAATGTCAGGCGATTGAAGAGCTACACCAAACGCCATAGGGTACACTAATTTCTCAAGAGGCATAAAGTTCAGGAAACACATATGACTGAGGAGGAGGCACACAAATTGTCCAAAAAGTGGCAGGGTCAGATGTTCTCATCTTCCTTCTCATCCTACACGCAAGGTGTGTCAGTGTGGGTGGCTCCGGGAGTCCCGTTTAGCCACATGTACAGTGAAATGGATGTTGAAGGCCTACACATAGTTATCCTAAATACATACGCACCTAACACTGATGATCTCTCCTTTTACACCAGAATACATGAGATTTTGGGGGACAGTGCGTATGGGCCTTTGGTCTTGCACTGTGACCTGCACCGCCTCCCGCTGAAGCTAGGAACTAAGCCCTTGATGGTAAAGTCTCTTAAGGAAGTGATGGCACAATTGGGACTATGGCATAGCTGGAGGGAACTGCACCCAGAGGGCAGGAAATACACTTGTCATTCCAGAACACATAATACGCATACCTGACTGGACAGGTTTCTTTTGGGTGGTCTTAATAGCTCACAAGTACTGGGTGTCACGCGTATGGGTAGATTCTTATCTGATCATGCACCGGTGCGGTTGCAGTTGCAGTGGGGTGCTGCAGCCGCATGTCTAGGCCTTCGGTGGGAGGTTGAGAGTTTCCGGTACTTAGGTATTTGGGTCACTCACTCTAAGGCTGCACATGATAAACATAATGCTGAGCGAGTAATGGCTGGCCTGGAACGCTCAGTATCCTTTTGGAACAGGTTGCCTCTCTCTGTGATGGGCAGGGCTGCGGTGGCTAGAATGGTGTTCTTGCCACGGTGTTTATATTTGGTTCAGAACTCCTTGTTTCTGCTGGCTAGCCGGCTCTTTCGTCATTTGGATAGTCTGTTGATCTGTCTGGTGTGGGCTGGTAGGCACAGTAGGGTGGCGCTGCTGGTGCTGCAGAATTATCTTGAAGGGGGAGGGTTGGCAATACCTAATATCAGGCACTACTATTATGCAGCACATTTGCAATATGCTGCCAAGTGGATGACGGACACTGATAACTGGGAGAAGAGGCTGTATGCAGGACTGTGCAACGGGCGGTCATTGGTGAACATGCTGATGGCGGGGGGTAGATCTGACCCTGCTGCGCCCTACCTGATCGAGACCACCGCCGGGATTTGGGAGCAGGTAGATAAGCATGTACTCAGACGAGCCCCTTTTGATAGGGAATTGAAGTTGTGGGGCTTGGCGTGATTTCGGGATATGGAGAAGCTAATGTCGGTAGAGGCGTGGAGGCGGGGAGGTTGTGAAGTGGCGGGGGACCTCTACCCTAATGGAGAGTTTCTCTCTATCACTGATGCTCAAGCCCCGTTTGATCTGGGTCCTGGACAATTTCTGCAATACACAAAAATTGAGAATGTAGCACGTGAGATTTGGAGTAGGTTTCCGGTCGCCTCTGAGGCCTCATCGGTGATTAACGGTCTGATTAATTGGGGCAAGGGGACTCATGTAATTGCCCGGTTTTAGAAAGCACTGCAGGTGGATTGACCAGGTGTGGTCAGTGTGGGGCGTAAGGCTTGGGAGTCGGACCTGGGGGAGCCCACAGCGGATGCTTATTGGGATTTGGCTCTTTCTTTGGTGCGTACGGTGTCATGCAACCACAGGTTTAAGGTGCTACATTTTAATTTTGTGCATTGAACGTATTTTACGCCCTGTCGGCTAAACAGGATTGACCCAAACCGTACAGCGTGCTGTCCTAGGTGTGGTGAGTTTGGTCTTTCTTCCTTCATTTGGCTTGGACCTGTGGGGCAGTGCATGACTTTTGGCAGGAAGTGGTAGCAGCGACTGAGGAGGCCACGGGTTTGGAGTTAAGGGCAGCACAGCTGACCTGTGTTTTGGGAGTAGTGCAAAGGCTGCGACGTCGTGGGGTTCCATACAAATTGGCACAGCTTGCCCTGGTTCTTGCCAAGCGTACAGTAGCAATCGGTTGGATGAGCTCTCGGACCCCGGCAGTCTCCAGCTGGCTAAGGGACCTGCTGAAATGGGGTACAGCTGAGGAGCAGCATATGCGCTTGACAAGAAGAGATGAGGAGGCACTCGTAGATGTAGCGGCTTGGGGGACTTTGTGGAACAGTTCACTGGTGGGGAGCCCACGAGATCTGCAAGCAGCCTGGAGGACGAGGTGGGTGGAGACAATCGCTGAATCCTCTGCACAGGGGGCAGCTAACTATGGTGTGGACATGTTCCTATGTCCATAAGCTATATTATGATTGGTCTCACAATGTCTTGGGTAGGGATGGAAGGACCGTGGGCTATGTCTGTACATTGAATGTGCCTTTTACAGGGCTTGAGTCCAGTTGTACTTGGCCCTCTGATGCTCCTCTGTAATGATGATGTATTTTCTTGCTATTATCTGCACTGTATGTATTTTCTTGTTGGTTTACTTTACTAAAACTCAATAAAAACAGTTTAAAAAAAAAATGAAAGATTTGTTTGATGACATAACAAAGTAAAGAAATGTGTTCTGGGAATAAAATTAGGAGATTGGGTGTGAATTAAAGATACCACTTATGTTACGATAGGATTATCCAAATTTAGGCCACCTGTTCAAGTGGAAGTTGTTGACTAAGAATGTGGCCCATGTTAAAGGGAATGAATGGTGGAACACGGGAGAGTGGTGAAAGTAGATGGTGTAGAAGTGAGTGGTGATCGTTCTGATTGTTCTGGCTTTCAAGGTGGTTCGGAGTGGGATAGAGTGGTGTAGAGTACAGTGGCATAGAGTGTTGCAGAATAGAGTATAATGGTGTTGAGTGCAGGGGTGCAGAGTAAATTAGTGTAGAGTGCAGTGGCATAAAGTGCATTATTTTTTAGTAAAGTGGTGTAGAGTGCATTGGGTAGAGTACAGTGGCATAGAGTGGTACAGAGCAGAGTGGAGTGGTGCAGCACAGACTGCAGTGGTCCAGAGTGGAGTGGCATAGAGTAGATTGTTTCAGAGTACAGTAAAGTGGTGTAGGGTGGAATGGTGCTGGGTAGAGACAAAACCACACAAAAAAAAACACCCTTTTCCAACCATCACATTATGAATAGAAAGACCCTGAAGGCAGTCTGTGCGGCACTTAGAGTAGGCAGGTTTGTAAAATTGTGATAGCTTTGTATCACCCATGCTATGCAGATGGAATAAGTCACATGATAGAGTTTTACAAAACAATTAAAAATATTCACAAAATAATACTGTAAAAAAAAACTAGTAGGTTCTGTGTTAGCCAAGGCCTTTTATTTTTAATGAACATACATATATGCAATATGTACATTTTCACAGGGGCTTTCAATCAGCCCCTTCCACCCACTGGGCTGCTATAGAATGTTACTTTATTCCACCAGGGCCTACAGCATGGTGCAGAGTCATCCTACTTCAGCCATTGTTTTAGATGCCCAAGTGATAGCATTCTTCTCTTGTACACCAGCACAACAAGCAGTCCGCTCAGGGCCAAATACTACCTGGTGCAACGTTTGCTTTTAGATACAAATATAGAACTTTGCTGTTAGGCAGTGTTCGTATTGATAAAATGAGCACCTGATACATTTTGTGATAATATTACCTCGTCTTTTTACACATTAGCACTATCTGGGCAAAGGGTTCACATCAGTAGTACCAGTGTGTTGTTGGAATGCAGGAAAACAGCAGAAATATGACCTTCAACCTTTTAGAAGAGCTTTCCATTGTGCAGCAAAATACGTTGACACGTTTTAGTAACTTTTGAGCCAGGTGAGGTTGAAGCAATGTTTTTGTGACAATCTGGAAAATGTACAGCAGATGGTGGGTCATGTGGCAAAGCCATAATAACGCAGTTAACAGTGCGGCTGAGAAAAAAAAAACATTATGCTTGTGGCCCGACTATTCCGCTATGCAAAATGAGTTAAAAAGGCAGCAACAACAGAAAGCGAGTAAAAAGATATGAAGATAAGCAACACTAAGTTGAGAGAACGCAGGTTAAAAGGATTCCCAAAAACCGTGTACAAGTATAACAAGCATTTGCAATGCACTAGGGTCTCGCATTTGTCAGAGTTACAGCTATTACCAGTTGTAAACTCCCAACTGGATTTTTCTTGCCACGTTAAAAGAGAAAAACAGCGTGATCGCGCTGCTACAGTTCAAGCGTAATGAAACCTATCGGCAAAAGTGCAATTATGTACGTAACCAGCAAAAGTGCAATTAACTGTGTAACATGGTCGATATTATGCAAAGCGCTCGACTTCTGCCAAGCGAGATCGCGCAGCGAAAATAGAGAAAAAGTAGTCCACAAACCTGACGAGAAACAGCGAGCCTCGCATGTTTTCTGTACTTGGTCGCTGCGCACGAGGAGGGCTAACCACCAGAAATGAAAGCAAGCAGATTCTAACAGGCAAGCCCACGAACCAATGAAAGACACTGACGTGACGTGGACGGGGCTCCGAGCCCTTTTCTAATTCCTAAAGCGTCCAATTTTTTATATCTAAAAAAAAGAATGGCCTGGAGTTAAGTCTTTGAGTGTATGCTTCATTTACTACCTGTGTGTGTGAACAAAAAATGCTTTGCACTACCCTCTGATAAGCCTAACTGCTCGACCACAGTACCACAAAACAGCATTAGTATTATATATTTTTTGCCTCTGTTAAGACTCTGGGGAATCCCTGGTCTCTGTGCAGACTATGGCCCTCATTACAACCCTGGCTGTCAGTGTTAAAGTGGCGGTAATACTGCCAAGAGTCCGGAGGTAAAAAAATTGGGATCACGACCATGGCGGAAATCACCAATACAGCCAGCCACTTTAACACGCCGACCGCCACGGCGGTAGCAACAAACACCGCGGCGGTAACCGCCAATAGACAGGCGGAAGACAATGTACCGCCCACGCTATTACAAGGTACCAATCCGCCAGCTTTTCCAGGGCGGTACCAACGCCATCAAAAGCACGGCGGAAACAGTACACAGAAGGGAAACCACTCACCTTTCGACACCCAAGGAAGAACTAGGACACCATGGAGCCCGAATTACAGATCCTACCCATGTTGCTGTATCTATTAATACACCACAAAGTGGAAAGAAGGCGGAGCCCCCTCGAGGAGCATGGTACCATCATCCGGCTGAGATGCCCCCCCTCCCCTTCCCCCTGAGGTGCCTGTTTTTTTTTTCGACCTGATGCCCCTGCAGTGTTCTCTCCGTTTTGAGGCAGGTGTCATGTGTGGGGTTCACCCATGCTTTTTGGGACCACTGGTCCATGGACATTTCATGGGACAGTGTACGGACTTGTGTACTTGCAGTAAATATTTGTGTATACTGATTATTTGCTGTTCTCTTGATCTATCTGATTGTTCGAATATTACACTAGTTAAACTCATTTTGTTTGGTCCTTGCGTTCTTCCAGGGGGTGATGGGGTGTATCTGTGATGTTATTGGATATGTGTGTGTGTATGTTGTTGTGGGTGAGGGGCGGGGGTGTTGCATGTCGTGTGTGTGTCACTCTCTTTTCCCTCCTCCCCTCCCCTGTGTGCTAGGTGCAGTACTCACTGTCATCGTCGTCGCCACCGCCGCCTTCTTTCCACTTCGTGGTGTATTAATAGATACAGCAACATGGGTAGGATCTGCAATTCGGGCTCCATGGCGTCCTAGTTCTTCCTTGGGTGTCGAGAGGTGAGTGGTTCCCCTTCTGTGTACTGTTTCCGCCGAAAATTTGGTGGCGTTGGTACCGCCCCGGAAAAGCTGGCGGATTGGTGCCTTGTAATGGTGTGGGCGGTACACTGTCTTCTGCCTGGATGTTGGCGAATACCGCTGCGGTGTTTGTTGCTACCGCTGTGGCGGTCAGAGTGTTAAAGTGGCTGTCTGTGTTGGCGGTTTCCGCCATGGTCGTGATCCCAGTTTTTTTACCGCTGGCCTGTTGGTGGTATTACCGCCACTTTAACACAGAGCGCCAGGGGTGTAATGAGGGCCTATATATGTACAGTATCAATCAGTAATAGGTGTAAAAAGCAATAGAAAAAAATGAAAAGCAGCCGACAAAACTGAAGGCCGGGGTGAGTGGGGACCAAACCATATAAGAAAGTGCAGTGTGAAAGCCGTGCCCCCACCCAAGGAAGAGAAATTGGTAGAGGGACGCTGGAAGAATTAGGAAACCCCAAATGTAAGTACCAGAGTGCCCCCCCCGGCGACCATGAGACAGGAGGTAAGGTAATGGTTCTTCCCAAACCCACCCAAAGAAATTCAGAGAAGGATATTGCAAGACGTGGATAAGACTGCAAGAAACCAGAGGTGGATCCTAGAAGAGGAAGTCCTATGGAAAGAGGGGACCAATTCCAGATGTCGGTGGAGTGTCCGGTGGTGGCAGGAGCCCCTACCCACTCGTCGGTGGATGCAGGAGTTGGTCGACGGTGGAAGGAAGATGGTCAGCACTGCAGCAGATGAAGAGTTCCTGGGTGATGCAGTTGATGTCCCACGCTGGATGAAGGATTGCAGTCGGTCTGCGGAGTGGAAAAACCACCACAAGACTTGGAAAAGGCGAATGTTGCGGTTGGCTAGAAGTGGAGCTGCCGGGGACCAGGAAGGTCAAGAGGGACTCAACCCATGGGGAAAGTCCCTGGCGACCCTCAGCAGTGCAGACAGTCCAAAGAAGAAGAGGCAGCCCACACAGATGGCTCACAGGCAAAGAGCACAGGAGTCACGGTGAGGCCCATGCAGGACACTTAGAAAGGAGTCCCACGTTGCTGAATAACTATGCAGAGGGCCGAGCATCGCAGGGAAGAGTGATGTGAGCTGGAGCTACACATAGACTGAAGTTCCCTTGGAGGAGATGCCATCAAGCCTTGTCAGCTGCAAGAGGCGCTATGTAGGGAGAAGGGAAGGCCCTACCTTCACCCAAGTTGGACAACTGGTAGAGAGGACACAGAGGGCCACTCCAGACCACCACCCGTGATGCAGGATCCACACAGTTCCATAGGAGAGGAGACCCATGCAGCCAGTCATCATTGCAGCAGGATGCCTGCAGATGCAGGGGAGTGACTCCTTCATTCCAAGGGAAGTTTCCTTCTTGCTTCTTGGTGCAGACTGAAGACTTGCCGCCCTCAGATGACGCACAGCCAGGGAAATGTTGCAGTTGCTGGAAGGAGCCAGAGAAACAATGTTGCAGAGTAGAGGCGTACCTATAGATGCGGACTGTAGGTCCCTGTGGAGTCCAGTTGCGGTTCAAGTGGCCAGAAGTTTCAGTAAACGATGCAGAGGATTCCTGCTGGAGTCTTGCATGTCGAATCTGGGAATCCACCCAAGAGGGAGACCCTAACTAGCCCTGGAAGGGGGACTGGTCACCTAACCACGTGACCACCTATCAGGAGGGGGCTGTGATGTCACCTGCCTGACCTGGCCACTAAGATGCTCCCAGAGGCCTCTGCCCACCCTGGATTCAAGATGGCAGAATCAAAGGGCCATCTGGAGGAGCTCTGGGCACCAGCAGGGATTGGGGTCCCTGAACTGGTGCAGATTGGTTTATGCAAGGATGGCACCAAATGTGGCCATCAAAGCATACCAGTGGCTTGGCGAGCCATATAACACTTTGTTCCTCAAAGGAAGAGGGTGTTGCCTCCCTCCCCCAAAGGAAATTCTTTTGTTCTGCCTTCCTGGGCTACGAGTCTGACATGTTTGATAACAAACATGCCCAGGTTCGGAGTTACCATTATGTAGCTGGACAAAGTGACCTATGTCCAGTACATGCGTAAAATGGCGTCCCTGCACTCATGAAGTCCAGGAAAATGGAGCTGAGTTTGCGGGGGCATCTCTGCTCATGCAGGGGTGCCCTCACACATATGTACTTGCAGCTGGCCCTCTGGGCTAGGAGGACCTGTCATAGGAGTGACTTAAAGTGACCTGGTGCAGTGATCTGCAGTGAAAGGGTGCATGCACCTTTTCATGCAGGCTGCAATGGCAGTCCTGCAAACACATTTTACATAGGTCCCCATGGGTGGCATAATACATGCTGCAGCCCATGGGGAACCCCTGGTGTCCCAATGTCCTGGTTACCACATACTAGGGACTTACATGGGGTCACGAGTATGGCAAATGTGGGGTGTGTGAAGTCACAGCAAACACATTTACAGGGAGAGTACACAGTAACTGGGGTCCTGGTTAGCAGGATCCCAGTGAACAGTAAAAAACATACTGACAGGCAACAAGTGGGGGTGACCATGCCAAAAAGGGGGTACTTTCCTACAGCTACATACCCCTGAAGTCACTATACCCCGTAGATGACCACTTTCTGTGGGGAGTGGGCAACACCATGTCCAGAGGTCCTAAATTCCACCACTCACAAGCAGTATTTCCTAGGCTGTGTCCATTTCAGGCTGGTCACCCTAGGGGCGTGTCCAGCCTAGAAATGCAAAATGCCTCCTGCAGGACTAATGTTCCTGAATATCAAGGTGCCTGATGGACTCTGGGACAGGAGGGTCTGCATCTCCCTCTGAGAGAGAACAGATCTGTCTTGGAATGCAGATCATCCTACACCTCACCCTGAGAAGCTTTGTTTCTGACTTCCAAAGAGCAAGCTCTCACCCCTGGATGTCAGTCTCTAGTCTGTCAGTGGCAAACTGGCTAGAACTGGTTAGTTAGCTCAGCAGCAGTTGGTACGTTTTCAGGGGGCACCTCTAAGGTGCGCTGTGGATGCGTGTATTAATAAGTCCATTGCTAGAATCAGTCAGGGCTTATAAACATGAGATGTTTGACACAAAACATCCCTACTTTCAGTGTAGCCATCATGGAGCTGGGCAACTCGTATTAACCAGTGTCCAACACATGTATTTAAATGGATTCCCTGTTCACTTAATATATCTAAGAAACAACAGACATAGCAGGGGCATATCTACTCTTGCAGATATGCCCATGCATATAATATTATGCACCCTGCCTTAGGGCCATAAGGCCTGCTGTAGGGGTGACTTACAAATATTACATGCAGTGTTTTGGGGTCATGGCACACAGTCCGTGTGCCATGTCGTGTTTTCACTTTTATGGAGCACCTTGTCATGCAGTCTGCAATGGCAGTCTGCATGAGGTCAGTCCTGGGTCCCTTAGAGTAGCACAAGTTCTGCTACAGCTTCTAGGGACCCTCTGCAGTACCTAGGCATTGTAGGTAAAACTTACTATGGGACTTACAAGGGTGCTACAGAGCCTGGTCACTTGGAGATCAAGTGATCAGGTGTCTTGTTTTGGGGAAGGAAGACTGGCACTGGGGACCTGGTTACTAGGAAGCCAGTGCACTTCAGTTAAAGCTGCCTCAAAACCTGGCAACAAGTTAGGAGGGGGCGGGGCGGACAGCTACGTACAAGTGTGAGAATGACTTTTCTGCGATATTCGTGAATTGGCTGCAATATTACACAAGGAGGACGCGCTGGGTATTGAGATTAATTCGCAAATATCACGATTGGTGCCAAAAAATCTTGCCTTCAATGTATTATGCCCTTGGTCTGAGTTGTTAAATGCACTGGCACACTATTCCAAATTCTAAATATATTTACATCTCATTTTCAGGGATAGTGAAGTCTTTCCATTATTGTAACATGGCAGCAACTCACTACTATTACTGCAAATAATCTCTGTGACACCCTCCCATTTACAATATATGAGGTTCTGTTTTGATCTAAAAGGAACTATTTTTATGGCTGTTGCCTGAAACAAACATTTCTCAGCAAAATGGCTATAATAGAATCACACATCACTCACATTAAAAATAAATTACAGGTAAACAGTATTTAAAAAATGTGTTTAAGAATTATAAAAAAGTCATTAGGTCAAGACTCTGCAGAACAGAGCTAGCTCTATCAGGACCCCCCCAACCCCCAAAGGGCTGGGGCCCTGGGCCAGAGCCCAGTTCACCTATGCCTTAAAACGCCCCTGAAGTAAAATAAATAAATGCTTGTGCTCACCACTATCAAAGAACTGCACATATTAAGCACTGTGTGTTGATGTTGTGATAAAAAGGACGGTGATGTGTTTGGTGGGGATGAGTGAAGTGAGCTACAGACATTAGTGGAACAGAGACAAAAGCATTTTTATATCGCAGCAAATTACATGTGAGGATCTTGAGGGGATTGAGCTGTATGCTGCTGCGTAGAGGAATGATCATTCGAACATCTAGGTCTTTAGTTATCTTCTGAATTGCTGGAGTGACAGTGCGGCCATGAGATGCAGGAAGAGGTTATTCCAAGCCTTGGCAAACAGGTGCGAGAAGAAGCGACCTTTGCTGTTGGCTCAACAGATTCATGGTATGTCTTCAAGTGAGAGGGAAGGTGATCGGAGGTGTCTGGTCTCTCGGTGGAAGATCAGGCATCTGTTGATGTATGCCTTGTAGGCGTGGGTCAGCATCTTGAAATGGCATCTCTTTTGAATTGGGAGCAAGTGCAGTTTTGGGGGATTGGGTGTGATGTGGGTCCTTCGGGGGAGGTTGAGTACAAGTCTTACCTCTGAGTTCTGTATTGTCTGGAGTATCCTCAGGAGGTCTGCTGTGATTCCAACACAGAGCGTGTTTCCGTAGTCCAGGCTGCTGGTGATGAAGGCCTGTATGACGGTTCTTCTGGTGTCTTATGGGAGCCACCTAAAGATCTGGCAGAGAATGTGAAGGGTGTGGAAGCAGGCGATGAGACAGCGTCAACTTGTTTCTTCATGGATAAGTTGCTATCCAGAAAGTTGCAGAGGTTGCGGGCGTGGTCTGTAGTGGGTGTGCCGAGTTCTAAGGACCAATATTTGTCAGTCCATGGGGGGGGTGTTGTTCCCAAAGATGAGGAGTATGAGACAGTCGTCCTTCTTCAAGCCTGCTACGTTCATCATGCATCTGTGGAAGTTAACTTTTGTGGTGAAGAGATCTTTGGAAAGTGAGAGGATGAGTTGTGTGTCATCAGCATAGAAGATGATGTTGAGTCCGTGTGCTCTGAAGGTGATGGCCAGGGGGGTATGCAGGTGTTGAAAAGTGTCGGGCTGAGGGACAATCCTTGGAGGACTCCACAGATGATCTTCTTGGGCTTTGAGTGAACAGTGGGAGACTGATCCTTTAGGTTCTGCCAGTGATGTACGAGGCAATCCATTTGAGGGTGTTTCCTTGGATCCCGATGTGGTGGAGTCTGTTGATCAGGATGTGGTGGGAGACTGTGTGAAAACACAGCAGACAGTTCCAGGAGGATGAGCACTGCAGTTTTCCCACGGTCCAGGAGGGTTCTAATGTCATCTGTGGCTGCAATCAGGGCTATCTCCGTGCTGTGGTTAGCTCGATATCCAGACCAGGAGGGGTCCAGGAGGTTGTGGTCTTCTAGGTGTTGGGTGAGTTGCTGGTTGATAGCTTTCTTGAGGACTTTCGAAGGATGGAGGAGCAGAGAGATGGGCCAGTAGTTCTTCTATTCGAGGCCACAGTGCTGGAGGTATTCAGGACCTTTCTGACCTTGCAGCCGGTGGTGTTGCTTCCAAGGCTGAGGACGTGGTGGGGCAAGGGTCTGTTGGTGCTCCCAAGTGGACAAGGTTCATGATGAAGATAACTTCTTGCGTGGTGAGGAGTTCACATTGAGTGAGAAGGTGTTCTAGGTTGGTGTTTGTGCATGTGAGCTGGTTGCTGCAGTCTGCTGTATGCAGTGGAGGGTTGGCGTTCGAAGTTTTTTGTAGATAGCAGAGATCTTGCCATGGAAGAAGTCTGCGAGGTCTTACAGTTCCTGGAACGGAGAAATGTAGTTCTTGGTGGCTGCTGAACTGGTGAACTCCTTCACAATGGCGAAGGGTTTTTTGCTGTGGTTTGTGAGGGTTTGATGCGGTCTGCTAGTGCACTGTTATTGGTTTCTTTCATGAGGCAGTGGTATTGGTTAAGGGTAGTCCTTAATGCGGTGCAGTCTTCTGTGTTTTTTTTTTTTTGCTGATGCACCACTTTCATTCAAGTTGTCAGCAGTTACATTTGGAGGAGTGCAGTTCATCTGTGAACCAACTTACTCTTTTGCTTCAGGCTTTCACCTTGGCTGTCTTGTTGGGGTGATGGTGTAGGCACATTCTGTGATCCACTGGGAGAAGCTCTTTGCTGCTTGTTCAAGGTGTAGGAAAGTACCATCTTGCCTGGAATGTTACCCCCATTTTTACTGTATGTATGTTTGTTTTTGCCTATGTGTCACTGGGATCCTGCTAGTCAGGACCCCAGTGCTCATAAAGTATGCCCTGTATGTGTTCCCAGTGTGGTGCCTAACTCTATCACTGAGGCTCTGCTAACCAGAACCTCAGTGTTTATGCTCTCTCTGCTTATAAATTGTCACTGCAGGCTAGTGACTAATGTTACCAATTCTCATTGGCACACTGGAACACCCTTATAAATCCCTTGTACATGGTACCTAGGTACCCAGGGTATTGGGGTTCCAGGAGATCCCTATGGGCTGCAGCATTTCTTTTGCCACCCATAGGGAGCTCAGACAATTCTTACACAGGGCTGCCACTGCAGCCTGAGTGAAATAACGTCCACGTTATTTCACAGCCATTTTACACTGGACTTAAGTAACTTATAAGCCACCTAAATGTCTAACCCTCACTTGGTGAAGGTTAGGTGCAAGGTTACTTAGTGTGTGGGCACCCTGGCACTAGCCAAGGTGCCCCCACATTGTTCAGGGCGAATTCCCTGGACTTTGTGAGTGCGGGGACACCATTACACACATGCACTACATATAGGTCAATACCTATATGTTTGTCACAATGGTAACTCCGAACATGGCCATGTAACATGTCTAGGATCATGGAATTGTCACCCCAATGCCATTCTGGTATTGGGGGGAGAATTCCATGCATCCCTGGGTCTCCAGCACAGAGCCCGGGTACTGCCAAACTAACTTTCCGGGATCTCCACTGCAGCTACTGCTGCTGCCAACCCCTCAGACAGGATTCTGCCCCCCTGGGGCCTGGGCAGCCTGGTCCCAGGAAGGCAGAACAAAGGATTTCCTCTGAGAGAGGGAGTTACACCCTCTCCCTTTGGAAATAGATGTGAAGGGCCTGGGAGGAGTAGCCTCTCCTGGCCTCTGGAAATGCTTTGAAGGGCAGAGATGGTGCCCTCTCTGCATAAGCCAGTCTACACCGGTTCAGGGATCCCCCCAGCCCTGCTCTGGCGCGAAACTGGACAAAGGAAAGGGGAGTGACCACTCCCCTGACCAGCAACTCCCAGGGGAGGTGCCCAGAGCTCCTCCAGTGTGTCCCGGACCTCTGCCATCTTGGATGCAGAGGTGTGAGGGCACAATGGACAGCTCTGAGTGGCCAGTGCCAGCAGGTGACGTCAGAGACCCCTCCTGATAGGTGCTTACCGTTCTCAGTAGCCAATCCTCCTCTGTGGGCTATTTAGGGTCTCTCCTGTGGGCATCTCACCAGATAACAAATGCAAGAGCTCACCAGAGTTCCTCTGCACTTCCCTCTTCGACTTCTGCCAAGGATCGACCGCTGACTGCTCCAGGACGCCTGCATAACCGCAACAAAGTAGCAAGAAGACTACCAGCAACATTGTAGCGCCTCATCCTGCCGGCTTTCTCGACTGTTTCCTGGTGGTGCATGCTCTGAGGGCTGTCTGCCTTCACCCTGCACTGGAAGCCAAGAAGAAATCTCCTGTGGGTCGACAAAATCTTCCCCCTGCCAACGCAGGCACCAAACTTCTGCATCATCGGTCCTCTGGGTCCCCTCTCATCCTGACGAGCGTGGTCCCTGGAACACAGGAGATGGGTCCAAGTGTCTTCGACAGTCCAGTGCCCCTTCTGTCCAAATTTGGTGGAGGTAAGTCCTTGCCTCCCCCCGCCAGATAATAATCCTGTGTACTGAGTGAACAGCAGCTGCTCGGGCTTCTATGCACTTTTGCCAGACTTCCTTCGTGCACAGCCTAGCCCAGGTCCCCAGCACTCCGTCCAGTATTGCCCAACTCGCTGAGTTGGACTCCGACGTTGTGGGACCCTCTTTTGTGACTCTGAGTCGACCGCTGTCCTCAGATCTTCTAAGTGCCTGTTCAGGTACTTCTGCGGGTGCTGCCTGCTTCTGCGTGGGCTCTCTGTGTTGCTGAGCACCCCTTCTGCCTCCTCCTCCAAGGGGCGACCTCCTGGTCCTTCCTGGGCCCTAGCAGCACCCAAAATCCCCAACTGCGACTTGCAGCTAGCAAGGCTTGTTTGCGGTCTTTCTGCCTGGAAACAACTCTGCATCCTCCAGCACGCCGTGGGACATCTTCTGACCAAAGGAGAAGTTCCTGGCACCTTCCGTTGTTGCAGAATCTTCGGCTTCTGCCACCCGGAGGCAGCCCTTTTGCACCTTCATCCGGGGTTTAGTGGGCTCCTTCCCCCCCTGGACACTTGCGTGACTCTTGGACTTGGTCCCCTTCCTTTGCAGGTCCTCAGGTCCAGGAATCCGTCTTCAGTGTTTTGCAGTCAGTTGTTGTCCTTACAGTATCCCCTAGCTCGACTTTACTGTCTTTCTGGGGTAGTAGGGTAACTTTACTCCTACTTTTCAGGGTCTTGGGGTGGGGTATCTTGGACACCCTTAGTGTTTTCTTACACTCCCAGCAACCCTCAACACACTACACTAAGCCTGGGGTCCATTCGTGGTTCGCATTTCACTTTTGGAGTATATGGTTTGTGTTGCCCCTAGGCCTATTTCTCCCTATTGCATTCTATTGTGATTCTACTTTTTGTTGCCCTACTTTTCTGTTACTTACCTGATTTTGGTTTGTGTGCATATAATTTGTGTATATTACTTACCTCCTAAGGGAGTATATCCTCTGAGATAATTTTGGCATATTGTCACTAAAATAAAGTACCTTTATTTTTAGTAACTCTGAGTATTGTGTTTTCTTATGGTATAGTGCTATATGATATAAGTGGTATAGTAGGAGCTTTGCATGTCTCCTAGTTCAGCCTAAGCTGCTCTGCTATAGCTACCTCTATCAGCCTAAGCTGCTAGAACACCTCTATTCTACTAATAAGGGATAACTGGACCTGGCAGAAGTTGTAAGTACCATAAGGTACCCACTATAAGCCAGGCAAGCCTCCTACACAAGGTCGTGTGTAGAGTCTGGATGGTGGGAGCTGAGAGTGTTGTTCCACTGGTTTTCTGATACCTTTTGGTGAGATGGTTTTGAGCATGTGCCCTGTGATGTGGGTAGAGTTGGTAGCGAGCTGCTTGAGGCCAATGTTGGTCAAAGCTTTCCAGGAGGTCACTGGAGCTGGCGTCATTGAGGTGGAAGCCGAGGTCCCCTAGAAATATGCAGTGCTCGGACTAGACTGTTTGCAGGGTGATGAGTTCAGGGATGGCGTTGCAGAAGATGGAGTGCGGTCCTGGTGGTCTGTAAGAAAGGGTGCCTCTGAAGTGGCTTTTTCTGTCTGTGTGGAATTGGAAGTTGAGGTGTTTGGTTACCGATGGTAGGTCGTCAGGGGGTGTTGTGCAGCAGATAGTCTTCCTGTAGATAATGGCGATTCCGCTTCCATGCTTGACGATTCGGTCACGGTGTGTTACTTTGTTATCTTCAATGATGACAGTGGCGATGTCTGATGCAGAGGTGGGGTTGAGATAGGTTTCTGTGAGGAAGATGACACCCGGATTGAGGGATGAAGATCGAGTCCCAGACCTTGGTAGCGTGTTTAACTATTGAACATGCATTGAGTAGGATACACTGGAGGAATGTTGTGGTGGTCTTGGTCGATGTGTCGAGTGCAATGGTTGCTTTGTGCTGAAGGTGAGGCCGCCTGGTGGTACGCGTGGATGAGCGGCAGTAGTGGTGGTAGGTACATCCGGGGTCCAGGGCTAGGAGGTCAGCAGCAGTGTAACGTCATGGAATGCAACAGGCAGAGGTCCTAGCGCTGGCCCGGGTCCAGGATTGCCCTTGAGGCACCTTCAGCACGCCAGTGGTGCACCAGCTCTACACATCTGCTGTGCGGCCTCCATTAAGGAGGTCCTGGGAGGAGTGCTAGAAGGCAGTGGACGGGGCTAGACAGGAGGTGACAAAGCAGGCAAGAATGGGGGACAAAAGAAATAAACAGAAAGAAAGGAGGAAGAACTCAAAATAAAGAGAGGAGCAGCAGAAAATGAGACAAAAAAAAGGATAAAGCACTCAGAACAAGCATTTGCAATGCGATAGGTCTCACATTTGTGAGGGTTAGAGCTATTGGCACTGTAAATGGCAATGTCTTTTACCCATGCATTTTGTTTTGGAGTGGAGTGGATGTATGTTTTGTGGAGTGCAATCACGTGGGTTGGATTGGAATTCTATGTCAGGAGCGGAGGCTCCGATTATGCTTCTCTTTCCATGCGTTTAATTTTTAGCAGCCAATAAGAAAAACAAAACAAAACAAAACAAAACAAAACAAAACAAAACAAAACAAAACAAAACAAAACAAAACAAAACATCACATCCTGTGACACCATATCACATGACAACCATAGAGCCTAACCCTATATAAGCCCATAATGAACGGAACTCCTCCTCTTTCTTTGCTGCTTCGCAGCCAGTTAAGTGCCTACATTTTTATTGCTATACCTATGTGTGTTCGAGGAGTGCGTCGCGTTGAGCAAATTTTGTATATTTCACTTTTCAAATTACCCGCTCGCTCACAACGCGCTCCTTTAGGCCCCCACTCTCGTGAGCTTGGATATTTATTTATTTTCTTTAACGCGTCGCGTACGCGTGTCCTGGGGAGCATCTTTCCTCCCCGCGAGGGTTTTGTTAACCCTTTTCTTTATCCGAAGTGTGGAGTGGGAGGAGGAGAGCGAGGACAGCACATCTTGCTTGACGCACTGTCCTCTTTCTAGTTTTAGAGGTGCCTGCATTGCGCGCATGAGCCTCCCTGTCGGCTCATTTTCCCTGGGGCTATAAACATGTGAGAGGCGCGTGTTCTCGTCTCTACCAGGCTTATCCTCTGCTCTCCATTTTATGCCTGATTGTTATTAGCTTTTGGGCTGTAATAATTGTTGATTATAGGCCTTGCCTTCTGTATGCCACTTTTTAGTGGAAAAAATTCCTTGTGAAAGCAGGCCTCCCTCCCCGTCCTAATTGTTTGCTTGGGGCTGTGCCCGGGCATATTTTACCTACTTTAAAATAATTACTTCAGCTTGCCTCCCCACTTCATTTGAAGTTCCCCTTGGCAGTTATTTTATTATTTAAGGTTTTTTCACAGTTGGTGACCTGTTTTTGTGAGCCATGGCTGGCAATGAAGGAGAATCAGGGAAGGTACCTTTTATGAAGACTCCGTGGGGTCATTTGAGCATGACCTTGTCTACGCCCTTGATGCTGGTGTTCGTCACACTGTCAACGTGGCCTTGGCCCAGGCTATTCAGCCGATTAAGCATCACTTATTGGGATTTGCTGAGCAACAGGGCTGGGTCCCACAGTCTAGCAGCCAGGAAGAGCTGCCTTTTTTGCAAGATTCAGGCTCAGGTTCTGGGGAAAACCCTCACCAAGCTGATTTTGAACAACTCGTTCAAGCCTTGAATAAAGAGCATGGTTACTCATCCTCACAGTTGCTTCATCCAGGAGATGAGAGTAAAGGTGATTTGGATGCCTCGTCTTCCTCTAACAGCCCGGATAGGGACTCTGATTCTCATCCTTGGAAGCGCAAGGCCAAATCCCGTCATTCTGCAGTGTCTTTGCAGCCTTTGAAGGTGCTTACTTTTGAACCGGAAGATATAGTTTTTCCTAGATCTTCCTCCATGACGCCACCGTCCGAAGTGGCTGAGTATGTTCAGGCGCAGATTCGCCATTGCTTTCATAAAGATGTCCAGTCTCGGTTGAGATCAGAATGTCCTAAACTGGATTTTCCCTTGAAGGTTACAGAAACTCCGGAGATAGATCCCACCCTGGTAGCTTATCTAAAAAAATTCTCTAAAGACCCAAAGAAGGGCATTGATTGTGCCTGGCCAGGTTGTCAGGACAAACTCCTGGATGTCTCAGGTCCCCTCACCAAGATTTTGGAGTTAGGTTTCAGGCTAACGCATCAGGTACTCCTGTTAATCGCGAAGTGCTGATTGGTTGGTCTCAGAGGACCTTATGTTTTCTGGGAAATGCTAACTGCGCCATTTCCAGACAGCGGCGTCGCTCCATTTTTCTCAAGATGGATCCCAAACTGACTGATCTGACCTCGTCTGAATCAGGTCCCCTGGCGCAGGGTCTGCTTTTTGGATCTCCCTTCCTCAAGGAACTTTCGAAGTTTGCGTCCACTGATGCTAATCTTGACAAGGCCCAAGGCTCCATAAAGAAGGTTCTGCGGCCACTTTTTTCCAGAGGGCGAGCCTTCGGCCGTAATTATTGTCAAGGCCACCAGCGAGGTTCCTACCAACTTCTCAGGTGAGGATATCAGGTTCCCTCCTCCACCTTCTACCCCACCAGGTCACGTGGGGGTCGTAATCGATTCAGGAAAGGAAGATCTAAGGGATCCCTATCCATCTATCAGGAACCCAGTACTACAGGTGAGAATCATTTCATGTTCAGAGGTAATTCTGGGAGGCAGGACAGGTTTGTTTGTTCACAATTGGTGAAAGATCACACAGGACCCCTGTGTTCTAGAGGCCGTTCAGGTTTTCATGCTGGAATTTTATACAACTCTCCTGTTCAGGGGGTTCTTCCCCCGGAAATGTTTTTTTCCCTACAAGATCAGGAGTTCATCTCTCTGGAAGTCTCGGCGCTTCTATCCAAAGGAGCCATAATGGTCGCCTCTCCTTATTCTTACGGCTTTCTCAGACCGATTTTTCTGGTAGAAAAGAAAGGCAGCAGTTTCCATCTGGTCTTGAATTTAAAAGATTTAAATGGCTGGATCGTTTTTCGCCACTTCAACTTTAGGGCAGTCATTTATTAAGGGACAGCCTAAGAGAAAAAGATTGGATGGTCCGCATAGATTTAAAGGATGCTTATTTGACCATTCCTATTTTTCCCCCTCATTGGAGATTCCTGCAGTTCCTTTGGCAAGGCCGTTGTTACGAATACAAGGTCCTCCCCTTTGGTCTGTCGTCATCCCCTTGGGCTTTCACAAAAGCGATGCGGCCAGTAGCAGAATTCCTTCAGGCCAAAGGAGTTAGTCTGATCATTTATCTCAAATCGTCATGGCTCAATGCACTCTCCTTCTGATGACCCATTTAGAGTGGGAGATCTCCCTCCTTCAAGATTTGGGCTTCGTCCTCAACAGTCAGAAGTCCATCCTGGTTCCCTCCCAGAAGATAGAGTTTCTGGGTTTTCAGGTAGACTCGGTTGTAGCTCATTTGATCCTCTCCCCTTCCAAAGTTCGGAACATACAGAAAGAATTGAGGAAATTATTATCCAAACAGATGGTATCTTTGAGGTGCCTTGCACGGATGGTGGGCCTCTTTCCTCGTCCATTCAAGCTATTTTCCCGGGTTCTCTTCATTATTGGGTCCTTCAGCATCTGAAGATCTCTCCTCTTCAGAAGGGCCTCAACTATTCTGCCCTAGTTCCCCTCTCACTCGAAGCCAGGACCAAGATCCGTTGGTGGCTCAATCATATGGATGCCTGGAATGGCAGAGCGATCTTTGGCTTGTCTCCGGAGATCGTGATCGAATCCAATGCCAGCCGCTGGGGCTGGGGAGCTCGCTGCGGCTTGGTAGTCACCGGGGGTTGTTGGTCGAGGGAGGAGTTGGATCTTCAGACCAATTGCTTGGAACTCTTGCCGGGTTCTTTTGCGATTCGAAGTCTGGGTCCGGAAAAGTCGAATTGTTACATCCTTCTCCGGATGGACAACAATTTGGCAGTCCGGTATGTCAACAGGCTGGGCTATGTCAACTTCTGCCTTCAACATCGGATTTCAGTGATTACAGAGTACCTGCCGGGTCAGAGCAATACTGTGGCCGATTGGCAGTCCCGTTATCTTCGGGACTTCAGCGATTGGAGACTACACCCTAGAATATTCCATTCTCTCCAACGTCTGTGGGGCCCGTTTGTGATAGATCTTATTGCGTCTCGCCTCAACCAACAGTTGGATCGGTTTTTCAGTTGGTGCCCGGATCCGGAGGCTCTAGCAACAGATGCATTTCTGCAGAACTGGTCCCAATTTCTGGGATACGCGTTCCCTTCATTCATGATGATATCCAGAGTTCTGACTAAGGTTCGTCGTCAGAAAGCAGAAGTTGTGCTTGTGACTTCCCTTTGGAGGGCTCAGGCTTGGTTCCCTGTAGTTTTGGAGATGGCTTGTGCCTTTCCAGTTATTCTTCCACATCATTGGAACCTATTACTAGACCCGTCGGGTCTTCCCATCCCCTGGTGCAATCGTACTCCTTGATTCTGGTAGCGTGGAGAATTTCAGGGAAAGATGGTCTCTACCAGGCCTTTTGCGCGAATCTCAAAATTTCATCACAAGGTCCTGGGCTCCTAGCATGCATATTGTGTGTAAGCTTCTTCGAGGGACTCGTTTTTCTAATCCCCCTCAATCACGTTATTCTACCCTTCTGGATGTTAACATTGTATTCGTTTTTTAGAATCTTGGCCAGCCCACAAGTACCTGTCCAGGAAGCAGTTGTCTGCTAAACTTACTATGTTGTTGTGTTTGGTGTCCTGCAAACGTGTTTCTGCACAGTTGATGCACAGCTTTAGACCTGTCAGGCAGAGTTTTTTCTCCTGAGGGAGTCTCCTTTAATATTTCTTGGCATACAAAATGTAATACTAGGGCGGTCATTCGGCCGTCCGCCAAGGTACCGCCGTCAGAACACCGCACCGCGGTCGAAAGACCGCGGCGGTGATTCTGACATTTGCCCTGGGCTGGCGGGCGGCCACCAAAAGGCCGCCCGCCAGCCCAGGGCAAATCAACCTTCACACTAGGATGCCGGCTCAGAATTGAGCCGGCGGAGTGGGAAGGTGCGACGGGTGCAGTTGCACCCGTCGCGTATTTCAGTGTCTGCTGGGCAGACACTGAAATACTTTTTGGGGCCCTCTTACGGGGGCCCCTGCCGTGCCCATGCCATTGGCATGGGCACGGCAGGGGCCCCCAGGGGCCCCGCGGCACCCCCTACCGCCATCCTGTTCATGGCGGGAGAGCCGCCATGAACAGGATGGCGGTAGGGGGTGTCTGAATCCCCATGGCGGCGGAGCGCGCTCCGCCGCCATGGAGGATTCAGACGGGCAGCGGAAAGTCGGCGGTAGCCCGCCGGCTTTCCGCTTCTGGCCGCGGCTGAACCGCCGCGGTCAGAATGCCCAGCGGTGCACCGACAGCCTGTTGGCGGTGCTACCGCCGACCTCCGCCATGGCGGTAATTACCGCCAGGGTCAGAATGACCCCCTAGGTCTGTTTTTTATCCTAGTTTACCTGATAATTCCAAATTGTGTGTTTGAAGGCTTATGAGGTAAGTACTGCTGAGGTTCACTCGGATAGGGGTGGGCAATTATTAATTTTGTCACTAAAGCAGTTTCGCCCAGTATCTTCGGCCACTTTAGCTAGATTGATGCGATGGCTTATGAGTGAAGCGGGCATTGATATTGCTCAGTTTGGGGCCCACTCTGCAAGAGGCACCATGGCCTCTAAGGTGTTCTCTTTGGGCTCACGGCTGGAGGACATTTTAAGAGGGGCTGACTGGTCTTCTGAATCTACCTTTAAAGCTTTTTTACCACAAGCCTATTTTTAGCTTTTGCGACAAGACTTTTTTAATTCTATTAAGGACATGGAGGTGAGGATTATCCCTCCCTTGGAAAAATAGTTTATGGCCCTCATTACAACATTGATGGTAAAAGCCGCTTACCGCCGTGCAGAAGACCGCCAACACACTGCCGCGGCCGCAGAATTCTGCTACAGCTATTACGACCCACTGCTCAGAAACCGCCAAAATCTAGACACCCACACAAGTCCGCCACACCAAAGACCAAAGGTCAGTGATAAACTGGCGATAACAAAACCGACACTGTCACACCAACAGGAATACACCCACACTATCACGACCCACGAATCCACGCGGCGGTCTTTCAACCGTGGTAAACCATTGGTGGTACACACTGCTGCGCTCAAAATACACACACTCTTACAAAACACAACCACATTGGACAATTCGAAATACACACACCTGATACACATACACACACCACTCCCACACACCCAATACAATCTAAAACACACACCCACATTACCCACAAACCCTTACTACCCAAAAATCCGAAGAAGGCCAGAGAGACAGCAAAGCAAAGACAACACCAGCATACAGAGGCACACAACACCATCGCACATACACATCCACGCACAAAACACTACACACCCCTAAACATCACCCCACACATCACAAAACACACACCTCACACATCAACCACACCACCCCATGGCACTCCAAAGACACCCCAGGTTTTCTGAGGAGGAGCTCAGGGTCATGGTGGAGGAAATCATCTGGGTAGAGCCACAGCTATTTGGATCACAGGTGCAGCACACCACCATAACTAGGAAGATGGAGCTATGGCGCAGAATCGTGGACAGGGTCACCGCAGTGGGACAGCACCCATGAACACAGGATGACATCAGGAAGAGGTGGAACGACCTACGGGGGAAGGTGCGTTCCGTGGTCTCAAGACACCACATTGCGGTTCAGAGGACTAGCGGCGGACCCCCACCTCCTCCCCCACAACTAACAACATGGGAGGAGCAGGTCTTGGATATACTGTATCCTGAGGGCCTCGCAGAAGTAGCTGGAGGAATGGACTCTGGTAAGTTAAATCTTTAACCACTTCATCCCCCACCCTACCTGCATGCTATCACATACCCCCACCCTTGCCCTCACCCCCATCACTCCAACTCCTCACATATGTCCCACTATCACAAACCACACATCCCAACACCAAACCTGCATGCAACAACAAAGCATCAACAACCATCACCAAAGTATGTCCACTACACATACCCACACAGACCCCTAAACAATTATCACACAAGCTCCTACACAAGAATGGAAGCACTAGGGTACAGGGTCACCCACCCATTGCACACCATGGCACACACAGATACTAAAACTATGCATTTACACCCCTGGAGGACCCCTACACAATGTCACCGGACAGGAGGTTCCAGACATGTCCACTCCCCCCACAGAAGAGGCCCACAGTGATGACAGCAGCTCTGTCCAACTGGATCTAGATGACCAGCCCGGCCCATCTGGGACCTCGGGACAGTCGGTTCCTCTCACACAGTCGCAGGCCACCACAGAGTCTCCCCCCTCAGGTAACACCAGCACAGCACCCACCCAGCGGGCCCAAACCTCTGTCCCCAGGACACGTCAAGCAGCAATGTGTCCACCACTACAGGGAACCCAGGCTAACCCACCACCCCAAGAACAGCAGGGACCTGGGGGCAGTGGTAGTGGGCACACAGTTCAGAGGACAGAGGCCCAGGAACACAGGGGAACTGGGAGGGCTGCTGTGCGACAGAGGGAGGACAGGCCCAGGGAACCCACTCTCCACGAGGCCCTCTCCAACATCATGGGAGCCTACCATCATTCCCAGGAGACGATGGCAACGGTACTGGCCAAGTTTCAGGAGACCCAGCGGCTGCAGGAGGAACAGTATTTGGGGTTCAGGGAGGAACTCAAGTCCATCAATACCACCCTGGGAACCATTGTAGGGGTGCTGAAGGACCTTGTGAACACCACGAGGGACACTGTGGCACAACAAGGGGCCCCTGAGACTAGCCTGGACGATGAACTGCCCTCCGCCTCTGCCGGTGCTAGTGGACAGGAGGCACCGCCACAGGACCACGCCACCAGCACCCCACCCCCTGCAGATGGAGAACCACACCGCAAGCGGTCCCTGAGATCCAGGACAAAGACAGAGAATAATGCCAAGACCCCCGCCAAGAAATGAGACCACCCTGATTGTCATCCTTCTGTCCCACTTTGTCAGCCTGTCCATCCTTAAACTGCCTTAACTCCACTTCCTATGCCCCTTTGGACAATGCACCTGTGAGACAAATAGACTGAACTCTGCCATTGACATTCCTCCACCATAACCCCTGACCATTTTACAAACCTCTCCACTATTTTGCACTTAAATAAACACCCTTGAATCACAAAACAATCTGGAGTCAGTCTGTGCTTTCACAAGTGTGTATTAGCTATAACTAAGCAAAATACCAATGTATATTGCATTGTCAACATACCTATGTCACACAGATCTAATCCATGAGGTAGACATAGCACAGGTCACACAGTGGGACCCACATCTGTGAAATCGAAAGGGAAAGTGACAAATCAGGGTCCATACACTGGGTGAAAGTGACAGACAGATGATAGGTCGAACAAATTTATCAGATGTAGGAGGCAGTGAGGTCTTCTTGCCTGTGTCTCACTGGAAGTATTGATGGATCACGGTGTTTCTGTTGTCTATGTCCTCTTCTTCTGCCTCCTTTTCTTCACTATCCACAGGCTCCACAGCTGCCACAAGACCTCCATCTGGACCATCCTCCTGCAGAAAAGGCACCTGTCGCCGCAAAGCAAAGTTGTGCAGCATACAGCAGGCCACGATGATCTGGCACACCTTCTTTGGTGAGTAGTATAGGGAACCACCTGTCATATGGAGGCACCGGAACCTGGCCTTCAGGAGGCCCAAGGTCCTCTCTATAACCCTCCTAGTTCGCCCATGTGCCTCATTGTAGCGTTCCTCTGCCCTTGGAGAGAAAGCAGTGAAAACAAGGCAGAAAGCAGTAGAAAGCATTAGAAACACAGGGAGAGGTGAAGAAGGTAGTGAGAACTAGGCAACAAACAGAAGCAAGCAATGCAGCAGCAGAGGAGGGGTGGTCCAGGACCTGCCTACAATGTATTCACTGAATCTATTACCTACAGTGTATCCTCAGACTTTTCTGCCATTTTGTGTATTCCTAAAAGGTATGTAATACCATGCTCCATTTTTCTCAGAAAACAGAACAGCTGGGTTGGTACTACAGAATGAAGGCTGTGGGTTACATCCACGGCCAATGAATTATGCGATTGTGCAGCTGTGGCATGCTTTTGCATATAGATTTGCTGTATTTGCCACGTAATCCATCATCAGATCCATAATCCGCAGGTTTCATTAAAAAAAATTTGCTTCTAACACAAACGATTCACACGTTACCTAAAAAGCAGCAACATGTCTTGCTGCACAGTATATGGCCCTTTTAATGCTTGACTGCTCATCTTTCGGGTGCTTATTTCTATATAAGTGCTACACTGATATGAGGTGCAACCAATGCCCAGACACTGTTCACAAGTGTAAAATTGAAAAGAAAAAAAAAAGTAAAACAATCATAAAATTTACCGCATTACACCACTTAATTTTCCTTTTCGTCCCCTATAATTTACTCAGCGATGCAGCATTTTTTGGCCCTCCACTGCCACGTATCTCCCGCGGCCCTGGTTATATCAGAACACCACAGCAGACAGCACATCAATCGAAGTGCTGTCTTAATTAAACAAAAGGTGCACAGATGTTTTTTTAGGACAGGTGAGAGGGTTCAGGGTATCTACAGTTACAGCATATGGTAGCAATGTGCTTAACGCCTGGACTGAAATTTACTCCTTGGCTAGATGGGAAAGGGCATTCTGGAGGCTGCAAGGGGCAGCCTAAGGCAGTTGAATGGAAGGTTCAAGATGTAGCAACATATGCAGTGTATTGATGAGCATTTCAGTACAGTCACGTTCTCCCCCGCCAAGAAAATAGAAACCCCAAGAGGTCTGTCTTAACGAAAGAGATGGTGCTGTCTCAGAATCAGGAGACCTTTCGCTACTGCTTACACTGGCAGAGAAGGAGAACAGGCCTGGGCAGTGGGACGCCACGACCGGGCACCCGGGCTAGGCCCTGGTCAGGATCTGCCAGTAATGAAGGCCTAATGCAGGCAGGCCCCCTCCCACCCCTCTCCTCTGCGGCATCCTCCCGCTGCTCCATCGTTCTCATCCATCCCCTGTTTGTGCCCTAGCAGCCAGAGCAGCGGGTGCGGGCGGGAGGATGCCACAGAGGAAAGTCTCCTGGGGTGAGAGGGGGCTTCTGCTTTGGTGGTGGATCCTGTACAGGACTCGGCCACTGCAACATCCTCCCGTCCGCACCCGCTGCTCCGCCATCCTCATCCTCCACCCTCTCGTCCCCAGGAGGCTCACCTCTGTGGCATCCTCCCGCCCACACCCGCTGCTTCTCATCCCCCTCGTCTGTTTGTGCCCCAGTAGCGGGTGTGGGCGGGAGGATGCTGCAGAGGAGAGCCTCGTGGGGTGAGAGGGGGCTTCTGCCTTTGTGGCTGATCCTGTGCAGGAGCAGTACCCCTCCACTGCGTCATCCTCCCGCCTGCACCACCCCCCAACAAAATGAAGAAAATACCTACTGCGCATGTGGACGATGGTGCGCATGCACACACTAGTCAGTAGAGCTTAACCAGACCGGTCCCTAGGCGCGTTTCCACAAACGTTGGATCAAGAAGATGAGGTACTTCCGGCACCACCGGATGTGCGTACAAAAGTGCTTTAGAAAGCGTGCTTGAAACGCATTGCGTTTGATTGAAATCACTTGCTTCTCTCAGTCCAGTTGTTGCAAGTGCAGGGGAGAGTATGCAAAGACGGAACAGCTGTATAAAATACAGCACTCCAATTATAACCATAGAATTCATTTTTTGCAGCAACACACCCTCATTTTGTTAAACTTAAAATGTGTTTACTTAAAGTTAATGAGACAATTTATTTCTCTTGATTGTTTTCAAAATCCTATCTCTATTTCCATTATGTTGGTTCCAGAGGAGTGGGGGTAAGTTGTTCAAATCAAGAAACCTCAGTCATTTGAGAGCGATTCAGAAATCTGAGGAGAAAACTGTTCATGCCTGACTGTTTACCTACCACACATTACTTACTGTGACTTGCAGTTTTTCTGTTAGGTACCCAAAACCCCAGAATGCAACAAGCGTTTGAGCAAAAAATTGAAAGGCCCCCTAAAACGAGATAGCTGTATTTACCAAAGACCAAAATCTGACATTTTTATGCACCACAATATGTTTCCTAATTTAAGTTTATACGCAAGTCCAAGAACAAAATACCAATTAGTACTTGATGGAATAATGCACCACCATCAAAAGAATATGTTACCAGTATGAACCTACCTGATGCCTCTTGCTTTAATTATGTGGTACATAACTCTGCCAATGACCCCTTATATACTTATTAGGTAGGGTATTATGCCATAAGGTAGATGTACGAGGATTTTACTAGAGCCTTGATAGATCACATAGTAAAAGCACACTTATATTACTTTAAAATTCTGTACAAATATAATGTCAAGCCTTGGTTCCACTGCATGATTCAAAATGCAGCTTAACAAGTGCACAGTATGCTGCTGTCACCTTTCCTCCCAGGTACCTGATCTTCATTTCAAGTTCAAGTTTTTATTTAAATGCGTAGTTAATAAAAACCAATGCATCATACATTTTTTTTAAAGATACTTCTCCTCCCATACAGATAAAAAACAGATCAAAAACTTTCCATTCTAGTCTAAAATTGCTTCTTAAGTGTTTACATATAGTCCAGCATATCTAACTGTGACTTTTCTAGTGTCTATATTATATAAAAAAGATAATATTGTTAAATGGTTTTGCTAGTAATACCCTCCTATTTAGAATTGAGTATGTTATTAGCGTACCCTCATGGGTTTTGCTGACATCTTTATACATGTATTCCAAATATACTATAGAAGTGTATTTTAGGTTGTAATAATTTATCTTAAAGTAAGAGTTAAGATACTTTCGTAGATACCCACCGGAGGCCTATAAGCCAGCAGGTACCCATATTATGTTTATACTAATTATGAACTTGTAATAATTTTTTAGATATCAGACGTAAAAACTTTGTAAATTTGGCGTTCAGGGCAAAGTCAGAAGGTTTAAAGCAGGCGGTCACCGCTTGTCTACAGGACTGTATTCCACTTTGATTGAAAGCTGTCTTTAATAGAATCTTACACTCATTTTGTAGGTTGTTACAGATAGAGATTAGGTGAGTTATATCTTCCAGTCCACAGCCGCACAGCCTACACTGAGGAATTGTTGCAGTGTGTTCCCATGGGGCTAGATGGGCACCACTAGGAATATTGCCAAAACGATGTTTAATGAAAAGATCCTTGTCTGCTTTTGACCACACAGCCTCCGGATATGGCTGATATTTCAGGAATTTGTACTCATTTATTACCATCCAGGAGTGCGATCTGGTAGCTAATAGGCTCTTATCCATAAATACAGATCTTTTCTTCACTGTTCGGTTTAAGATTTGTTTGAAAGCATAGTAGGAGAGATTTGAGTCCCATAATTCCCATACTTCCAAGTCTTCTAATGCCTGATCTAAGTACTATCTAGATTTGGCTGTAGGATTTGAACTGATCTCCTTCCAGAGTGCTTGGCAAAGATGATTTCCTTTTGTTAACTGTAAGTGTATCTAGGTTTTGATGTAGCTGGATTGCCTTGCTATACACTGGTTTAAGTATCCAAACTCCAGCCTAATCTGTGCTTGGGAGGTATGCCCTAGTAACTGGAATAGAGACCTAAATACTTTTCCAGTGATTCAATTTAGGATGGTGGCATCTTGTCCACGCAGGGCTTCACTACCGTATCCTATAGTCGAATTTAGTTTAGCTGCAACGACTTGCAGCAAAGGAAGGTAGCTAGGGCCGTTAAGCAACTTTTTCAGAGTGCGAAAGGCAAGCAGTAGAACATTTCCTTTTCTATATAGATCCTGCTTCTGAGGGAGAAAGGAATCCGTTCATCAAATAGTACGCCCAGGTATCTATACTGATTTACTTGTTCCAATACTCCCCTTTGTGTGTGCCATTTTGTACCTCTAGAGATTTTTTTACTGATTTATATCACTTTGTTTTTTTTCTGATTAATTTCCATTCCATTCTGCTCGGCATATGCAGATAACATGACAATGAGCCGTCATAGTCCTACTTTGGTTTGACTCAGAAGTACTACATCGTAAGCAAATTGGAAATAAGCATATCACCAACCTTGGGGGAGTGCGCATTCACCTTATTTAGCTTCATGGCCACATCTGATAGAAAGAGATTAAAAAGATATGGCCCCAGCATGCAACCCTGTTTCAGACCTTGTTTTGTCTCAATATCTCTTGAAAGGAGAGATCCATACCCTATCTAAACTCTGATCCATGTATCTGTGTATAACTGCTGAATAGCTTTTAGCAGATTCTCCGGTATTCCCCAGGAGGCTAATTTTTCCCATAGAAGACATCGCTGTACCAAATCAAAAGCTGATTTGAAGTCTACAAAGCACAGATACAAAGGCCTATTTTTTTTCTTTGCATTTGTCAATGACAATGGAGAGAGTTAGAATGTTTGTGGCCATTCCGGGGCCCTTTGCAAAGCCTGTCTGATTAGAGGGGAATAATGCTGTTCTCGGTTGTCCACCTGCGAAGATGCTCGAGTAGTCGCCCAGCATAATATTTGGCCGCTACATCAATCGGTAATTATCAGGATGAGATTTACTGCCTCATTTAAGTATTGGGTGGATTATAGCCCCCCTCCAAGATTTTGGAATACTTTCTAGTTCTGTGCAGTGGTTGTAAGTCGAGACCAATTTTGCACCCCAAAAAACTGGGTTCATTTTGAACAATGAATTTGGGATCCCATTTGGACCTGGGGCACCCCCACTTCTGCTGTTCTTTATTAAGTTCACAACTTCCGACGTTGAGAATGTTAAATTTGCAGGTTCCTTTTGTAGAGTAGGGGGCTCTAATATAACTCCTTCTGGGTTTGACTCATTTGTTGTCTCATCTGAGTTTTTGATGACTCTCTTATTTTCGCCAAAGTGGTGAATTAAATTATCAGACCATAAGGATTCCAAAATATTGGAGCTAGTCAAGGTCATTGGAGCTTTGTTCAAATCATTCAGCATTTTCCAAAACCCCTGTGCATTTGATTTTTGCTTAAAAGTCATGATTTTTCTGTTGTTTATAGTCCCATATTTGTTTCCGATAGATATTGTTTATATTTTTTAGATCAGCCTTAATAAGACAGTCAGTTGGATTTGTCTTATATAATCTTAGGAGTCTGTTACATTGTTTTCTTAATTTGATCATGCGCACTGACATTTTTATATTCTTATTTGTTTTAGCTCGCCCCTGGTTTTGATAGTTCTTTTGTGATCTATCTGTGAGGAGACCAACTGCAAATCTGTCCAGGAATGTCGACCAGATGGTTATTGAGTCACTGGATATATCGTTACAGCATTGGTCAATTATCGCCATTGACCGTTCTTCAATGGACTCCATTGATGTTTCAGTTCATCGAAGTTTCTTGTAGTTCGTTGTAGTGACATCCCTTGGTGCAGTTGGTGCAGGATTAAATATAGGAAAGCCATATCCAATCTCCAGGCATTCTTGACCATGGTCACTCTTATCTTGATTTTATGATATGATACTTAGTAATCAGAGTAAGTAAAAATAAAGAGGCCTCAGTGTAATCAATTGTTGCTTGAGTTCCAGTGACTTAGCAGGTGGCTGCCGGCAGAGTATCTTGTGGAAACCTCCCGTTTAGGAGTTTGAGCCCAAGGGCTTCAAGATCTTTTACTAAGGAAAGTGGTGTTGTGTTGGGTTTACCTCGCTCTATTGACCCCAGGGAATGCTGTGGTACTGCCCACAGTTGATCTTGAAAGATGGTTTGGGCATCCCTTTCAAAGGGATTTAGTAGTTTCAAGTTGAAGTCCCCAGCTATTAGAAACTCCAGGGATTCTAAATCCTGATGAGCAGTTAATATTGTACCTATCAGTTTGGAGGATATATATTTCTCGGATTGTGCATCTGGATGGATGTAGACTTTAATTAGCAAGAGTGGGCTGGAGTGTTCTTTAATCAATCCATAGAGCTTCACTAGCAGAAACTCTTCGTTTTCCTCATATAATCGTGTGCATGATATATTTAACCCTGCTGAAATAAAGATGGCTAATCCCCCCTTTGGATGGCCAAACCTTTTCTCTCTAATTGCTGGGGAGAAAAAGCCCATAAATCAGTCAATTGTGAATGGGTTGGTAGCCCAAGTCTTCTGCAGAAAGATAATTTGATTTTTTTAAATAAGCTTGTCAGATCTTTTTGTTGGATATTTGATCTAACCCCGTTTGTATTCCAAGAGCAAACTTGGAGGGGTTTATCATAAGGAGTTACCAGCCCATAGTGTGCCCGGCTATTCAGAAGTCACTGACGATTTTCTAAACGGATTACTTCTGACATCCAACCTAGATCTAGCTGCAGTAAAGGGTGCATGTTCAATGCTTTGTGCCCTGTAAAGTGATCATCATAATTTCCAATTGACGATCTACGAACTGAAAAAGGTTTATTCAACTCTTTTGATTTAGTTAGGTTAGGCATATTGTTTTGGTCCTCTAGAGGGTCAGGATAACCTGTTTGTTTGGGTATACTGAATTTAATTCCCCATTTTAGGAAGGAGATTTTTTTCTTTAACAACTCTTTTAACCACTTGTGCTGTCTTCCAAGTTACCAGGGTTGATTAATTGAATCTTCCTTCATTATTTTTGACCACCAGTAGAAATTCTATAGAAACAATATCAGTAGACTTTATATCTTTTAGAGCCGGAATAGCTTGTAAGAGTTTTAATATATTTCCTCGAATTAAAATATCATATGGGCCCCTAGATTGACATTGTGGTTCCAGAATTAATTGTTTGCAGTCTGTAGGTGGGACATAATTGGTACTCCTTATAGAGTCCTCCTGTTCCATTTGGGCTGTCCGTTTGTGTTCTGTTACCTGTATCTGTGGCGGAGAGTCTCATTCTGACCATCCTGAAATTGCAACAATTTGCCTCACAGCTGATCTATTTGGGGACTCTCCCTCCAATAGTGGTCTGTGAACTCTTCCTTTTTTTAGCTGATGCTGAGCCGTTTGGGAATCTGTTTGAGCCCCTTGATGCTCAGCATATTTGGGATTGACAACTGTCATTGTTATGCCCTCTTCATCAAATGACCTCCTGTTAGTTACGGGACTAAAACATGATTCATCTTTCACCTCCCATTGATTTAGTTTGATGTTCTGTGATTCCTGCTTGGTTTGGCCTATGTCGTTTGGAATTGGCAAAACTCGTCGGTCCTTGCTTTTTATAATCTCCTCATTGGAGTATGGTTCGTTTTGCCCCCTATGGTTTTGGGGTATAGGGCCCCTCATTTGAGTGTTGAATAATGGGAACAGTTTATTAGCCGTTGGGATACTCTTTTTGTTTCTAATGGGGTCATAGGGCATTGACATACCATTTCTTATGCCCAGATTTGTAGAGGGGCTCGTCTTTGTAGCGGGAGGACCCATTGAGACACCCCCTATTTTGTTCCTTGCTTTTCGTTGTTTTTAATTTTGCCTTTTTGTAGGTGGCTTTTCTAAGCATAGCATGTGCCCTACAGATTTGGGGGAGAAGGGAGGAAGTGTATTTATTTGAATCTCGGACTGACATCCTATCTCCTTAAGTGTTCCGTCCTGACCGCATCCTGGTTCCTCAGGGGATTCTATTTCCTTGTCAATCATTTCCTCAGGGCAGCAACTAGCTATGTTGCCTATGTTTTTGTTGTGACCAGCCTCCTCCCAGTGCTGAGGCAATTCTTCGGCTGCAATTTCACCCCCTCTTTTCAAATGTAGGTTTGCTTTGAGGTTTGTTATCATTGAATTTAGCGCTTCTGGGAGTGTGGCCAGCTTGTTGTTTATGGGCTCACAAGTGCAATCTGTTATTGTCATTTCTGCAAGGTTCTGAGCTCGCTTTATCAGATTGTTTAAGTTGGCCAACTTCTGATCAATCCCTGATACTGATTTAGCCATAGCATTCAGTAAGTCCACCTGGACGTCCATCTTAGAGGACTGATAAGACAGGGCATCAAGCGTTAGTTGCGAGGTCTTAAAAAGATATTCCATACAGCGTTTTGATCCAGTTGGTTGTGAGTATTTGGTGAAGGCAGTATGTTCTCATTTTTTGCCTCCTTAATTTCGAGTTCATTTATTTTTGCTTTTAATATGGCAGAGGCATTTGGGGATCGGTATTCAAAGGCGGAGGAAAACAATAATTGTGAATGATGTGACTGGTTGAACCTTTCTAACAAAAAATTTAAACAAAATAGTTGCTGTCATGAAATAAACAGCAAATCATCTGTAAATCATCAGAAACAATTTCACTGTGTTAGTGCTTGAGAAGTAATCAAGTACTCATTTTCAAATCATCAGAAATAATCTAGTTAAGTTAAGTCATCGGATGCTCATTTGAAAGTGATCATCAGAAACAATCCCAGCTTCTGAAGTAATCAGATGGTCATTTTCAATTCATCAAACAAACCTGCCGACGACTTCAAGAGCTTGATGATGCCTGATGATGTGAAAATGACTTCTAGTGAAGTTGGATGATCATCCAAATGACTCTGGGATGGCTTCTAAAGTAATCCTGTTTGACTAGGGTTAGGCGCATAGAAATGCATCATATACATTTTAAATATTCACATACACAGGTGCCTGTTTTTTGGGGAAAATTAAACGTAATTGTGACTGTTAGAAATGGGGTCTTTGGGTGGCAGTCAGGTTACCCTCTGTCCAAGCAAGGACCCTCGCTCTAATCAGGGTAAAGGAGAATCACCCTCAGTTAACCCCCGCTCACCTCCGTGGTAGCTTGGCACAAGCAGGCAGGCTTAACTTCAAAAGCAATGTGTAAAGAGTTTGTACTAACACACACAGTAACTCTGTGCAAACACGTCACAGGTTTAGAAAAATAGGTAATATGTATCTAAACAAAACAAGACCAAAATGGCAAAAATCCAACATAGACAAGTCAAGTTATGAATTTTTAAAGAATAAGAGTCTTAAATCCTATAGAAATCAGTGGGAACACTGTTAGCGTGAAAAAGTACCTGGGTTGCGTCAAAATAACACTGCACAGGCAAGCGTGCGTCGGAAAAGGCCAGTGATGCGTCGATTTCTCATTTGCAAGCGAGACCGTGCGTTGTTCCTCCTCCGTTGGGTCAGCGTGCGTCATTTTTCCTCTCTGCAGGAGAGCGATGCGTTGATCCGAACAGGCACCCTCGGGTCCGGGCAGGCTTTGCGTTGTTTTTCTGTGCCCAGAGATGTTGCGTCTAAAATCCGGTCGCACGGTATCACAAAACCGCATTGCATGGGGTTTGTGTCGTTATCAGCCTCCGTTAGCGGGTGTTGCGCGTCGTTTCTCCAGCCGCATTGCGTCGATCTTCCAGCTGCCATGCAGTTGGAGCGTAGATTTCAGCTGCGAAGCTGGCGGTGCGTAGTTTCTCAGCTGCGTCTCGGAAGGTGCGTCGAAAATTTCCCTGCACAGTGGGCTGTGCATGGATTTTCAGTCTTGGACTGCCAGCTTCACCTTTCAAGGGCCCAGAAACTAGATAGGGCACCACTTGGCAGGGCAGGAGTTTGAGAAGAGAGTCCACGTGCTGGCAGGGGAAGTCTTTGATGGCCCTGAGACTTCACCAACTGGAGGCAAGCTCAGGTCAAGCCCATGGAGATTTCTTCACAAGCAGGAATGCACAACAAAGTCCAGTCTTTGTCCCCTTTCACAGGCAGAAGCAGCAACTGCAGGACAGCTCCACAAAGCACAGGCAGGGCAGCACTTCTCCTCAGCTCTTCAGCTCTCCTCCTTGGCAGAGGTTCCTCTTGAGTCCAGAAGTGATCTAATTTTCAGGGGTTTGGACGCTCTTCTTATACCCATTTCTGCCTTTGAAGTAGGCCTACTTCAAAGAAAAATCTCTCTTGTTTGTGAGATCCTGCATTTCCCAGGCCAGGCCCCAGACACACACCAGGGAGTTGGAGACTGCATTGTGTGAGGGCAGGCACAGCCCTTTCAGGTGTGAGTGACCACTCCTCCCCTCCCTCCTTGCACAGATGGCTCATCAGGATATGCAGGCTACACCCCAGCTCCCTTTGTGTCACCGTCTAAATAGAGGTGCAAACAGCCCAACTGTCACATTAACCCAGACAGGGAATCCACAAACAGGCAGAGTTACAGAATGGTTTAAGCAAGAAAATGACTACTTTCTAAAAGTGGCATTTTCAAACACACAATCTCAAAACCAACTTCCCTAAAAGATGTACTTTTTAATTGTGAGTTCAGAGACCCCCAAACTCCACATGTCCATCTGCTCCCAAAGGGAATCTACACTTCAATCATATATAAAGGCAGCCCCCATGTTAACCTATGAGAAAGATAGGCCTTGCAACAGTGAAAAATGAATTTGGCAGTATCACTGTCACGACATATAAAACACATTAGTATATGTCCTACCTTAAACATACACTGCATACCCTTATGGTTGTCTTACATGTGAGAAAAGGGAAGGTTTAGGCCTGGCAAGTGGGTACACTTGCCAAGTCGTATTGGCAGTTTAAAACTGCACACACAGACACTGCAGTGGCAGGTCTGAGACATGATTACAGGGCTACTCGTGTGGGTGGCACAACCAGTGCTGCAGGCCCACTAGCAGCATTTGATTTACAGGTGCTGGGCACCTCTAGTGCACTCTACTAGGGACTTACCAGTAATTCAAATATGCCAATCATGGAGGGCCAATTATACATACATTTTACATAGGAGCATTTGCACTTTAGCACTGGATAGCAGTGGTAAAGTGCCCAGAGTAACAAAAACAGCAAAAACAGAGTCCAGCACACATCAACCTGGGAAACAGAGGCAAAAAGTTAGGGGACACCACACCAAGGACCAGTGACCATCTCCAACATGATACTAAGTTGGCTACAACATCTTTGTAACCACCTGTTACAGAATTAAATAACATGTTAGAAGTGATGCAGTGCCAAACCGAAAAAATAGCAAATGCCCCTACAATTGTTCCCGGATGGCCGCCATTTTGGAGTACAATAGGATCTCACTGATCATGGTTTTACCTCAAAGCCATTCGGAAAAGGGGGCTGAATTCTATATATTCAAGTAGTTAGCTGCTGAATAATGCGTTTAAAAAAAGAGTAAAGAAAAGCAATCATTCTCCTTTTCAAATACCTCTTTAATTTCCCGGTCGTATTATTCTCGTTCCCAATACTTTCCGGACAGGCAGGTGACGTTACTTCCGGGTTGACGTTCCTTCCAGCGCCACCGGATGTCCGTCCTAATGTGCTTTACAAGCGTGTTTCAGTGAGGCCTCGTGTACCTGGTGGTCCGTCTGTTGCAGCTGGAGTTAAAAGTGCGTGGATACAATGCTAATGGAAGCTAAAGTTTTAGAAAACTGTTTTAGTAAGATATAAATACTAGCCTTCCTATTTGATTTGTAGAATTCTGATTTTCTATAGCAAAATTAACTTTTTTTATTTTTCTTTCACTAAAAAATGCCCCTAATGGAAGGTAATTGCAGAATGTAATGTTTTCAATCGCTGCAGGGGGTTCCTTTGAGTTGTCACTTAAAGATTGTAATGTAAGAATGAGGGCAAAACAGGAAATGTAAATTGTTTTTTTAAACTATGCAACGGTACGTTATTATACATGTGCACCAAGATTTTAGGGTGATTTAGACATGTGCTAACATTTTAGAAAAAAAGGAGGAATTTTGGAAAACAACTGGGAAAATATGTTTTCCCTAGTGACTTCTAACGAAGCAGAGCCAATTTCAGGTGGGAGACAACTAAAATATAACCATTTGTGGCTTGAGAAATCGGGCATCTCCCGTCTGAATTGGGTCTACTGGCATGTGTGTTATGAACTAATTAAGATGAGCATGCCTGACATTTTACCTACAACACATTGTGTTTGGAACTGGTAGTGTCACTTTCAATTAATCAAACCCCCAGAATGGAACAAGCAATTCAGAAAGGATGTAATGTTGAGTGAAGCCACAGACAGCTATACTTTACAGAAATGACGTATCTTTCTCAAACACTATAACATGCTTCCTAATTTAAGGATTCCCAGTGACTACTCAAAAAAAGGAGAATGTCATTACTACTTGGTAATTTATAGAACATCTTATCCCCATCAAGTGCGTAGTAGTCACCTTTGAACTTGTGTAGAAAACTTGATCTGATAACTCTTGCTTTACGTGGAACCAAAATATTTTAATGACTTACAGTATCATTATAAAGTACAGTTGTGGGTGCAGCATTCTGTCCACAAATCCATGGTAAAGTGGTATCTAATTTGGTTACATATGCTAAATAAACAGAAAATTATCCATAGGTCATCAGGAACCAGTTGACCACGTGGTGCAGTTGCAGTCAGATAGATATTTCAAATCATCAGGAACATTCCTAACTTATCAAATAATCAGATGGTCATTTACAAGTAATCCTCAAATTGTCAGGCTCAGTTTCTAAACTTTGCTGATGATTTCAAGAGCTTGATGATGTTGGATGGCAGTAGGAAAATTACTTCTAATGTAGTTGGATGATTATCCAATGACTCTGGGATGGCTTCTAACGTAATCCTGTTTGACAGGGTAGAGAGGTAACTGACCCCATCCCTTTTGCGCTCACGATCACAGTTCCCATACTTAAAAAAAAAAAATGTTCTTCAATCACAGGATCACCTGAAAAATACTGTGCTTTTCCTCACTTCATATGCCACCTAGTAATGGCACAAAAACAGCAGTATTCTATCTTCAACTCCCTCTCACTTTTTATAAATTCCCACAGTTTGTGCCCAGCCACCAGGCGCATGTGTGTCTGATTTCCACACTTTTTAGAAGGGGTTGGGGTTTGACACTACTACCAGGACATGTTTTTCTGTCTGCCTGAAACATAGGCGTAGATTACGTGGTACTACAGCGTACTTAGAGCCTGCACAAGAAACTAAAACACGTGCCTTTTTAACGCTGGGGCGGGACAACGTAGTGTCCTTTCTAGATGCTTCCCAAGCAGACGTCAGCAGCTATTAGTGAGTACCTTTTTCCATAGGCTTTAACTCTTTGTCCTTTCAAATGAGAGAAAGACTGATGTTTATATGTTACTGAGGCAAACATTTTTAACGTATAACATTTTGACAGAAACTGGGTACGTCAGATCTACAAAAAAAAACAACAACACTGAATGCATTAGAGGTAGCCCTGTGGAATTACATACTTTTTTGAGGCAGGTGGAGATTGGAAATGAGTTGGAGCCACAACCCAAAAACGTACTCCGGGGTTGTGTTTGGAGTGTAACACTCTACAAATAATTGTCCAGTCTGGAGATAGAGTTACAGCCACCTACTGACTGTCCCCGCCACAGGCTGCTGTGGTGATTGGAGTGGCACTCCTCACTGTCTTGACGCCCGTAGGCCTGCATGTATGATTCTGGCCGGATAACTCAGACATGGCCAGGCACTGCTGTACATAAACATGTGCAGGACCGGAATTGCACACAGGCTGATGCGCATGGATTCAAATGCTTTTTAACTTGTTTGCCTGAGTAAAGCATAGTTACGTAGGCTGTGGCAAGGCTGTTACTAATAATAATGACTTACTAGGTTACTGTAATTTCTCAGTATGAGGAAAAACAATAAAAAAACACAAGGCTGGGAGTGACAGCAGCACAGGTTTTTTGGGAACCAGTGTGCAGTGTTTCATTTGAGCCAGCAGTTCCTGGTGGACAGCAGGGCACCTAATTGTCAACACCGGCACTTCTGACAATCTGCCATATGTTGGTACTATGGCCCTCATTATGACATTGGTGGTAAGTCCTGCTTACCAACATGCGGTCTGCCGCCAACATACCACCGCCGCAGCGGTTTACCGCTACCCATATTATCACACACACATAGCAATCCGTCACTATACAGACGCACACATAAGTCCGCAAGCCCAAAGGTCAGTGATAAAATGGCGGTACCAAAACCCACACCGTTACGGCAACTGAACTACGCCCACAGCATTATGACCCACGAATCACCACAGCGGACATTCAACCGCGGTAAACCATTGGCGGTACATACCGCTGCACTCACAATGGACACACACAGACAGAACAACATCACATTGGACAATTCAAACTACACACACCTGACACCCATACACACACCACACCCACACACCCACACCACTATAAAACACGCACCCACACTACCCACAATCCTTTACGACAAATTTTTTTTTGCCAACTGAGAGAGACCAAGAGCACCCCCAGAACCAAAGCCACATAACACCATCACCCATACACCATCCATGCACCTCACAGCACACACCCCAACACATCACCCCACACACCCTCACACACACCACACATACTACACCCATGGCGCCACAAAGACACCCCCGGTTCTCAGAGGAGGAGCTAAGGGTCATGGTGGAGGAAATCATCCGGGTAGAGCCACAGCTATTTGGATCACAGGTGCAGCAGACATCCATTGCTAGGAAGATGGAGCTATGGCGGAGGATCGTGGACAGGGCCAACGCCGTGGGACAGCACCCCAGAACAAGGGATGACATCAGGAAGAGGTAGAATGACCTATGGGGAAGTACTGGAAGTACTGTAGAATGATTGCTGTTCTATTGTCCACATCCTCATCCTCTGCCTCATCTTCGTCACTGTCCACAGGCTCAACCGCTGCCACATGCCGATCTCCAGCCTCATCCTCCTGTAGAAAAGGCACCTGGCGACGTAAGGCAAGGTTGTGCAAAATGCAACATGCCACGATGATCTGGCACACCTTCTTGGGTGAGTAGCACAGTGAGCCACCTATTAGATGGAGGCACCAAAACCTGGCCTTCAGGAGGTCAAAGATTTGCTCTATAATCCTTCTTGTTCGCCCATGTGCCTCATTGTAACGTTCCTCTGCCCTTGTCCTAGCATTCCTCACTCGGGTCAGTAGTCATGAGAGTTTGGGGTAACGAGAGTCACCTGCAAATACTGAGGGACAACTGTTAGCCACACACTAACCCTTAGGGCCCACACCACACCCATACTCCAACATTTACAGGGTGGGGACCATGGGCTTACCTATTAGCCACACCCTGTGCCTCTGGAAAACACACACCCACACTACCCACAACCCTTTACCGAATTGAGCCATCACATATGGGATGCTGCTATTCCGCAGGATAAAGGCATCATGCACAGACCCAGGATACTTTGCATTGACATGGGAGATGTTCTGGTCTGCCAGGCTCCCTATCTGCACATTCATCGAGTGAAAGCTCTTTCGATTTCTGAACACCTGTTCATTTCTCCAGGGGGGGGGGAGACAAATGCAATATGTGTACCATCTATTGTCCCAATGATGTTGGGGATATGTCCCATTGCATAGAAATTAGCTTTCACTGTGGCCAAATCCTCCACCTGGGGGAAAACAATGTAGCTGCACATGTGTTTCATCAGGGCAGACAACACTCTGGTCAGCACTATTGAGAACATTGGCTGAGACATTCCTGCTGCCAAGCCCACTGTCACTTGGAAGGAACCAGTTGCCAAGAAATGGAGCATTGATAGGACTTGCACAAGAGGGGGGATCCCAGTGGGGTGATGGATAGCAGAGATCAGGTCAGGCTCCAATTGGGCACACAGCTCTTGGATTGTGGCCCTGTCAAGTCTGTAGGTGAGGATAATGTGCCTGTCCTCCATTGTTGCCAAGTTCACCAGGGGTCTGCACATGGGGAAATGTCTCCATCTCCTATTCATCTGCAGCGGTTGTAATCTAGGGGGCAAACCGATGAGCATTTGATCAGTAGTCAACATTTCCAAAATGTACAGTGCATTGAAAGTTGTGAGAGAAATAGTATGTTGTTGTATAGGGCAAAGTGGTGCCTATGTGTGCTGTGACGCAGTTAGGTACCATGGCCTGCACCCCCCCCTGAAATGGCGCCCACCTGTCCTGTTAGGAGGGACATGTGGAAATGAGGTAATGCCGTTGATGTTGTTCGCCGTTGCGGGAGGCGGTCGAGTACCGCTTTGCAACTCCTCATTGATTGTCATTGGGCCCTATGGGTTACAGTAGCCAATGGTGATGTACGCCGGCGGTGACGGTACGCACCGCCACGGATGTGACCGTCATTTTCTATCTGTTCTCTCACTTGCTACCTGACCTTCAACAGGAGAGGACCTACACTGCAAGTGCTGCTGTGACCTGTGTCTGGAACCGACCGTGGCTCGAGTCTCTGGGGAAAGGGCCCCTGCCTTCACCGCTGCGGAGTTGGAGAGACTGGTGGATGGGGTCCTGCCCCAGTACCGAATGCTGTATCTGCCTCCAGACCAATATGTGAGTACCCTGTGGGCACGATGCATGGGGCATGAATGCATAGAGTGCTGTATATGAGGGCCTTGTGTAAGGGGGTGGGTGGTTGAGGGGTCCTGCGCAGCGTGCTGCATGTATGGTGGGCAATGTGTGTGCGTAAGGGGACGGGAGGGATATGGTGGGCCATTAGTGTAACAGGCCGGACGGTATGACTGATACCCTTTTCTATGTGTATCTCCTCTGCAGGTCAGCGCCCATCAGAAAAAGGGTATATGGTGTGCCATCACCAAGGATGTTCGGACCCAGGGGGTCTACGGCAGGCGGAGCACCCACTGACGCAAACGGTGGGAGGACCTGAGAGGCTGGGCACAGAAGAGGGCAGAGGCCCAGCTGGGGATGGCCTCCTAACGAGGAAGGGGTGCCTGTTGAACCCTGACCCACCTGATGTTCCGCATACTGGCGGTGGCCTTGTGCCGGATGGGCGCTTGAGGGCATCACAGCAGCCACTAGGGGGTGAGTACAATTTCCCAATATACTACTTGTGCGTGTGGGGAGGTATCCGGTTGGAAATGTGGGCCTGTTGGTGTCCCTGGGCCAGGCCGGACATTGCAGGGTAGGTTCCATGTTGGGCAGGGGCTGATGAACTCCACCTCTAACCAAGCTAGTGGGCATCCACTACTGGGCAGGGCTCTGTGGGTCTCAGGTATGCTGCAATTGGCGTTACGTATTCCTGTCCATGGGCTAGTGACTAGCATTGTGACTGGTAGTGCTTTGCCTAGTGCGTAATTCCGTGTGTGAGTGTGTTTTGTACGCCAACAGTGGTGTTGTTTCTGCCATTGAACAAGCATATCCTCTGTCTCTTCCCCCCCTTTTTGTTTTATCATCCTGTCCTTCTGTGCATTAGCATCATCTGGCAGAGGAGCAAAGGCACCGACGAGGGAGGGAGCTGTATCCCGCATGGCCCATGAGGCCGAATCCACCGACGGTGAGGGCACCAGTGGGACGGAGGGCGAGGGGAGCACCATGGCGGAGACAGGAGGGGACAGTTCTAAAAGTGATACCTCCCCTGATGGAAGCTCCCTAGTGGTGGCGGACAGCTCTATGGCCACTCCAACTACAGGTACAGCCGCCACCCCGTACCAGCACCGCCCTCCCAGCAGCCCCTCAGCGAGTTTCCCGTGCCCGCTTACCCAGGAGGGTGGGCATCTCCTTGGCCCCAGGCACCTCAGGCCCTGCCCCAGTTAGCCCTGCTGCCCTGAGTGAGGAGGCTATTGACCTCCTGAGATCCATCTCTGTTGGGCAGTCAACCATAGTGAATGCCATCCAGGGGCTGGCAGAAACAAATGCATTCCTGGAGGGTATTCACTCTGGCATGGCAGCCCAAAAGAGATCAATCCAGGCTCTGGCTTCCTCCCTGATGGCAGCCATTGTTCCTGTCTCTAGCCTCCCCCTCCAACTTCCTCTGCCCAGTCCCATTCCCCTGAACCCCAGCCTATCCCAAGCACACATTCAGACCAGCATGCACCCAAGACAACACACAGGAGTGGCTCAGGCAAACACAGGCACCACACATCATCCCACAGGCATTCACGCAAACACCATCCAGATGCAGACATACCAACATCCACTGCCTCCGCTGTGTCCCCCTCCTCCTCCTCGTCCACCACCATCTCAGTAGCGTCTCCACTCACACCTGAATGCACTACATCCTCATCCACTACCTCCATCACCAGCACGCCTATCACTACACACCCCTCACTGGCAGCCACCACCCCCACATCCTTGCACACGTCCCCTGTGTTCTCTCCCACTGTGTCTGTGCCCCCTCCTGTGCAAGCACTCAGACACCCATCAGCCACCTACCTCACAACAGCATCCAGCCCATGCACCTGCACCCAAACACAGCAGACAGACGGACACCTCCCCCAACCACTTCCTCTTCTTCCACTCCCAAACCTTCACCCTCTTCCACCCCAGTGCCCATAAGAAGCTTTTCCTCTCCGCCATTGACCTCTTCCCTACCCCCACCCCATCCTTCACGTCGGACCAGGGTGGTCAGAACCCAGGCTAGCACCTCAGCCAACCAGTCTACGGCCACAGTTGTTTCGGCAACTACTGCAGGTGTGAGAGGCTCCAAGGAAACACCCATCAGCACTGCCAGTGTGCCTGCACCAGCTGCCAAGGGGAAGGGCAAGGATGTACCACAACCTGCCAAGGGGAAGGAGGCACCACCACATGCCAAGGCCAAGGGCAAGGCGGCACCACCACATGGCAAGGCGGCTCCACCCTATAGCAAGGGCAAGGAGGCACCACCACATGGCAAGGGCAAGGAGGCACCACCAGACGGCAAGGGCAAAGGGCCTGCCCCTACAGGCAGGAAGGACAGGAGGCCTGGTGCTGGGACCAAATCTGAGCCCCCAGCACCAACCATGGCACTTCAGCCGTCCAAGGCTGCATGGGAGGGGCTGGAGCCTCCCATCACCACCACCAGCAGCACTGCCACCACCACCAGCAGCAGCCCCAGTGGGCAGCCGTCCGAGGCTGCAGGGGAAGGGCCGGAGCCTCCCCCCACCACTGCCAGCACCGCCACCAGCACCGCTGCCAGCAGCAGCAGCCCCACTAGGCAGTCGTCCGAGGCAGCAGGGGAGGGGCTGGAGCCTCCCACCGCCACTGCCAGCACCACCACCAGCACCACCACTAGCACCGCCGCCAGCAGCAGCAGCCCCAGTGGGCAGGCATCTGAGGCTGCAGGGGAAAGGGCTGGAGCCTCCCCCCACCACTGCCAGCACCGCCACTAGCACCGCTGCCAGCAGCAGCAGCCCCAGTGGACAGCCGTCCGAGGCTGCAGGGGAAGGGCTGGAGCCTCCCCCCCACCACTACCAGCACCGGCACTGCCAACACTGAGCAGCCGTCGCCGCCGGCGGGCAGTGTGTAGTCATGCCTCCATGGACTGTGATGCACCGTGACCACTGCAAATTGTGTGGGTGTAACACCCAGGTGAGTGACTGTGACCTTGCACTCCCCAATATCTGCATCACAGGGTACTAAGCCCCCTCCAGAACCAGTGGAAGGAGGCATCCACTCCCCCCCTCCTTGCCAGGATGAAGCACACTGGGCACAAAGCCCCCTCCAGAACCAGTGGAAGAAGGCATCCACTCACCCCATCATTGCCAGGATGAAGCACACTGGGTACATACCCGCCTCCAGAGCCAGTGGAAGAAAGCATTCACTCACCCCCTCCTTGCCAGGATGAAGCACACTGGACACAAAGTCCCCTCCAAAACTGGTGGAAGAAGGCATCCACTCACCCCCTCCTTGCCAGGATGAAGCACACTGGGCACAAAGCCCACTCCAGAACCAGTGGAAGAAGGCATCCGCTAGAGAGACTGTGGCTTTCCACTCCCCAGGACCAAGCAGTGGGCAACCCACCCACTAAAGAGACTGTGGCTTTGCACTCCCCAGGACCAAGCAGTGGGCAACCCACCCACTAGAAAGACTGTGGCTTTGCACTCCCCAGGACCAAGCACAGGGCATGTAGCCCCCTCCAGGACAAGTGGGGTTCTACCATCTTCCGGCTGAGGTGCCCCTCGTTCCCTGTTCCCCTGAGGTGCCTGTGTATTTTCGACCTGATACCCCAGCAGTGTTCTCTATGTGTTGATGCAGAAGTAAGGTGGGGCCTTGGCCTATGTGATGTGGCCCTGTGGCCCACGGACATTATGGACTGGGCAGTGTCCCTCCATTTGTATATATGTAAATACTGTTTTGATTTTTGAGGATGTATTTCTATTTTTTATCTTATCACACTCTCTTCAATCACTTCCTGTTGCCCTTGCATTATTCCTGAGGGTTACTGGGTGGATGTGTAATGTTAATGCATCTGTTTGTGTGTATGGTGTTGGGGGTGTTGTGTGTGTGTGTCACTTTCTTTTTGCTTCCTCCCCCCCGTGTGCTAGGCAGCAGTACACTCCGTGGTCGTCGTCGTCGGCGTTGGTATTCCTGGTCTAGGAGGATGTAGACCAGCATGGGGAACACCTGCAGTTTGGATTCCATGGCGGCATGGTTCTTCCCTGAGTCTCCAGAGGTGAGTCCTTTCCCTTCTGTGTACTGTTTCCGCTGTGCTTTTGATGTCGTTGGTACCGCCCCGGAAAAGGTGGCGGATAGGCTTGTTGTAATACTGTGGGCGGTACATTGTCTTCCGCCTGGCTGTTGGCAGTTACCGCTGCGGTGCTTGTTGCTACCGCCGCGGCAGTCGATGTGTTAAAATGGCTGTCTGTGAGGGCAGTTTCCGCCATGGTCATAATTCCATTTTTTTTACCGCCGGCCTTTTGGCTGTATTACCGCTGCTTTATCACCTACCGCCAGGGTTGTAATGAGGGCCTCTGTGCCTAATTTAGAGATGCGTACAAACAACTGTTACTTAATGTTAGAAATCGGATCTTTGGTTGACAGTCAGGTTACCCCCTGTTCAAGCAAGGAACCTCACTCTAGTCAGGGTAAAAGAGAATCACCCTCAGCTAACCCCTGCTTACCCCCTTGGTAGCTTGGCAGAGCAGTAGGCTTAACTTCAGAGTGCTAGGTGTAAAGTATTTGTACCAGCACACACAGTAACTTAATGAAAACACTACAAAATGACACAACACAGGGTTAGAAAAATAGAGCATATTGATCTAAACAAAACAAGACTAAAACGACAAAAATCCACCATACACAATTCAAGTTATCAATTAGAAATCAAAAATAGTCTTTAAGTAGTTTTAAACACACACTAACACTGTAAGCGTGAAAATGTACCTTGGGTGCGTCAAAAATAAGCCTGCACAGGCGAGTGTGCGTCAAAAAGGGCTTGCGATGCGGCGATTCCACTCACGAGCGGGACCTTGCGTCGTTTCTCCGTTCGTCGGGTCTGGGCGTGTCGTTTCTTCTCTCTGCAGGAGAGCGATGCGCCGATCCAGTCAGCAGTCTTGGGTCCGGGCAGGCCTTGCATTATTTTTACACACCCAGTGGTGCTTGAGCCGGACATTCAGCCGCACGATGACCCGAAAACCATGCAGCGCAGGTTGCGATCTCCCAGCCTCCATCAGCAATGCTGCTCGTCGTTTCTCCTGCTCCGTGTGTCGATTCTTCGGTCGCATTTCCGGCGAGTGTCAATTGTTAGCCGCAGAGCTGGCGGCGCGTCGTTTCTTCAGCCGCAGATCGGTGGTGCGTCTATCTTTTCCCCCACGGCGCTCTGTGCATGGATTTCCTTTTCTTTAGGCTGCCAGCTTCTCTTTTCAGGGTCCCAGGAACTGGATGGGCACCACAGGGCAGAGTAGGAGTCTCTCCAGAGACTCCAGGTGCTGGCAGAGAGAAGTCTTTGCTGTCCCTGAGACTTCAAACAACAGGAGGCAAGCTCTAAATCAAGCCTTTGGGGAGTTCTTCTCAAGATGGAAGGTACACAAAGTCTAGTCTTTGCCCTCTTACTCTGGCAGAAGTATCAACTGCAGGATAGCTCCACAAAGCACAGTCACAGGCAGGGCAGCTCTTCTTCCTCAGCTCTTCTCCAAGCAGAGGTTCCTCTTGTTTCCAGAAGTGTTTCTAAAGTCTGTGGTTTTGGGTGCCCTTTTTATACCCAATTTCTCCTTTGAAGTAGGCCTACTTCAAAGTAAAGTCTCTTTTGAATGTGAAATCCTGCCTTACCCAGGCCAGGCCCCAGACACTCACCAGGGGGTTGGAGACTGCATTGTGTGAGGGCAGGCACAGCCCTTTCAGGTGTGAGTGACCACTCCTCCCCTCCCTCCTAGCACAGATGTCTCATCAATATATGCAGGCTACACCCCAGCTCCCTTTGTGTCACTGTCTAGTGTGAGGTGCAACCATCCCAACTGTCAAACTGACCCAGACAGGGAATCCATAAACAGGCAGAGTCACAGAAATGGTATAAGCAAGAAAATGCTCACTTTCTAAAAGTGGCATTTTCAAACACACAATCTTAAAATCAACTTTACTAAAAGATGTATTTTTAAATTGTGAGCTCAGAGACCCCAAACTCCACATTTCCTTCCGCTCCCAAAGGGAATCTACACTTTAATCAGATTTAAAGGTAGCCCCCATGTTAACCTATGAGAGGGACAGGCCGTGCAACAGTGAAAAACAAATTTAGCAATATTTCACTGTCAGGACATATAAAACACATTACTATATGCCCTACCTTAACCATACACTGCACCCTGCCCTTGGGGCTACATAGGGACTACCTTAGGGGTGTCTGACATGTAAGAAAAGGGAAGGTTCAGGGCTGGCAAGTGGGTACACTTGCCAAGTCGAATTTACAGTTAAAAACTGCACACACAGACACTGCAGTGGCAGGTCTGAGACATGATTACAGAGCTACTTATGTGGGTGGCACAACCAGTGTTGCAGGCCCACTAGCAGCATTTAATTTACAGGCCCTGGCACCTCTAGTGCAATTTACTAGGGACTTACTAGTAAAACAAATATGCCAATCATGGATAAACCAATCAACCATATAATTTACACAGAGAGCATATGCACTTTAGCACTGGTTGGTAGTGGTAAAGTGCTCAGAGTTCAAAAGCCAACAGGTCATAAAAATTAGGAGGCAGGAGGCAGAAAGATTGTGGATGACCCTGCATAAGCAAAAAAGTCCAACACTTAAAAATTCAATATATATTTAAAATAACTACTACCTGTAGCCCAATCCATCCTTGTAGCTTTTGAGGCCTAGAATAGTATGAACATGTAGGAGTGTGAGAGTTAGAAGTTATTTTGGTACTGCCATTGGCAGAGCTGTCGGGGGCAATGGGTGATGCAAGCAGCAGTGGCCTCCTGAAGAGGGCACTGGCACTTATACTCATTTATTCATGTATTTATTTTACAAATTAAGGACTGCTGACATGGAATAGCACTTGAAAATATTGGCAGTCTCTAAAATGGCCGTAGACAGTGGCGGCCGGTAATTTTAGGAGAGAGGAAGGCGGACAGGGCACACACTCACTCACGTATGCTCATTCATTCCCACATGCACATCCAGTCACAGGTCCTGGCTGTGGCCCGTCAATTCTCAAATAACCCAGTATGGAGAGGACGATGGTCAGTATCATCAACAGTTCTGTGCATGCATGTAATAGCTGATGCATGATCAAAGGAATAAAAATGCACTAGGGCTAAGAATAGCAGTATTCACCAAGAAGGTAAGATGTCTTAGTATAATGTCTTGATGCATCCAAAGGATCCGATGGTGTAGATGTTTCACTAGCTACCAAAACTGTGGTGTATGTGTCACTCAGGGGGCATTTTGCTGCATCTTGGCTGCCCAATCAGCCAAGGCATTTCTGTGGGATACAAAATCCTGAGCACTAGTGTGGGCTGCACTCTTCACCACTGCGACTGCATGTGCCATTGTTAAGGCTTGTATCAAGTCCTCCAGGAGGGGATGGTGCATGACAGAACTTATATCAGCCTGAAGGAATCTGCGTCTTCTCCACCGCATGATACTAGACTGCACTGTTGTAGTAGCATAGGCTGAATCAGAGTATACTGTTATTGTTTCTCCTTCCCATTGTTTGAGGGCTGCCACTAAAGCTACTAATTCAGCGGCCTGGACTGAAGACTGAGGTGGCAACTTCTCTGTAGTGTGTCTGAAGAGTCATGTTGCATCGCTCTAACCACTGAAGCACCTGTTTGTCTTACTCCTGTATCCTGGTCTATTGTAGAAGATCTGCCTTTTCTTTTTAAACCACTAGACACCAGTTTTTTTTTTGTCAGTTTCACGCAAGGGGAGCGACCCCTTAGGCAAGGGTCACTCCCCTGGGGGAGGGCAAATTTATTTTAGGCCATTTCTGCCCCCAAGAAAGGCAGAAACAACTAGGCACAAGGGATTAAAAAAAAAAATCACAGACGGGGAGCGACCCCTTAGGCAAGGGTTGCTCCCTTGGGGGGCAATTCTATTTTAGGCCATTTCTGCCCACCTTTGGGGCAGATTGGCCTATTTGTATTAGGCCGATCTTCCCCCAGGTGGGGCAGAAACCACTAGGCACCAGGGATTTTTTACATTTTATTTTTACAGATGGGGAACGACCCCTTTGGCAAGGGTCACTCCCCTAAGAGGCAAGCTTATTTGAGGCCATTTCTGGCCCCCTTGGGGGCAGATCTGCTTATTTCTATTAGGCCGATCTGCCCCTTGGGGGGTGGAGGGGGGCAGAAGCCAAGTAGGCACCAGTGATTCATGTGTGTGTATGTGTGTTTTGTTTGGGGAGGCAGCCCCTTGGGCAAGGGTTGCTCTCCATGGTGGCACATTACTGTTGGCCATTTTTCCTATTTGTGTAAGGCCCATCTGCCCCCAAAGGGGTCCGAAAGCCCACCAGAGACCAGGGAAAGTTCTTTTAAAAAAAAAAATGAGGGTCGGGGTATGGCTATACCCCCACCCCAAATAAATAGGGACAAGTTGTTCTGCCCACTGGTGGGTAGATGGGGCAATTATCCTTGATCCACGACCTTGGGGGGGGGGGGGGTTAGAAAGCCTAAAAGATGCCAGGGAATAAAAAATAAATAGTGGGGTGGTGGCTACCAACCAATATGGCATGGTCATGCCCCTACCCCAACTGAAGGAGGTAACAGGCTTCCAGCTCTCCCCCCACACACTAAAACATCTTATCCCACGGCAAGCAAGAGGACATTTGATTATTTGGGGTTTTGGTTTTATTTGGGATGCTGCCACGTAGACAAATCTATGAGACCTAGACACATCTGAAAACTAAACATTTGGGTGAGTCCAGGGTGGTGTGCTTCACATGCACCCGCACCATTTTCTTACCCACAATGCCCTGCAAATCTCTATCTTTGCTTGAAATCAGACATTTTTTACACATTTTTGTGATGGAACCTTCTGGAATCTGTTCAAATCCACAAAATTCCTACCACCTAGCATTGTTGCATCTATTCTGATAAAGATTCTGCCCCACTTCTCAGCCTAAAAATTTTGTTTTTGTTTTTTTCAAACTGCCCTTTTGGACCCACTTTGGTTCCCCCTCATTTTCAACATGTTTTTGGCTCTTCCCTGTCACAGGCACTTGGCCCACCTACACAAGTGAGGTATCATTTTTACCGGTAGACTGAGAGGAACTTTGGGTGGTAGGAAATTTGTGCTGGTGCAGTGATCCCACACAGAAATGTGGGAAAAATGTGAATTTGTTTTAAGTAAATGTGATGTTTTTTGAGGATTCTGGGTAAGAAAACACTGGGGGATCCAGGCAAGTCACACCTCCCTGGACTCCCTCGGGTGTCTAGTTTTCAGAAATGTTTGGATTTGGTAGGTTCTCTAGATGGCTTCTGAGCCCAGGACCAAAAATGCAGGTGCCCCCTGCAAAAACAGGTAGTTTTGAAATTGATAATTTTGATGTGTCCACATAGAGTTTTGGGGCATTTCCTGTTGCGGGCACTAGGCCTACCCATACAAGTGATGTACCATTTTTATCGGGAGATGTGGGGGAATGCTGGGTAGAAGGGAGTTTGTGGCTCCCCTCAAATTCTATTATTTTGCAGCACCGAAATGTGAGCAAAAAGTGTTTTTTTTGTTTTGCCAAATTTTGAGGCTTCCAAAGGATTCTGGATAACATAACCTGGTGAGAGCGCCACAATTTACCCCATCCTGGGTTCCCCTAGGTGTCTAGTTTTCACAAATGTCCAGGTTTGCTAGGTTTTCCTAGGTGCCGAATGAGCTAGAGGCCAAAATCCACAGCTAGGCACTTTGCAATGAACAGGTCAGTTTTCTTAGGGAAAATGTGATGTGTCCATGTTGTGTTTTGGGGCATTTTCTGTCACGGGCACTAGGCCTACCCACACAACTGAGGTACCATTTTTATTGGGAGACTTGGGGGAATGCTGGGTGGAAGGAAATTTGTGGCTCCGCTCAGATTCCAGAACTTTCTATCACTGAAATGTGAGGAAAAAGTGTTGTTGTTTTTTTTGCCAATTTTTGAGGTTTTCAAAGGATTCTGGGTAACCGAACCTGCTGAGAGACCCACAAGTCACCCCATCCTGGATTCCCCATTGCATCTACTTTTCAAAAATGCACAGGTTTGGTAGGTTTCCCTAGGTGCCGGCTGAGCTAGAGGCCAAAATCCACAGCTAGGCACATTCCAAAAAACAAGTTCGATTTCAATGTAAAACTGTGATGTGTCCATGTTGCGTTTCCTGTCGTGGGCATTAGTCCTACCCACACAAGTGAGGTACCATTTGTATCGGGAGACTTGGGGGAACACTGAATAGAAGAAAAAGTGTTATTGCCCCTTGTCTTTCTCTACATTTTTCCCTTACAAATGTAAGACAGTGTGTAAAAAAGACGTCTATTTGAGAAAAGCCCTGTAATTCACAAGCTAGTATGGGGACCCCGGAATAGAGAGAGGTGCAGATAACCACTGCTTCTCGACACCTTATCTTGTGCCCAAAAGTTTCCTTGATACCTATTTTTCACTCTTTATATTTCACCAAATGAATTGCTGTATACCCGGTTTACAATGAGAACCCATTTTTGTACCTCACCTTCAATATGTTTTTTATTTCAGCTGCTATTTTCTGTAGGAAAACCTTATGGGATCTACACAATTGACCTCTTCCTGAATTCAGAATTTTGTCTACTTTTCAGAAAGGTTTAGCTGTCCGGGACCCAGCATTGGTTTCACACTCATTTCTGTCACTAACTGGAAGGAGGCTGAAAGCACAAAAAATAGTAAAAATGGGGTATGTCCCAGCAAAATGCCAAAATTGTTTTGAAAAAGTGGGGGTTTTCTGATTCAAGTCTGCCTGTTCCTGAAAGCTGGGAGGATGGTGATTTTAGCACCGCAAACCCTTTGTTGATGCCATTTTCAGGGAAATATCCACAAACCTTCTTCTGCAGCCCTTTTCCCCATTTTTTATGAAACAAATGACAATTTGGCAGTTTTTTGGCTAATTTCGTGGTCTCCTCCAGGGGAACCCACAAACCTGGGTACCTCTAGAATGCCTAGGATGTTGGAAAAAAAGGACACAAATTTGGCATGGGTCGCTTATGTGGACAATAAGTTATGAGGGCATAAGCGCGAACTGCTCCAAATAGCCAAAAAAAGGCCTGTCACTTGAGGGGGGGGGGGGGGGGGGGGCCTGGCAGCGAAGGGGTTAATATTGCGTCAATACACGATCTTGCATGGGAACAAAAAAAATATATATTATTGTAAAAAATGTAAATGTCTTTGCATATAAAAAAGCAACAAATCTGTACTGTTCCCACCTTAAAACACAAAACACCTGAGTCCTACCTGCCCCCTAGAAATGCAGAGACTTTTACTAAAGAATGGCATCTCTTTACCTTGCAAAAGTGCGCAAATCATTTATTTGGGGGCATGCAGTCAGTAAAGTTAGGCTGACGCCAATCTGTTGGAGGAAAAGCTATTATTGAAGTAAGATAGAACTATTTTACCCAATAAGGTGGTTTTGATCAATTGGTAAAATCAGCCAGTCTCAAAAAGAGATCAAATTCTGAAGTTCAAAGTTTTAAAAATAAAATCAGTGGTATATATACTGAAAAGCCACAAAAAATGAGTTACAAATTCCTATATGATGTAAATAGCAAGCTGGGGAGATAATATATTGCCAACATACGCAAACGTTTCCAAGAATAGTTTACATGTCCATGTTTAGCAGAAGCCTCCTCTTATGTTTTTTTTGTAGTCCACAGAATAAGAGTGAGATAACCTAGAAAAACATTTTTCGTTTCCTGCATAGCGAGTGCTTATCTCTTGTTTGATGTCATTGGGCCCAGCCCAGCCTATCTGACTTTAACATATTCTCAAGAGGGTTGAGCTAAGGCAGAATCCTCCTTGTTTACACCCTGTGCCCAATGACGATGCAAAACCATTTTCTTCTGTCAACCTCTTGGTGTGTTTTTTAAAACTAATGTGCACTATGACCTAAGTATTTCCACAGTTACCTTTTTCAGCACATGCATCTATTAGGCTTAGGCCGCTTCACTACTTACATATGTTTTAAAACTATCCTTCACCTGAAATGTTTGTAGTGGGGTTTGGGAATTTTATGTTTGTGTATATGCCTATAAAATATATTCCTGGTATTTCCCTAAATCATATGTCAGCCAGTGAGGGAAGACAGTAGTCCTAAGCCTCGTAAGGCCCAAGAGGGTTGGGACTGCTGCCTTCCCTCAATGGCTGACCTTAGGGTAGCCAATATTAAAACCTCCCTGTCTGCTGCTGAGGTCCCCAATGATTGAAAATTAGCAGTGGTTAAACCACTTCCGAAAAAACAGTTAGCTGACCTCATAACGCTTTCCAAACTCTGGCTCATTACTCTTCTTCCAGCCCTAACCAAAATGATGGAAGAGCTGGTAAATACACAACTTATGTCTTTCTTAGAGCAGGCCAATATTTTGCATCCAAACCAATCTGCCTTTACCATAGAAATTCTACAGAAACTGCGCTGTTGGGTGTAGCATATACGCTCCAAATGACTTTGGACACTTGAAATAGCTCAGTGTTGATTTTACTCAATTTATCTGCTGCATTTGATACCATCATACACAATATATTTCTGCAACGTGTCCACTACTGTGGTATTCCCCATTTAGCCTTGGCATGGATCAAATCCTTCTTAGCCCACCGTAGACAAATGGTTATGTTAGGCTCCTTCTTTTCCCCAGAAAAACCTGTCAACCCAGGTCTGCCCCAGGACTCCTTTCTTAGTCCAGCACCATTTAATATCTATATGGCCCCTCTAATTACTTTGATTTAATCGTTTTGCATTGATGTTACCTCTTATGCTGATGTCACGCAATTGACGTTGTCATTGAACAAAAACTCTTTGGGTTCCAAACTCAATTTCCAAAACGGCCTGACTGAGATTATCTGGTGGATGGAAGCCAACCACCTCAAATACAACACCAATAAAATGGAAATCATACTCTTTGGAAGAGCTAGTTCTTTTGACCCCTCGCTATGGTGGCCTAATTCTACACCACCCCTCTGCCCTTGATCCAAGTTGCCAGAAATCTCAGAGTAAAATTCAATACAACCCTGTCCTTTCTGCCTCAAGCAACTACTGTGGCAGGCACTTGTTTGGTCTCATCAAATCTTTGAAAAAGTTATTTGATCTTCTTCCATTGGCCACCAGGAAAATAGTTGCCACTGCTTTAATAACATCAAGTTTGGAATACTGTAACAGTCTGTATGCTGGTTCCTTTAAATTAACCATCCATAAGTTACAGATAGTCCAACACGCTGCAGCCAGACTTGTCCTGAAACTGCCCTGTCGTGCTTCAGCATCAGCAGCCATAAGAACGCTGTGTTGTATAGCTATTTGCTGAAGTGGAACATTTCTTGGTTTCAGTTGTCCCGTATGTAATTGGTGAATTCCGAGATGACACTGACTATTGAATTTGGGCTTTTTGCACCACTTGGTCAAATTGTTCTTTTTCCAGCCCCTGTGTCTCTTAACTTGTCACTATTGACATATATGTTTATATGCTTTTAGTGTTTGGGTTTTATTAGACATATTTTAATTTGAGCTTTGAACCACCTTTGACCGACAAGGGGAGGGTGTTGTATAGCTATTTTATCCATATTTTAGCCACGTTGTTTTAGCTAACTAGGCCTGCCGCTGTGCGCTTTAACCCAGTTACATTTTATTCAGCATTGTTTTATTTTTCTAGCAATATCCACATTTGCGGTGCTGTTATATTTTCTTCATCTCATCGTCCGTTCGCCTAGGAAAGCATTACGTTCTTACTAGGGCATTTATTTCACTTTGTGCTTTCTCTAAGGCTACAGTCAGATAGGGTTGCCATAGGGTTGCAGACAAACGTGGTATGCTGTGTCTTCAACAGTCACAGAACAACACACACTCATATGTGGGGGACCATTTCTTAGAATGTCAGCTGTTTTATTATAAAAACATCCCTTTGTCCGAAACACGTTAGAGAGAGATTCCAGCCAGATGACCACTACTGTATGCTGATTGCACATTGCTTTGCTACAGCTACTTACGTAGACAGCTGAACCCCTGATCCACATGGAGACGGTGTCTCTCTCAACTACAGGCTTCTTCCTGCAGGTATCAGGGATGATGTACTCCCAGGGGAAAACCCAAAGGGCAGATTAGGCTTATTACGCTGTGCTCAAACCTAGTGTATGTAGGAGCAATATAGCTCACTCCTAGCGAAGGTATGGTAGGACTGTTTTTGTGTTTTACTCTTTTAGTCACCTGTTTGTTTTTATTGTGTTTTATCATCCTATTTATTGCAATACATGCCTTATTATCTAAGATACAGTTACTTCAACAAATCATTATTGAACTGTATTCTGCCTCTGTTGTGTTTGCTTATATGAGACTTTGGTAACTGACAGAAAGGGATGAGATCTGATTGACCACGATTCCCATGAGGAGTCTTTCTTGTCATGCGCCCGGTTGCCACAATCATCTCGGCCAGAGATGAAGCGTTGCTAGTTAGCCGGAAAACCCGGATTAGGCCTTCAAGCGTCATGTGGTGGGGAATCATATTTAGTATCCACAATCCATGTGATCTTGCTGCCCAAGTCCAGTAGCCTCATTAGCACAATTAGAACCTACACGACAGCTGCCCTGTTTGCCAGTACATAAAAGGGTGTTTCTAATGTTCAGAGCCTACAGAGCGCTGGGACCTGAATATTTAACCACTAGAGTTTTCCATTATATTCCATTGCGCCCCTTCAGGCCCCTAAATGGTAATTTAATCAAGGTCCCCACTTTCAGACTTAAAATCATTCACAGTTCTGGGAGACATGGCCTGGAATTTTCTTCCTACAAATCTTCAAATGCTCAAATCTGAGCAAACATTTAGATTGATCTATGGTATTCGTGATGTGCTATGCTACACACTGATGATATGATCGCTAAGGTTTTTTTTAAATCATGTAGTCTGCAGCCTCACTAATTGTCTGTATAGCACCAGGATGCTCCTTTGGGAGTGACAGTTGCAATCTATAAAACACTTTCATTCATTCATTCAGTGAGGAAGGACAACAGTCCCAACCTTGTCACAGAGTGAATTGAGGGTCAGTGAGACTGCTGACCCAACCCCACTATGTGACGATTTGTCACTGATTGACAATCTGCCCTGGGTGCTTCAGGGCTTAAGGGGGTCATTCTAACCCTGGCGGTCGACGACCGCCAGGGCTAAAATGACGGGAGCACCGCCAACAGGCTGGCGGTGCTCCAATGGGCATTCTGACCGCGGCGGTACAGCCGCGGTCAGAAACGGAAAACCGGCGGTGTCCCGCCGGTTTCCCGCCGGTTTCCCGCTGCCCTGGGGAATCCTCCATGGCGGCGCTGCAGGCAGCGCCGCCATGGGGATTCCGACCCCCTTACCGCCAGCCTGGTTCTGGTGGTTTTGACCGCCAGAACCTGGCTGGCGGTAACGGGTGTCGTGGGGCTCCTGGGGGCCCCTGCAGTGCCCATGCCAATGGCATGGGCACTGCAGGGGCCCCCTACCAGGGCCCCACTAAGATTTTCGGAGCCGGCATCCTCGTGGGAAGGGGTTTCCCGCTGGGCGGGCGGGCGGCCTTCTGGAGGTTGCCCGCCCGCCCAGCGGGAAACTCAGAATAACCGCGGCGGTCTTATGACCGCGCAGCGGTATTCTGGCGGTTCCCGTTTGGCTGGCGGCGCCTGCCGCCAGCCAAACTTGGAATCACCCCCTAAAGCTGAAGCGCCCAGGTTTGAGACAATGAGTGGCACTACCCCTCGTCACCGAGGGGGAGGACCTTGAGGACTTTGCTGAGCTGAGGAGGTCACGCCCACATGAGTTGTGACCTCTTCAGCTCAGCTAAGTTCAGCCAGCCCAGGCAGCCAGGAGCCTGTGCAAATGGTGCATGTTTTCTCCTGGCTGCTTGACCTGAAAATGAAGAGTGTAAGGCTGACCTTTTCTCAGCCTGACAGTCACTCTTCTTGAGGTGCAAAAGGTGAGGGGGCGTGGCCCCTCAGCCCCTAAGGACGAACCATGGCTGGCCGTAGCCAAAGAAGTATGACTGATTCCTCTCCAAGATGTGTGGACAGTGTGATTAAGGGCATGTCTTAAAACATGGAAACTCAAATCCTGTGCTTCACACAGCATGCCACATCACTAGAATTTGACTGCCTCTGTGAGCTTTCTGTTGTTGAATTCAGGACAAGGAAAGACATAGCCCTAAAACAAGCCAGACCTGCTAGCATTGCCAGTGTTTGTTAGCAGTATCAGATAAATGAGTAACAATATGTTGTGAATAATTAGACTTGAAATTATTTGAATTCTGAAAATATGAGACTGTGAATTAAACAATTGTGAGTTTTGTGGAAGACCTAGTTGTATTCACTGTTTAACTCACTCCTGTTCTCTCCTGCACATCACTTTTATCTGTAGCCTCTCTCTGAGACACTTTCACCCTTTCTTTCCCCAAAGTATTCAGAGATCCTCTATCAACGTTTTTCACACCTTAGCTCCTTCCTTTCCCACACCCTCTTCGCTATTCTATACCTGAACCTTTTATCACCTTCACTTCACCATCGCCCCCCACCACACACATAACTCGCCCATTCACCTGCAAGGTCTGCATTTTCTTTTACTTTTGCCCTGTCAATAGTTCAACAGTCTTGTGCCTTGTTCACACACTTTTGCATATAACTAAAAATTACAACCGGTGCAGGTTACCATTGCTCTTTGCACTCTATGTATTCTAATGTATTCAGAGCACCATTGGACATTGTGGCAACCTCACACTTCCTTCGGAGCTCACAAATGTGACTGTTATAAACTCCCACCTGAAAATTGAACTCTCAGTCTCCTACAGGCGACCCAGTTCAATATGCTACATGAAAGGACACTTGTGGGGAGTAAGTTAGGTAAAACATGAGATTTTTTTTTTTTTCTCCTTTTAAAAATCGTTAAAAAAAGAAATGTTCGGTGCAACAGTTGCGATCTATAAGGCTAAACCAATTTTGATAGCGTAGAGGGATTGTTTACATTGTTGATGTGCTAATGCTGTTAAAAGATGAAGTTAATGTTTTCACTGGCATTATGTGTTTATGAATAGAGAGATGTTTCTCTTTGGTAGAATGTTTCACGATCCAGCATTTTGTGCATGGATGACTATCGCCATTTAATGGGGCTGCACATGCTGGGGGTGCTGGTTTTACTGGAATATAGTATTTTCATTTGCAGGCGAGTATGTAAATGCTCATGATGTGTATTTTTTTTTTTAGCTGAGTTGCAGTAATCTTTGGCTCTCTTACAAGTCCAGGAGCCAGCTATGGAAGGATGTACCTCAGAGGAGCTAATGCTGGACTGCGCTTTTCATGCATGTGATTTGGAAGGTGCAGGTAAGGCTTGTTTAAACCGTAACAACTAGAAGATCTTGATTTCAGCAGTGCTCTAAAGCCACTGTTCCCATTATAACAGGGAGTCTGATACAGCAGAGAATGCATTATTTCTAAAATGGTGTGTTGAGGGACTACTGCCTAAAGACCACGGAAATTTGAGACTGAAGGCCACATGATTTCTCATGGATAACCCCTACAGCATATTCACAACTATTTTCAAGTAAAAAAATGTAAATCTGCTGACAATACTTTTATTTACAATACATTTTATTTTATCAAACGTTATCCCGAAGCCAGCTCATTCTAATCTGGACTTCTTTGACTCAAGTCTGGTATGTAGTGTTGGAGATTGTTGTTTGATACTTAGAAGGGGAGAAGTATCATGCATAACATCAGGACATTAGATTTTTTGCTATTATATTTCCTCAGTTCCTCTTCCCAACAAGCAGTAAACCCCGTATTACACTTCGATCCCATTACACATTAAGCGTCTGATACTCCAGAGACTCCACAAAACAGACGTTCACTCAATCTTTGTCTTTCTTGTACAGAATAAAATGTTGTTTTGACACCGTTAGCATACCTCTACTGTCGGTTACTATTACTGGTTAGCATAGCATTTTTCAGAATTTTGAGGCTCAGTGTTTTTTCAGGGAATGTTAGACTTGTCAGCCTTAGGGTGATCTAACCCCAAAACTTTTTGTCTGTTTGCCTTATATTTTTGTGTATCTTTTTGTTGGCCTTAGGACTCTGAGCACTTTACCACTGCTGACCAGTGCTAAAGTGCGTGTGCTTTGCCCTTAAACATGATAAATTTGGTGTATACACAATTGGCATATTTAATTTATTTGTAAGTTCCTTGTAAAGTGGTATACCATATACACATCGCCTGTAAATTAAATGCTACTAGTGGGCCTGCAGCACTGATTGTGCCACCCACACAAGTAGCCTTCCAACCCTGTCTCAGGCCTGTCATTGCAGAGCATATATGTGCAGTTTCGCTGCTACTTCGACTTGACATTTAAAACCCCTTGCCAACCCTTAAACTTCCTTTTTATTGCATATAAGTAACTGCCAAGGTAGGCCCTAGGCAGCCCATAGGAAAGGGTGCTATGTAAGTAAAAGTCATGACATATACTTTTAAGTTTTACATGTCCTGCTATTGAAAAACTCCCAGTTGTTTTTATCTGCTGTAAGGCCTAGTCCATTGGGAATTCCTTAATATACTTTAAAGTTGTAATTCCTGATCCAAACCAGATAGATTTGTATAGCACAGCTAATCACCCATGAGGGTATCCAGGCACTGATATCTACTCTTCATGGGGCTTATTCAAACATCTAGGTTAAGAATCCGGACCAGGGTCAGAAGGGAGTAGCTACCTCATGTTTCATATCATTGTAATGGTAGTGATAAATCCTCTTTACTGGTATTTTTATTTTATTTATCTATTCATTCGGTCTAAAAGTTTAGACCATTAAAATTCAGAATAACAATCATACATAACAATATTAAAACCTTGTAGCCGGCATTCGAATAAATATCGTTAGTGCGTTCCTTGAAACTAAAACCATGATCATACTTATTTTTATAAATACAATTAAAAAAATCGTACATGGCAATGAGAAAAGATAAATAGAAAACTTGTGTCCATCATTCGAATAAATACAGTTAATACATTCCATGAAACTATAACCAGTATCCTGGCTGATTTATGGGCTGATGTATTTCTTGTCATGTCTGAATACTTTATAAAATTCCATGGCAAATGGACTAAAAATTAATCTATATAAACTAATAGGGCCTCAACTTCTCATATGAGGGACCGATTGCTCCTAAACATTCCTACAAACCACAAGAAGATTAAATAAGATTCACATCAATATCGGAATCCATAACACATCTAAAAATTTAAAAAGGGAATAAATATATCTTATTAAAATCCCCATCTATAGACAAAAGAGTACCTAGCCAACTCGGAGCCCCGTGGCTAAGATGAACCTATGACGGATGGACCAAGCTTCAGACAGATATTTGGTGACTGAGCTAACTACCAATGTTGATGTATCATATTTACATATTCTGATAGCATTAGCTCGGTCCTGCAGTAGTAGAGTTTTGCACAGAGGAATGATCCACCTCCCTCTGGGGCTCTTGTATAGGGGGCAGAAGAACAACACGTGCCCAGTTGTTTCCTTACATTGGTGACAGAGTATACATCTGTCGGTCAAGGGGTTGCTTGATGACCAACGGGCCGTGTAGCTATTAACGGGCAAAGTGCCGTATCTTAGCTGAAGAAATAGGGCGCGGGCATGTGCAGGCATAGGAAGGTCCATGAGATTCTCGGGCCGGGGTTCATGTTTGACTTGGAGGAATTCTACTGTTAGCCTGCCCGCCCTATTACGGTGGAAGAGATCTTCGTTGGTTTTCTCCCAATATGTCCCTTTGACGAGTTGCCTAGCATTAGCAGGGATCAGCTCAGGTTACTTCCAATAGTGGGGAAAACCTAGCTTATCCCAGGCAGATTTCCTCTCCTTCAGCCAAAGGATTTTTTACAGTCCCTGTGGAGATGTTATAAGTTCTCTTATCGCCACCATGAATGGTTCGAGTTCGTCAGTTTTCCATAGACGGATCCAGTAAGAGAGCGGTCTCAGACCCGCTGTGGCTTTAATACTGTTTAACCCCAGGTCGAGTCTGAGAGGGGTCATTGGTGTGCCCTTCCCTAACCTGGAAACATGTCTGAGGAAATTATTTTATTTAGTTTGTAAAATGTCCAGTTTTCTGTGGGAACCCCAAAGTTCCGCTCCATATAGGGCCGCCGCACGGATTTGGACTTTGTAGATCTCAGAGATTGGGTTCAGGGGGGGGCTCACTGCCATTCTAGCCTTGCGTACTAGAGCCCCACCTCTTTGGCTTATAATAAGTGCCCCTTTGTCAATAGCTGCCTCCCAATTACCTGTGTCGGTTAGCCTGATGCCTAAGTAATCAAACTCTGCCACTCTTTCCAACGGGATTGAATTTATTGCTATTCTTGCATGAGATTTTTTCCTTGAGGTGCTGTATATCATAAGTTTTGTTTTCTTGACATTGACGTCCAGCCTGTAGTCTCTGCAGAAGACACAGAATTGGTTGACCAGATTTTGAATTCCCATCAGTGATTTGGCTAGCAAGATTGTGTCGTCCGCATATAGCAGACACAGTATTTTATTTCCAGCCAGTTTGGGCGAGTCATTTATACAATTCTCTAAATATTGGATACAGTGGTTTATATATAGCAAAAAAAGGGTGGGGGCTAGGACACAACCCTGTCTGACTCCTCTTTTGATGGCTACAGGGTCTGTCAACTTGCCATCCTTACCGCATCTAATTTGTGCATAGGTATTCTCATGCAGTCGAACAATGAGTTTCAGGAGGCCTGTTGGGACGCCCATATTGGATAGTGTCAACCATAGCGTGTTCCTGGGGACCAAGTCAAATGCAGCTCTAAGGTCAATGAAAACCACATACAGATTTCCCCCCCTAGGTCCACATTCTTCCATTTAATTGCCAGGAATCTCAGGGCTTGATCTATGGTACTGACTACGGGTCTGAACCCTGCCTGTAGATCAGATATGGCTTCAGACTCTAAAATCCATTCATCAAGGTGAAACAGAAGTTGCTTTGCATAGATTTTTTTAGAGTTATCAAGTAGTCCTATCGGTCGATAATTGGCAGGGTCATTGGGACTACCTTTTTTAAAGATGGGAACTATCTCGGCCCCTTTCCAGGATGGTGGAGCAGAAGCTCCTGCTGCAACTACATTACAGATTAGGTGGTTTACTGGTAAAGATGGCTTTAACATTACTATTTTAGAAATGCCACTTTCCGAAAGAGGGCATGCCTCTGCTCTTACTGCTCTGTGGTGGGTGACAGCTACGCTTTGTGCATTCTCTTTAGACATCCACAAACACATGAAGGTTACAAATGACTGGGCACTCATCTGCATTCTGATGGGCCTTCCTGGGCTGAAAGGGTGGAGGGCAGCTGACACACACTTATATAGGGAAGTGCCTGTCCCCACACAAAGGGCTGATTAACCCTTACTGGTAGTCTGCAGTCTGGATGAGGAAGAAAGGACCTTTGTGCACTTCAAAGACACTACTTTGAAGTCACCCCCACCTCAAGGGCACATTTAGGTATAAGAACTGGGTCTCCGACAGCCACTAAATCATTACACTGCTGGACCTGGGAAGAGCTCTGCCTGGAGTAAGGACTGCTGAGCAAGGAGTGCCATGCAGCTGGATTACTTTCAAAGAAGGACTACTCTCTGCCTTGATGAGCTACCCTGCTGCCTGCTGATCTTTGCCCTGCTGAGGAAGGACTGGACCCTCTCATTTGACCCAGAGTGACTCCATGGGCTTTCCAGCTTGCCCCCTGTTCTCCTGCAGTCTCAGGGACATCAAAGACTGCCTGCAATTTTGCTTTTGCTGCTGGACTCTGCCATCAGTGAGTCCTGCCCTTTCCTGAGGTGCTAATCCAGTCCTGGGCCTAAAAAGTGCATTTTCAGCTGCTTTGTCTGCATAAATCGACGCATCCGAGCCTTTGTGTCACCCGGAATTGACGTAGCGCCCCCAATGCTGACACATTGCCAATTTGACAGCGACACATTGCCTTCATCTCATCAGAGTTTGACGCCGATGTGGAACTGAACTGCAACACTAGGCACAGATGCATCAACCAGACTGTGCGGATCAGAACCAATGCATCACCTTGACATTGACGCTTTCACTATGCAAGGTACTCTTTCAGCGGGCTCTGTGCGTGTCCTATAGCCCGCCTGCCCTCCATTGTGATCGGCCTGAATTTTGGATTTACCCTGGTCTAGCGTGACTTCAAGTAACTTTTTAGTGCTGTTGACTTCTAAGCACTAGTTTTGGTTTGTTCTTTAAAAATGCATAACTTCTACTGATTGGATTTGTATTATTTTGGTCTTGTGTAACTCAGATAAATATTATCTGTTTGTCTAAACCTGGGTGGAATCTTTTTGTGGTGTTTTCATTTTATGTGTGTGTATGTGTGTGTGTGTTGTACAAATACTTTATATATTCCCTCTTTAGATATGCCTGCCTGCTCTGTGCCAAGCTACCAGAGGGTGAAAACAGGTTATCTCTCAGAGTGTATCGAGCTTGCTATGACGAAGTGGTGGTTCCTGCTTGTACAGGGGTGCATACTCTGACAACCTGGAACCCCACTTCTAACAGGGAAGCTCTCTGTACTAAACCAAACGTGCTGTATCCCAGAACAAACAGCACCTGCAAATCTCTAGGAAAGAACATTTAATTTGCTGCCTTGTGGCATTAAAACTATTTGACTGGCAACTGATAATCAAATTTGCATAGGACTTTTAAGAATGCATCTTTTAATTGTAGGAAAGTGCCCTCTTTTTGCCATGGTTACCCCCATTTTCTGCCTGATGTCAGTGTGTTTGACTGTGTTCCCTGGGATCCTGCTAACCAGGACCCCAATGATTATGCTCTCTCTGCTCTAAATGTTGTCTTTGCATACTGGTAACCCAGTATTTCACCCAGAATTGGCATACTTGTACCCCTTTATAAGTCCCTAGTATATGGTACCTAGGTACCCAGGGCATTGGGGCTCCAGGGGATCCCTATGGGCTGCAGCATTTCTTTTGCCACCCATAGGGAGCCCATGCAGAGGCTTCTGCGGGACTGCCAGTGTAGCCTGTGTGAAAAGGTGCATGCACCCTTTTACTGCCATTTACACTGCACCAGGTCATTTGTAAGTCATCTGTATAGCAGACCCTGCAGCCCTTACAGCAGGGTGCAGAGTACCTGTGTGTGAGGGCACCCCTTCACTAGCAGAGGTGCCCCCACGACCTCCAGTACCATTTTCCCACACTTCGTGAGTGCAGGGACGCCATTTTACGCGTGTACTGGACATAAGTCACTACCTGTGTCCAGCTACATATTGATAACACCGAACATAGGCATGTTTAGTATCAAACATGTAGGACTCAACCCCCATGCTTTTGCAATCATTGCTTGTATGATTCCATGCACTCTGGGGGCTCCTTAGAGGACCCCCCCCCCCCCAGTACTGCCATTCCAGTCTTCTGAGATTTTCCAGGCAGCCCCAGCTGCTGCCACCTCTCAGACAGGATTTTGTCCTCCTATTGCATGAGCAGCTCAAGCCCAGGAAGGCAGAACAAAGGATTTCCTTTGGGAGATGGATTTTACACCCTCTCCCTTTGGAAATAGGTTTTACAGGCTTGGGAGGGGTAGTCTCCCCAAGCCACTTGAAATGCTTTGAAGGGCACATTTAGTGCCCTCCTTGCATAATCCAGTGTAAACCGGTTCAGGGACCCCCAGTCCCTTCTCTGGCACGAAACTGGACAAAGGAAAGGAGAGTGACCACTCCCCTGTTCATAACCACCCGAGGGGTGGTGCTCAGAGCTCCTCCAGAGGGTCCCTGGGTTTTGACATCTTGGATTCCAAGTTGGCAGGGAACTCTGGGAGCATCGGAGTGGCCAGTGCCAGCAGGTGACGTTAGAGCCCTCTCCTGATAGGTGCTTACCTGTGTAGCTGACCAATCCCCCTTCCAGGGCTATTTTGGGTCTCTCCCTCTCTCTTGGGTGGTTCTTCAGAGTCGGATTGCAAGACTCCAGCAGAAATCCTCTGCATCCTTTACTTCACCTTCTCACCGAAGAAACTGCATCTGGATCCTCCAGGAACTCTACAAACTGCAACAAAGAAGCAAAGATGACCTCTGCAACATTGTATCTTCAGCTCCTGCCAGCAATTGCAACTGTTTCCCGGTCGTGCATTCTCAAAGGACAGCCTGTCTTTAGCCTGCACCAGAATGGCAAAGGAATCTCCCTTGGAGTGAAGGAGTCACTTCCCTGCTTCAGCAGGCACCTCTCTGCATCGATGACTGGCTGCGTGGATCCCCTCTCCTGACGAGCTCCTTGGATCCTGCATCATGTGTGGTGGACTGAAGTGGTCCCAACGGTTCTGACGTCCAACTCTCCAACTTGGGTGGCAGTAAAGAACTTGCCTCCCCACGCAAGCCAGTATCCCGTGCACCGCATGTTTTGCAGTTGACAAGGCTTGTTGGCATCCTTCCACAAAGTTCTTCATGCACTGTGCAGCTCCAGTCCCCAGCACTCTATCCTGTGATGCACATCTTCCTGAGTGGTTCTCTGGCGGTGTGGGAGCCTTTGTTGTAGTGCTACGTGGGCTTCCTTTTGCACCTCCTTTGTCCCCAGGCTGTGGCACTCCTGTGCGCACTGCATGGTCTTCTGTGGGCTCTCTGAGTTGCTGAGAGCCCCCTCTGACTTCCCCTCCTGGGTAGAGTCCACCACGTCCCTCCTGGTCCCAGGCAGCGCCATTTTCCGCTAACCGCAAGCTTTGCATGTGCCAAGGCTTGTTGGCTGAATCCAGCAGAGCAATCCAGACTGCAGTCATCCATCCGGCGTGGGACATCATCTGCACCAACCAGGAACCCGCATCAGTCGTCTTTGGTGCAGTACTGACTGTTGTTCTTCACCGGTGGTTCTTCTTTTGCATCTTCATCCGGGTTGGCAGGGGCTCCTGTTCTCCCTGGACTCTTCTGTGCTTCTTGGATTTGATTCCCTTCTTCCACAGGTCTTCAGCTCCAGGAATCCATCGTTTGTGACTTGCAGTCTCTTCTGGTTCTTGCATAATATTTCTTGTGTTCTTGTGTGTTCTAGGAAAGTTACTGTGATTTACTCTTGTTTTCCTGGACTCTGGGATGGGTTCTATTACTTACCTTTGGTGTTTTCTAATACTCCCAGCGCCCCTCTACACACTACATTTGCCTAGGTGGGAAACCGATATTCGCATTCCACTTTCTTAGTAGATGGTTAGTGTTCCTCCTAGGCCCTTTTCTAACTATTGTAATTTTCACTAATTGCACTGTTTTCTAACTGTTTTATTGCTATTTCTAAAACTAGTGTATATAATTTGTGTATTACTTGTCTCCTAAGGTCTCTATGGTATTTTTGGCATTTGTGTCACCAAAATAAAGTACCTTTATTTTTGTAACACTGAGTATTTTCCTTCATGTGTGTGAGTACTGTGTGACTGAAGTGGTATTGCATGAGCTTTGCATGTCTCCCAGATAAGCCTTGGCTGATCAGCTACAGCTACCCCTAGAGAGCCTGGCTTCTAGACACTGCCTACATTTCACTAATAAGGGAAACTGGACCTGGTATAAGGTGTGGGTACCATAGGTACCCACTACAAACCAGGCCAGCCTCCTTCCTACATTGATCTCTAAGGTAATGCAACTCAAACTTCTGTCCACAAGGAAAAACAGTAATATGGTATTTTCTAGGTTTATCCGGGCAAACACCTATAAGTTCGGTATGTAGGAACTCTTAAACTGTTGTCCCACCTGGAATTAATAATAGAAAGTTATATTTTTGTAAACAATATTTGGAACTTAACATTTAGGTGATGACATTCTGAAATACATTTGCCTGTGCCCCATGCAAAGCAAGTTTTCCCCACCCCTCCATCCCCCAATGCAAAACTCTTTTGGCGCGGCTCCTTGTCTTGTAGGTAAAATATCAATTTGGGATGGAGCAGCTCAGCTCACACTAAAAATAAAGAAGTAGCAGAGCCAAAAGGTACATATTTCAATGTCTGCCTTTGGAGACTTTGACTTTGATTACAAGTTTGGTACTAAATGCCACTAAAGTTGCACATAGGGTAAAAAGTGATACTACGGGATTCAGTAAATAACACGTGTTAAATAGCATTGAGTATGAATTTTTACAGTGTACCATGGAACTGTTATTTAGAGCAATGGTTCCCAACCTGTGGTCCAGGGACCCATGGGGGTCCACGAAGCCTCGTCAGGGTTCCGCGACTGCTTAGAAAATTAAATAATATTAACAGATTAGGTCCCCAGCTTTTAGTAATGACTCAGTGGGGAGCCCCGGATTCCAAGAAAGATTCAGTGGGGGTCCCCGGGCAACAGTAAATATAAAGTGGGGGTCCACAGAAGTCAAAAGATTGGGAACCACTGATTTAGAGCATGTGTTAAATAGCTAATTTGTTTTATTTAGTGCATGTGGTAAATAAAGAATGTGTTATTTAGCACGTGATACCACCATCACCCGATCAAGAGTACATGTATAAAACATCTGAAAGTGGTTTTGTGTGTGGAAATTAATTCTAGAGAAAAGGAACAGCCAGAGCAACGCACAGAAGGACTTTAGACATGCCGAAAGTACACCAACAATTCCTTCTTGAGCAGGAATGTGCAGACATTCATTTTGTGTGGACAAAGCAACTTGAAATAAGACAAGCGGAATCCACTGCCATCCTCTGATATCACGGTAATCACTCAATAGAAACCTGCCAAACTCTTCTGTGATGGTCCCAGGCAAGAAAAGGAAGTAGCAGTTTAGGGATCCTGAAGTCTTGGCCAAAGAGGTGGTAAGACACCATGACTGTGTCATGTGCCCTCATGCTGAAGATTCCACAATCATAAGCTAAACTATGCTTGTAGGAGATAATGGCCAAATCAGTACAAAAGCAACATATTCACATGGTGTTGAAAACATTAAAAACAGGTTCTAAACTTTGACATTCTGGGGACTTAAGCGAGTTGCCAAGCACAAGCACTAAAACATGGCATGGCAACTGGTGGTAGTTCTCCACCTCAGCTTACCTCAAGTTGTGGAAGAAACAGTTATGACCATCCTCAGCATATCTGGAGTTGAAGACCTGAAAGGAGATCTCAAGGTCAGAGGAATCCAAAGTAACAGTCATGAGAGTTGTAATTGAATTACTGTGGTTGTTACAGAAGTTGACGTGGCTGAGAATCATTATCGTTGTGAAGCATGGCCGATGTAATTTATGCACATATTCACATTGTTCCATGTATATGTCGGACAGGCTAACTCCGCTCTAGTTGTATTGCTAATAAGTATTGAGATTGGACTACAGCAATCATAGTGTACTTTAATCTTGATGATGGATTGCTTTGTCTGCCCATAACCTTAAGGGTGTTGTTATCACAGCGTGACTAGTTTTGCTTCTCATCAGGATCATAATAATGTAGTTTCATTCAGAGAACCTAACACACCAGTTCAGTATACACAGAGCCACATCAAACAGCATTTGCTCATAAATATTGTGTTTCAGCACAGTTGTTCGTGTCTACACTAGGTCACTGTGTAGATAAATGTGGCTAATGGACCCTAGGATATCAGGATATCCTGTTGTAGAACGGTGTTTGCTTTGCTGGCAATAGTTATGTGGGTGTCCACGGGGAACTATGCATGCTGTACACTCATTCTCTGCAAAGCATCCATCATTTAGCAGAGTATTTTGCTAAAGGTTGACTTAGAAGTGTCTCACACCAGACCTACTGTCTGCTGTGTGGTGCTTGTTGCAAAAACAATCTAGGACTTGAAGATTTTTTTTCAATTTTTTTTATTAACACGTTTTATTGATCTTTCTTCCATTGCTCACATGAACAAAATAACAAAGACCAACAATGCAGTTGCGTCTGTGTCCCCAGCGCCCTTTTAACAACACATAGGTCAATAAATAGGAAATATACAGAGCACAATTATATCATTCAAATCGGACAGCATCAAATTAGTTCTGTAGTGGCGCTGAATGTCTCTCCTTGGTGGGTACAGAGAAAACAGAGAGCAACAGGGAAATATGCTGTCCGTAGCAGCTCATGGGATGGACGGCCCTCCCGGGGTTCCTCAGGGGCATTCATTCAAAAATAGCAACACTGTTCTTCCAGGGTGCCCAGATGTGCTCGTACTTGTGCAGGACCCCACATGCTTTGTGAACTAGTTTCTCCATTGCCCCACAGGACTGCGAGTATTTTCAGCAAGGTGGGTGGCAGTGGATCCCAATGTTGGGCTCCATGGCATCAGTAATAATGAAAATAGGTTTTGAATGGTGTCATTTTCAGTCTGTGCATCTTCTGGTCTCAAGCGGGCTCATGTTTATGGGCTCTCGCCTTACTGTCAATCCAGGCTTTTATCCTGTGCAGCCGTGCCATTTGGGGTGATTGATTTGTGGCCTGGTTTCCATCCTCTTGCTGCATGGTTTGTTGTAGGAGAACATGGATCTGGCAAAACATAATATAGTGCCCTAACAGTGTTACATACATGGTGGTGTACTGCAGAATCAACCTGTGAGAGGTTCACCTGTCCCTGGCTGTTAATATAGGTCTGGCTCTGTGTGCAGGTTTGTGAGAGATTTTATTATTTTCAGCTGAAACTGTGCTGGTACTGTTTTCTTTTTGCATTAGTATGTTGGTCTTTTGAATTTCTACTGTTTATAGATTTTCTTTTTTCCCCCTACACTTTAATGAATTTTTACCACCTGTTTTTGATTGGTGGTATTTCCAGTGGTTTTTAATGATCTCTCATCTTGTAATTGTGTTATTTACCACATTAATTTTTTCGCAAGCATTAAATGGCACACAAGGGCTACAGAGATGCGGGATTTAGCACATGTGCTAAATAATGCGTTTTTTAAATCGTTATCAGGTGATTTGGTAAAGGAATGTGAGGTTTACCCCTGCGTGCAGAAATTACCACTACGCCTAGCTCATAAATAAGATCATTGTCTTTCCCAATGATTGAGTTCATGCAGGCAGCCTGCTCACAAAGGGATTTACTATTCTGTTTATCAACAAAGTAAATTAGATAAGGCCACCAGTGTGTACACATACACTTGTGCTCATCTTTGAATATTTGAATATTAGAATTCTTTATAAATTCAAGATGGCTACTATGTTGAAAGAATACTGGTTTTCCAATACCATTCAGTTAGTCTGTTACTAGTGTGGTGTCTTGGCCACCTTGGTGCCCGAGAAACATGATTCCTGGAAATACTGCTTGAAGCCTGCAGATGCAGGTTATGAGTTTCACTCACCTGAGACTGCCTACCCTCCTGTTACTGGGCTTCTAACTGCTGCTCATTGCTCCCCCGGCTGCAAAAGAGCTATCACTTGCCTCAGAGGTATGCAGCTGCCTTTAAAGCTGCTCTGTAGCTAGTCTGTTTCTTTCCCATTGCATCATGGCGCTATCTTCCTCGAGTAATTTCTGATTTTCCAAATCCAATATGCTTCCTGTCAAGTGATGTCTGTTGTAGTGTCCTTTTTCTGTTCTTCTACTATATAAAGGCTTCAGTCTGGTTGGAGGATGCATTGTAACAAAGCTATGTACCTTCACTTATTTCACTTATTTTCTCGTTTCCTCCGCATGATGATCCTGACTCTTTGCTCGTGAAGCATTCCACTTTTGGATCCCAGGTTTGTGGTTTTCTTCAAGCCTTGAAGGTTTCATCCAGTAGGGAGCTTTATTATGGCATTGGCTTTTTCTTCCTGAGAAGGAGGCAGCTTCTTGAGGGGATTTCCCTACCACATACGCCAGTGTGTAGTGAGATTGCAGCTTCAAGAAACAGTCGCCCGTACATCAGAAGACCCTGATGACTGGTAAGCTTCCAGACATGAATCCCGCCTATGCGTGTTAAATTGTAATCTTAGTCTTAACTGGCACAATGGTACTCAATTTTTTGACCCAAAAATGATGACATCAGGAGTAATCCTTGCCAAAATTCAAACCGTCAAACCTCTGCATATGTCTTGCATGAGTAGTGGGCACATCGAGTAACCTGCCGGTATTATCCCTTTTCACTCTTACAGCCTCTCAACAGCCTTTTATTTGCTGCTAAAGTACTAAGGAATGCGCACAGAATACAAACCACAATGGTGGAAGGGGTAGCACAAATTTATGCTGGGGTAGCTGCTCTGGCTACCCCTTTTTTACACCCATAAACCAGCCATTTAAAAAGTGACTTTCATTTTAAAGGAATGTGATGTAAAACCTAACTCTTTAGTACAAAAGGTGCCTGACCAATTTTCCTGAACCATGTTGCATACTCTAATCCATTTATTATTGGCAGTGTGGTGACCTCAGTGGCCGGTCCTTTGTCTGCCAGCTCTCTTCCTTAATGGTGTTTAACAGCACAAGCCATGTCTATATTTTAATGGGTGCACTAGAAACCTGACGGATAAGTGATACTGTTTGGTCCTTTCAGGCAGTTGAGAAGCAAAACAATATTGGACCCGAGGGGAGAAAAGAATTTTCGGGAGACAAACCATCTTGACGCTAGGACCATACCAAAGCATTTTCTCCTTTGCACTAATCCTCTTTGTAGATCTATGACTATTCTGCTTAATCTGTTACAAACATGGCAACATCAGTCAGTAAATGTAAATTCCCTTTTGTTTTTTTGGAGGCATGCCATGGCCCTACACTAGTAGTAATAGAAAGCTCTTTAAGAATGATGGTGAGCAAGCATTCTTAACGCAACTGCTTGGGACGTGTGCTGGATAGAAGAGATGACTGCTGATTCACATCTAGAAAAACAGAAATGCCAGAACATATACAAAGTTAATTTTTGTGGTTTGAATGTTGATGGGCATTGGCAACCAAAAGGAAGATTCACCTTTCCTGATATCATTTTTACTGAAATATCCCACTCTTTCCCTGTGTGGCACTCCAAGAATAATTTGCGACTCAGTTTGCTCAAACTGTCCTTGCTTACCTGGTTGCTTTTAAAAAAAAGCCGGTGGTTCTATTGAATGCAGAAAATGCATTTTTAAATATACTATTACATTAATTCCTACTCACTGTCAGAGGCATTAGATGTGATGGAGATCTTTTATCTACGCGTTTTGGCATTAGTCTCGCATTAATAATCAAAGAACCTTCTCTGTAACAACCTTATTTACATCTGGGTCGGATTGGTTGTTTCATGTGAGAAAAGGTGGGAGCGCAGTACTTGCATAATGTTCTTGTATATGGGTAATTTAGGCAATTGCAACCTTATCACCGTCACAATATTGAAATATGTAACTTGAAATATACAGTTCTATTATATTTTGAATGCATTTGTCTTCGAAAAATTCCACTTTGCAGTTTTTTTAATGAAAAAATGAAAACTAGCTACTCGCATAACCTAACCTGCATGTTTAAACTTTGATATTGTTACCTTACACTCTTTCAAAGCTATGACAGCTGCGTGCAGCACTGAAAGAAAAGTTGATAGCCTTTAGGTTCATTGTGGACAGAGCAAGGAAAAAGAGCCTTGACATGTACTGGATACTTTGTATAAAATAAATACTAGATCAACTTCTCCAATGTGGATTTTCTTAATAGTTTAGTGGCTTACTCTGGAATTTCTGTTTCTGAGAAGTCGAAATCCATTTTATTGAGTATATTTACTTTCAGCATGTTAACTGATGATTCAGTTGAATTTCCAAAATGATGACTCCAAATAAGTTTCGATAATTCTAAACTTTATACTTTTTATATAACAATATTTTAGATTCAATATTTTGTTGACTATTATAAGCATCTGACTGGTGAAGTTTTGGATGTTGATATTTTGTTGTCTATATTTGTATATGTTAATATTTTTGCTATCAATATTCTGTAATACAGTCTTGTCTGTAGTAGTGTTTCACGTTTGTTTAGGTGTTAGTTGTAGGAACATACCCTCTTTTTGGCATGGTTACCCCCACTTTTTGTTTGCTGTCGGTATGTTTTGACTGTGTTCACTGGGATCCTGCTAACCAGGAACCCAGTGACTGTGCTCTCTCCCTACAAATTTGGTTGTTCCTGACTTTGTACACCGCACAGTTGGCATACTGGTGCCCCCATGTAAGTCCCAAATATATGGTACCTAGGTTCCCAGGGCATTGGGGCACCAGGAGTTTCCCATGGGCTACAACATGTATTATGCCACCCATGGGAGCCCATGCAAAATGTGTCTGCGGGCATGCCTTTGCAGCCTGCGTTAAAAGGTGCATTCATCCTTTCACTACAGGTCACTGTAAGTCATCCCTATGGCAGGCCCACCTAGACCAGAGGGCAGGGTGCATGGACCTGTGTGTGAGGGCACCCCTGCATGAGCAGAGGTGCCTCTACGAACTCCAGCTCCATTTTCCTGGACTTCGTAAGTGTAGGGAAGCCATTTTACCCGTGTACTGGTACCTGTGTCCAATGGTACCTCCGAACCTGGGCATGTTTGGTATCAAACATGTCGGAATCATACCTCAATACTGTTGCCAGTATTGTTTGTATGATTCCATGCACTCTGGGGGCTCCTTAGAGGACCCCCAGATTTGCTCCTACCAGTTTGTGGGGTTTTCCTGGGCAGCCGGTGCTGCTGCCATCCTACAGATAGGTTTCTGCCCTCCTGGTTCTTGACCAGCTCAAGCCCAGGAAGGAAGAACTAAGGATTTGCTTTGGGAGGTGTTACATGACTTCGGAGGGATAGCTTCCCCAAGCTACCAGTATGCTTTGAAAGGCACATTTGGTGCCCTCCTTGCATAAACCAGTTTGCACCAGTCCAGGACCCCCGGTCTCGGCTCTGGCACAAAACTGGACAATGGAAAGGGGATTAACCACTCCCATGTCCATCACCACCCCAGGGGTGGTGCCCAGAGCTCCTCCAGGTGGCCACTTAATTCATCCATCTTGAATCCAAGGTGGGCAGAGGCCTCTGGGAGCATCAGGAGCATCTGAGTGGCCAGGTCAGGCAGGTGATGTCACAGCCCCTTCCTGATAGGTGGCCACCCTGCTAGATGACCAGTCCCCCTTCCTGGGCTATTTTGGGTCTCCCTCTTGGGTGGGTCCTCAGATTTGACGTGCAAACTTTCAGCAGGACTCCTCTGCATCCTTTACTTCATCTTCTGGCCACCGGGAATGCAACTGGACCCTCCAGGAACCGACAGTCTGCAACTCCAGCAATGACTCCGCTTTGCAACGTTGTTTCTCCGGCTCCTTCCAGCACTCCAACACCAGCGGTGCATCCTCTGAGGGTCAAGCAAGAAGGAATCTCCCTTGGAGTGAAGGAGTCACTCCCCTGCATCTGCAGGCACCAACTGCAACTATGACCGGCTGCGTGGACTTTCCCTCCTGCAAAACTGAGTGGATCCTGCAACACAGGTGGTGGTCTGGAGTGGTCCCCTTGGTCCTCTCTACCAGCTGTCCCAGTTGGGAGACAGTAAGACCTTGCCTCTCCTTGCAGGACAGAACCCATGTGCACCATGGCTCTTGCAGCTATGACGACTTGTTCGCTCTTCTTCCAAGGGATCTTCTGGCTCTGTGTAGCCTCTGCCTCCAGCACTCTTCCCTGCAAAGCACAGTCTCTTGCCTGCTGCTCCAATGACGTGGGGCTCCTCTCCAGGTGTGCTGAGTGGGCCTCACTGCGACTTCTGTGCCTGCTGTCTGTGAGTTACCTGGTGGGGTTGTATCCTCAACATATGACTCTCCTCACTGCTGAGGGTCACCTGGCACGCCCCTCCTTGGGTTGAGTCCCCCTGGACCTTCCTGGGCCCCAGCAGCTCTGCAACTCTTCTTCTGCAACTCCTGCCTTTGCCAAGGCTTGTTGGTGGTTTTTCCACACCACTGACTGCAACTCATCTTCTGACATAGGACATCGACTGCGTCACTTCTGGAACTCTTCTCCTGCTGCTGTGCTGCAACCCCTGACTCCTGGTCTTAACCGTCGACCTGGTCCTGCATCTCCAGAAGGGTGGGTAGTGGCTCCTGCCTCAACCGGACATCCAACTGGAACTGGACTTGGTCCCCTTCATTTGCAGGTCCTCTTCTGTTAGGATCCATCTTCTGTTTCTTCCAGTCTTGCTTGGGTCTTGCACAGTCCCTTTACAAAGTTTACCTGTGAGTTTAGGGAAAAACCAGATACTTACCTCTTATCTCCTGGTCACTGAGGGGCACTCTGGTACTTACCTTTTGGGGTTCCTATTTCCTCCAGCTCCCCGCTACAGATTCTACTTCCTTGGGTGGGGATCTGCCTTTTGCATTCCATTTACTTAGCATATGATTTGGTCTCTCCCTAGTGTCTCTACTAATTTCTGTTATTTCACTATTTTCTATTGCTTTCTATGTCAATTCCTGACTTCTAATGTGTATATAATTGTGTGTTTACTTACCTGCTTGTAGAGTATTGCCTATACAGTATTTTAGTTTGTGTGTTACCATAATAAAGTACCTTTATTTTTGTAACACTGAGTGGTTCTTTCACGTGTATAAGTGCTGTGTGACTACAGTGGTATTGCATACACTTTGCTTGTCTCCCAGATAAGTCTTGGTTCCTCATCCCCACCTACCTCTAGAGAGCCCTGGCTTCCTAGACACTACCTACACCTCACTAATAGGGGATACCTTGACCTGTTATAAGGGGTTAACGCCATAGGAGCTCAGCACACACCAGGCCAGCTTTCTACATTAGTTTTGCTTTGATCATTCTTCCTGCCTAATTACCTCCCTTGTATTAGCGCTGCCTTATGATAGGCACGTTTATGTGCCACTTTATTGGGATGTAGTAACCTTAACTGGCCATATTTTGTTCAGGAGTTTGCAGTTTTGTGCTGAGATTCTAGTTCTTATAAGTCATTCTCTAGGTTTACTCGTATGGCCTCTCAATTTTTCCTAGTTCTACTTGCCTTTGCCATACAGGTCTTTCATCTTGCCTTCTTCCATGCATCCTTTCATCTAGATAGTGAGCAATCTTCTGTATCATTAAGCGTTATGAATTTTTTTTAGTTGTAAACTTTATACATTTTTGATGTGTAAGTGCTGTGTAACTACAGTGGTATTGCATACACTTTGCATGTCTCCTAGATAAGTCTTGGCTGCTCATCCCCACCTACCTCTAGAGAGCCCTGGCTTCCTAGACACTACCTACACCTCACTAATAGGGGATACCTTGACCTGGTATAAGGTGTTAACAACATAGGAGCTCAGCACACACCAGGCCAGCTTTCTACATTAGTTTTGCTGTGATGCCTTTGCCATACAGGTCTTTCGTATTGCCTTCTTCCATGCATCCTTTCATCTAGATAGTGAGCAATCTTCTGTATCATTAAGGGTTATGATTTTATTTAGTTGTAAACTTTAATAATTTTTGATAGCAAAATAATTGTCTGCTGAGTAAACCAGCCTCCTCCAGCATGTCAGCAAACGTCTTCAGTGATGTTTTAATCCTAATAACAAGAATCACCCCCATTCACCATGAATTAATAAGTAATTTAAGAGAACATGCAGTCTGCAGACCTTCTTCAGCACATCAATGCTAACTTCTTTCATAATTACTTGAAATTATTATATACAGGAACATACAAGTCAATTTTAAAACAAAAACAGCAAGATAATACCTCTGTTCAAAATAAATCATATTTAATGATCATGTGAGAATCAAATTCATACATAACTACAGAGATAAAATAATTTACATTATGTTCACAAAGGAACACGTTTTTAAGTCGTGAGAATGGCATTGGATACAATAATGTTACACAATCAGCAAAGTCCCCTGCCCTGGGGCCATAAAGTGTCCTTTCTTAAAAAAACAAAAAAAGTACATTCATATTTTCAATAAGGCACTGAAGCACTTTCCCAGGCCAGCTAATGCGTTTTGATTTCCATGTGGACTGTAGCCTCTTTTCCGAGATCTTCGTTTGGGGCTACTACACTTTTACCATAAAACATGTGTGCCAAATGCACCTATGCGCGTCAGGCTTCCCAAAGTCCTTGAATCCTTGTGCGGTCCAGTATCGTAAATCTTGCTTCACTCTTTCATTTGCCTGGTGGTGTTTGTTTCCTGCGTCTGAGCTGTGTTAAGCTCCCGTCAGGCGCAAGCTCACCCGCTAATTATGGCGGCAGTAGTCCAGCCTTCTTGACAACTCCCCTTCTTGCTCTGGAAACCCTAGATTCCCCCAGGTGTCTAGTTTTTATAAAATGTGCAAGCTTGCTAGCTTTCCCTAGGTGCCATCGCAACTAATGCCCAAAATCCACAGTTACCCAATTTGGAGAAGGAGTCTGTTTTCAGTGGAAAAATGTGATGTGCCCATATTGTGGTTTGGCTCATTTCCTGTCGCAGGCACTAGGTCTATGCACACAAGTGAGGTACCATTTTATTGGAAGATATGTAGCAGCATAGAATAGTAGAACATTTGTTATTACCCTTTGGATTTCGTTGCATTTATGCTTTCCAAATGTAAGCCAGTGTGAAATAAGTAATCTTGAAAAATACCCTCTAAATCATATGCTAGGATGGGCGTATGCAAATTCAGAGTTGTACTGAAAACCATTGCTCCTAAACTCCTTACCTTGTGCTCATTTCAGAACTACGTAGCTTTCCCTGATACCCATTTTTCACTCTACATATTTCACCATATGAGTTGATCTGTACTTGGTACTCAATGAAAAACCATTTTATGGTGCAGCTGAGTTATTGGCTCTGGGTACCTGGGTTTCTTAGCGCGCCTACAAACCCTGTATATCTCCACAACCAGAAGGGCCTATTGGACATGATGTATTGCTTTTGTAAATTGGCCAGTGTGACAAAAAGTTACAGCACAGCTAAAAACGTCACAAATGGCTGTTTTTTTCCAACTCATATTTCTTTATTTCAACAGTTAGTACCTTTGAGAAAACCATGAAAAATCTACACTTGTGCCTCCTGGCTGAATTCCGAATTTTGTCTTCTTTTCAGAAATCTATAGCTCTTCTGGATCACCCATGGGGTTCACACTGTTTTTCACCACAAACAAAGAAGTAGTTTGAAAGCACAAAAATAGGAAAAATGGGCTACCTCTTTGGAATAACCCAAAACTCTTAAAAAATTAGGTTTTTTAAATTCAACTCTGCTTGTTCCTGAAAGCTGGGAAGATGTTTACTTTAACACAGTGATCCCATTTTTAGTTAAAAAACCAGACACTATTATCCAGATCACTTTTTTCCTATTTTTCCCAATAAACAAAAGATTTTGCTATATTTTGCCTGTTTTCTCTGTCCCCATCCAACGGAAGCCACAACCCTCGGGTAGTTTTAAAAGGATGATGGTAAAAAGGACACCCATTTAGCATGGGTAACTTATATGGAAAAGTTACGGAGCCCTAAGTGCAAACTACACCAAATAGCCAAAAAAAGGCTCAGCATTTAAGGGGTTAATGTGTCTAAGGCTGTTGGTTGTAGTTATGTGCTTGGTAAGGCTGTTCAGACCTCGGGTGTTACATGAAAAGAATGTAATCTTGGGTCTCCCTGTTCTGTTAACTGGACTTTTTGTATATCTTCTTGGAGGGAGAGTGTTACCTGGGAAACTACCATCTGATTTAGCAGTGGTAAAAGTTTAATGATTGTTGATATTGTGAGGGCTTGTTTGTCTGATGTATTCAGTTCTGGGTATCAGTATCCTATCCAGTCTTATCTATAACTTCCCAATAGAAATAGTAACTATCTATCTAAACAATTTTCATTAAAAAACATACTGTCCCAAAAATGGTAAATGCAGATCTGCTTCTTATCTGTAACCTTATTAGCCCTGTTGTTCCAATTGGAGTGTGACCTTTGCTATGTAGTTGGATGAATATTACTATACTGCCGTCATCTGACTTTATTCTTCATCTGACCTTATCAGCTATGTCCTCCAAGTTCATGCTTGCTATTATCAGGCATCTTTATTGGTTGCTCCTGTCTCCTTTGGAGACACTCCCAGCTTTCATTGATTTCTGAGGGGACACCACTTTTCTAAGCTTCTCTGTCTCTTTCTTTCTTTCCATTGTGGATGTTGTCTGTTTCCTGTTTCCTGTTATGCTTTTGCTTTTGGATAATCGGCCATGGTCTTTCTGACCAGAAGATCTTTGTCTTCAGGCGAGTGTAGGAGTTTGCTGCCTCGGAGAGTGGGTCTCATCAGGTAGTTGTAATATTGTTCTAGGGGTGTTCCCGTCTGTAAGCGATTTTATTTTTTAATATTCAACTATTGGCCATAAGCTTCTTCTCTTTTGTAGAATGATGTTATACATCTCCTGAAAAAAGAACATTTTATGGCCCTCAAAAATGTAGTAATGGGTTTCTCTGGCTGCAGCCATTAACTCTCCTTTCTAGTGTAGGAAATGTACTGTCCTCAAGGTGTTAGGATGGTGTGTGTTTGATATCTTTCTGTGCCCTGTAGGACTCCCCTAATATGCATATTGTATCAAAGTGAACTGTTTTTCAAGGTCTTTTTGATGAGTTTGGAGGGAGATGTAGTTGATTTTGCAGAGTGAAAAGCTTCTGGTAGAAAATTCTTGTTTCACTTGTAAGTATCATTTCTTTTAACAGGATCCTTTCCTCTAGAGCGTTGTTAGTTGTGTTACTTCCTTTAAGTCATTTAACAGGATTTGTTTACTTATTGGACAGTCTCTCTCTGAAGAGTCCGTGTTTTAGGTGCATGTCCTTTCACTTGTCACCTGTGTGATAAGTTTGTTTGAAGGTAGATGTCTTCTGGAGTATATCCTTCACTGATGGTTCTCTTTTGGATCTGTTTGCTGGCATTTCTCCAGCACTGTATCTTTTATATATTCACATGCTTGAATCATTCCTCATCGTCATTCTGGGCTGGCAATTCCCAGTACATTAAAATACCAAATTACAGTGTAAAATATACAGCATATGGTGTAGAGCTCTCCTGCTGCCCCCTACCCAGAGGCCGCCATAGCTCAAGTTTCTACCACGTCATCTCTGAGAAAGTCCCCTGACAGGACCTTGCTCTGACCTTTCACTGAACCTTAAACTTGTTACTTTATTTATCTGCCCTAGATCTGAGCCATCCCTTCCTTCAGCACAGAAACACTGTTGTTTATTTTTTAGGGATATTGTATAAGGTTCTGGGCTCAAGAGATCATTCTGCTGGACAGCCAACTGTTGCCATGGCTGACAGTCAAATCTCTATTCAAGGCTTGCTCCTCCTATGGTTTAAAAATTATTTACTTTAAAGATCTTCAATTACAGTACATAAGGTATCTAAATATGACATGTGTAGGAGTTTTTCATCTAAAAACTTTAAGGACAAACAAAGAGGTTGACTTTGTATCTGATGCTAAAAGAGGATATTTCTCCTTCTAAAGCGGGTGCCACCTCTTGAGGGGAAGGTTCTGTGAAAAGTTCTCCTCCTGGCACTTCCACAAAGGTAGTGTAAAAAAGGAGACATTCAGTTGCCTGAGTTGGACTTGTTCGCAGCAGCGCTTGTATCCACTACATCTGTCCCTAAACAAGTAAGAACATGCCTTTAGGGGTTCATCAGATTTCATTGAGCTAAACCTCCAAAAAAAGAAGAAACAAATCAACCTTGTCAATGAAGTTGGTATAGTCTTCTACGAGACCTTTGGCTACACCACTATCAACAACAATCCAGTTGATGCTGATCCTGTTGACGAAGTAACTTGCTCCATTGACGAAGGCTGTGCTGTCGTCAACACTGCTGGCTTTGCCGTCATCAGCAACTCTGTTGACCACCATACTGTCAATGGTAGAAACTATGCTGCTGCAGATGCCATCAATGACCATTTTGTTGACACCGTTGAATGCAGTTTTCATATCTCTGCTTTCACCATTGAAAGTATTAGCATTACCACCAACTCAAATTTTGCAATCTGATCTGCAAGTTGAGGCAAGTGAATATGGTTCTCAAACTGTATTTCTCAGAGATTGAAGAGGATATGGAAGAAAATATTTTTATTCAGACTAAGATTACTATTAGGATTGTATTCCTCATGCTTTAAGGTCTTACATTCCACCTATGCGTGGACACCCTGAAGTTGTTCAGGTGGCAATGACTTCTTTAAGTACATTACAGCAAACAATGGAAACATTTCAAAAGTTAGTACGACAGCAACTACCACAGCTCCTTTATCAGCTAATCCTCCGCTACAACAGTTGCCACTACCCTCACCACCATCTCCAAGAGAATCGCCCAGAGTAGTTCAAACGCCAATGGTTTCACAAGCGCCTGAAGATTTGGGCGACGAGTCCAGTCATTCTGTCTATTCTGATGTAGATGAGGAAGAAGGTGAACTGCGATAGGATGAAGGACAAGATGAAATAGTGATACCAAAGGAAGGGTGATGACGCATCTGTTCCTCAAGTTCCAGCAAATTATATTTCCAGTTTTCATTCTGCTATGGAAAGAGCTTCAAAGAAATGTAATTTTTCAGTGAAGTCCACAGAACAATAATGTTTTCCTTATAACTTTGTGAAGCAACCAAGAAAGCTTGGTAAAGATGTTCCAAGTATAGATTTTATTTGGACAAAATGTCTCAAGTTAATAAAGACTCTGGCTATGGTTCCAGCAGTGATTCCTCACTACGAGGACTGCTCCAGCTTGGCTAAAACAGCATTCTAAGATTTCTTACGCTGCTTAAAGAAGATCTAAGACTCCACCTACACTGTCTTTTGGCACTACGATAGAGATAGACGATAGATAATTTAGGCAAAGGAATCTCATCTATGGCAGCAGCCTCTGTCCAGTCAGCCAAAGGTTTGGCAATTGTAGAGTGTTATGATTGCCACATGTGCCATGACATTGCACCATTGCTTGAGCTCATCCTGGAGGATAAGGTGGACAGGGAGAGCTATCCTAGAAGGAGAACTCACTACTTTCATTGTTCATGCAGCAATGTATGTCTCCAATACAGTTTTCTGCCAGATTGCAGGAGGAACTGTGTTGAGAAGGCAAGGTTGGTTTAAGTCTACAGCCTTCCATCCTGAGGTGCAATCTCAGATTTTGGATGTGCCTTACGGGTGCCCTACTCTTTTCAGCAACCATGTGGATGAGGCTCTTCAAGGTTTTAAAACAGATACAGATACTCGCAAGGCTGTGGGTCTCCTACAGTATTGCAGAACTGGATCTTCTGATTTTCGTGCCTCTCAAAGATCACAAAGTTTTAGGGGAGGATTCAACCAGTATGGAATTCAAAGATCCTGTTATCCTCCAAGACAATCAGGGTATGAACAAGGACAATCCTATAACTGTAGTTAAAGGCAGCCCTACAGTAGATCATCAGAAAAAAAGAGAAGTGTGCCCCAGTCACACACCAATGACGACCAGAATAGAGCTCTGCCTTTGCCCCTTTTTCAGTCTCTTGCACTGCTGTTGAGGGGGGAAACGTTGCTGGTTGTTCCTGCTTGGGAGGCATTAACAACAGACAAATGGATAAGTCAAATTGTTCTTTCAGGACATACATTGGAATTTGCCCAAAGACCCTCTGTGAACTTATCCAAGAAAGTGCATCATCTACATTTGAAGGAGCTTCAGAAGGAAGTTCTCTTGCTGCTCCTCAAGAAAGCTATAGAGATTGTCCCCAAATCAGAAAAACCATGGCCTTCACTCCAGGTTTTTCCGGATCAAAAAGAAAACGGGTCAGTTGAAACCAGTCCTGAATCTTTGATAACTAAGCAGTTTCTGATGAAGCAGTCTTTCTAGATAGTTACCGTACCAGAAGTCCTCCTGAATATGCAGGCAAGGGATTTCATGACCTCCCTGGATCTTCAGGATGCACATTTCCACATACTCGTTCATCAAAGGAAACAGGAAATCTCTATGATTCCTAGTACCAGGACAGCATTATCAATTCAAGGTGCTTCCTTTTGGTCTCAAATAAGCCCCTCAAATTTTTACTAAATATCTTGTTACGGTAGCTGCCTTTCTTGGACTGGAAGGACATCAAGTGTCTCGATGACTTGCTCATCAAGGCTTCATCAAAGGAAGATGCAAGAAGGTCAATGATGGCCTGCATCAACCTGTTCAAGAAAGTAGGCTACATGTTGTTCAGGGTAAAATATTCACCAGAGCTTTGAATAAAAAATCAGTTCTTGGGTGTGTTACTCGACACGCACCTGGGAAAGGGTTTTCCATCTCAAAAGAGGGTGAAATTATTGCAAATTGTGACAAGACACATCTGTACAAAAAAGTAAATAACAGTGAGACAGTACAAGTCTTTACTAGACCTAGTGGCATCATGGATAGGTTTTGTTCCTCCACAAGAGACCTTTTCAGCAAGAAATAGATGCACAATGGAAGCAAGATGAGAGGTTTTGATAGGATACAGTACAATTCACAAGGATGATCAAACGGGCATTGCTGTGGTGGATGGTGCCAGCAAATCTGAACACAGGACTCTTTCCTACATGTGCCAAAAAAATTTATACTTTCAAAGATGTTTCAGTGGATGTTTGGGGAGCTCATCTGCAGGAACTCTCAGCCAGAGGTCTATGGTCAAATGCGGAAAAGTCAGTTCATATTAATGTGCTGGAATTACACACCATTTGACTAGGCCTGCTGGCATTTCTTTCCATGCTAATTGGTCAGCCAATCTTAGTCAGAACAGACAACACCACATCCATGTTCAATGTAGGAACTTGATCCCTCTGAGAAGAGGCTCAACAGATTTGGAATTGAGCCATTTCTCACACTATCAACACCTTTGTGGAATACTTGCCAGGTTGCCAGAATGATCAGGTGGATTCGCTCAGTTGGCAGATGTTGGATTGTTACAAGTGGGAGCTAATACAGAAGGAGTGGATTACGTTTTTGATCATTGGGGTCACCCTACAACTGATCTGTTTGCCAATCCAAACAACAGGAACCATGGGCTGTGCCCTTTCGATCAATTGGTCCAAGATATTTCCCTTTGCCTTTACTCTGTTTCCACTGGTCTCCAGGGTGCTGACAAGGTTGAAGATAGATCGTTGCATTCTGACCCTCCTGTTCTGGCGGTACAGTGAGCTGCTGAAGTTATCAACACATTGAGCTATTCCTCTGAAGGTGCATCCCAGGATTCTGTCCAAGCTTCACAGATAGAATCTTCATCACAGTCCCAAGACTCTGAACTTAACAGCATGGTACTTGCTCACCTATTGTTTGACCATTTGGATCTGTTGCTAGAATGTAGAAATATTATTGTACATGCTCGAGATCCAGCAACCACAAAGACCTACAATGCCAAGTAGAATTGTTTCTGTATATGGTGAAAGAATCATGGACATCACTCACTGAAAATAAAATCTTATCAAATCCTTCCATATTTGTTGAACCTAGCAGACAGTGGACTTAGCTACTCTTCAGTCAGGGTCCATCTGGCTGCAGCATCACGTTTTAGGGGAACTGAGCGGTCAACATCTCCTTTTTCTCAAATAATCATAAAACAGTTCATAAAAAGGCTTTTTAGAGCTTTTCCTCCTCTTCGACATCCACAACTTCCATGGGAACTTAATATTGTCCTCAGTCAGTTGATGCTGCCTCCTTTCGAACCCATGCATAAGGCACAATTAAAATTTGTCTCATATAAAACCGCACTTCTACCAGCATTAACATCTGTGAGGAGAGTGGGAGAGATTCAAGCATTCGCCATCAAGGAACCTTTCCTTAGGTTTGCAAAGGACATAATCTTGAGAACCAACTCCAAGTTTATACACAAGGTTCCTACTAATGTTCATTTGCATGAACCCGTCATTCTTCAATCTTTCTTCCCAAAGCAATCTACATCAGCAGAAAGATCTTTCAAATTCATTGGGCCTGCCTATATACCTCTGGTTCTACATAGACAAAACAAAGGACATATGTATTTCAGACCAGTTATTTGTGTCTTTTGGACAACCAAGACCAGGTCGTGTCCTGTCTAAACAGGGAATTAAACAGGGAATAGACTCTCATCCTGTGTTTCCTTCTGTCATGCCAAGATCAAACTCCCACTTCAGGGAAGAGTGAGGGCACATTCCACTAGGAGCATGGCATCCGCTGCGGCACTCTATGCTTGGGTGCCCTTGAAAGACATCTGCCATGCAGCTACGTGGAAGAGTCTGCACACGTTTACAAAGTATTACTGCCTAGAAGTGGATACAGAAGCTGATGGAGCAGCGAACTTTGAGAAACCTGTTCCGATAACGGTGAGCCTGCTTCCTGGTTTGGCTATACTTTATAATGTGTACTGCTTACTATTCTGATTCATATGAATAGCCTTTATACTTAGTATACGAAGTACAGAGGACAGTCCATTAATGATTTCCAGTAAATAGGTTCAATGCAAAGTTTTTAAAAAGTGACATTTTCAAAACACAAATTTAATAAACAGCCATTATAACATGGTTTTATTTTCAAAGATTTTTCAGTGAATGATTACTGCATCTTATGAAGGAAGTGTCATTGACGTGAAAAAAGTGCATTGGTGAGTGACAAGTGAAAGAAAGTGCATCAAAGATAAAAAGACAAATTACTTCAGATTCCTTCCAATACTTCTGAAGTTTGGGGTGAAACGGTGGGGTGTGTGTACATCTATAGATGACGTTTCGACCTCTGATCAATAAGAGTCGTCCTCAGGACTGGGCAGTGAGCACCAAATATCTGGGTACAGTATTCAGCCGCCGTGGCTACCCACTTGCATTTAATATATCTTCGGGATATAGTATATGCAATTGCTGCACCACACATTTGTGCATGTTATTTAGCGACTCTTCAGCGGCCATGGTTTTCCTCAAGTATTGGATTCATCAATTGAGTCCCATTGAGAAAAGCCCCCCCTTACCTCTTTCCTCCCTATTTGGACCTGCAGAGTCCCTTGGATGTTTCAAGGGGAAAAACTAAGAAAAGCCCCAGACTGAAATAGTGGACCCAGTTATCAGCGATTATTGCATTCTGAAAATGTAGTTCACAAACTACTTTTTTCAGAATCCCCATGATAAAAGTTTTTTTAGAAAGGACCAGTTATGTTATTTCCTCCACACCTTCCCCTCCATGGGAACTTATCTTAAGGCTCTTTAAGTTAAAATATTCCCTCCTTTAAATTAAAATGTGCCCTCCTTTTAAGCCAGTCCATTAAACTACCTTGCAGCTTTTATCTTGGAAAGCTTCTTGCATTTTGGTCATCATTTCTGTCCACTTGATCAGTGATATTTAGGCTTTTTGCTGTAACAGATTGTCTCCAAGAAGTCAGTTTTTCATGTAAATCATACTGTTCCAATTCCATTTCTTTTTTAATATCTCTCCTCTCCAGATCCCTCCTCTCCAGGATAGAACTCTTTATATTCTATCGACATTGTTTTAAAGTTATGACTGGATAAGAAACAAATATATAAAATCTAACCACTTGGTGGTCAGTTATGGGCCTATTCGCAGTGTTTAGCCGATTTAAAACAGTTTATTTATTGGTGGATTGCATTTTGTAATTTGTATGTTACAGTAATGCTAATAAAACGTTATCTAGCACTCCAGAGCCTTATTTTATTAGGGATAAAGTCATTACTGCTGCATTACTAAGAAAGTATGGATTTCCAAAGTATGTAAAACTGCTAGGTGGAGGTCCTTACAAACTTTACAATAAATTGTGTTGAATTTGAGTCCAAGGCAGATGCCCAAGTGGGCCAAGCTTCCTTGTGAAATTTAGGTGCATAGACTTTATTTTCTTGATTGTGGTGTCTGCCTTTTATAGAGAGGAGCTTTCTGCTTTAGCCAGTAATCATGACTATAAATTAAGATAGCCTGGTGAATAAGGAATAGCGACTTACCTGTAATCCTTGACCTCCCCCAGGGGAATATGACTAGGAAATGAACTTTCTCCCTCTCCGTCTCCCCCCCCCCCCCAAACTCCCTCCCTCGTTCTTTGATTTATGTAAATGGCAAAGCATAATGGGAGACTGGTTGTGTTCTCCCAGAAAAAGAGAATTGTCAGTGTTTCCACCTTGACAGGCTGCAGCCTGTTTGGCTACATTGTTCTTCTTGTTTTACATCTTCCTTTAAAATAAGGTCTGTAAAAGAGTTTCCGGGTCACTTATTTAAATAGTGACTTCCTCTTTTTAGAATGTGCATCTTTGTCAAAGAAAATTACAATAGGCTTTCTATCAAGAACATGGCTCTGTACTTTCATTGCTCTGGGATCTCTCACTTGGGCAGGACAGTTGGTGCTTATGACTATAATGAAGACTATTCTGTAGGAGAACTAGGATTACAGGTAAGCAGCTATTCATTGTCATTTTTATCACACGACGAAAACGGTGCTATTAGATAGGACTGACTGATTAGGGTGTAGAAAATACTCAGTTTTGAATACGAGAATTCCAGATAGGTAGCCTTTCCTTGCATGCTATGCTCCCATTCAGCTTTACTCTTTATTGAACATAGAGGTAACTCTCAGATGTGAACTTAATTCCAAACTTCATCCATATGCCAAATATCATTCTTATTATTTAGCTGTTTTTCTCTGGGCTTTGCTGGAAAGGAACAAATACACAGCATGTTTTTTTTTAAACCTGTTATGTTTGTCCTGCAGGTGAGGTCCCTGTCTATAGGATCCTGGAATACCTACAGAATGTCACAGGAAAGAGCCTGGAAGAGGAGGGATTGCGTTCCCTCTACAAGATGCTGGATCCAGATGAACAAGGAGTCTCTTTGAACTTGGAGACATTTCACACCATCATGGCAAACTGGATTGCCGAATGTCGGCAAGAGTGGTTGGTGAATCATATTTTTATAGCATTTCCTTTGTGAATGTTGACCTGTCTTGACTGAGCCAAATTTATTCTTACAGACCAGTCTCTTAGGTCCTTAACATAGCATAGCCTATAAACACAGTTTTCCATCAGATGTGCTAGTACTTTGAATGTGCTTAGATTGTGAGCACAAGAGCCTTAACATGGGAATACTTTCCTATTCTAAGGCCTTCAAAACACTCGTTATATGCCTCCCAATGTTTGACCTCTGATTAGTTCCCACTTCATTTTGCAACTCAGCCTGTTTATGTTCCAGGGTAACACCGTAAGGGCGAGACCCGGGTGTGCTAGATGATAATGCGACCATCGTTGGGAATGTCAGGCCCGGGCCCACACTTCTGTGCCTCTATCTGTCCCCCAGAATCTCTGCCCCCCAACCAATCGCACCCTGCGGATTTAAATCTACCTGCCTCCTCCACCCTCAATGCCCAAGGTGTCTGTAGGCCCTAACAACAAACATAACATTGGATTTATGACATATGAGTCTGTGCTCACGAATCCGAGTCCTAAACAGTGGTGGAAGCAAGTGGGGTTGGTCCCTCGCTGTAGTTACTCTTAGAGTCTTACCGGTTATCTGTCTGAGTTAAGTCGTGGACTTGCTGTCTCGTTGTGTCCAGTCTGACAAATCATAATAACTTCTATTTCCTCAGTAGATTTCACTTGTAAAGATATATCAATAAATAAGGAAATCTGTGAGGTACTCAGCATTGTTATCTCTGTCTGTTGTGAAGTTCTGTAGTTATACTGAATAAGTAGCTACCAACATCCTTATCATATGAAATCTCTTTATTGATGTCATAACTACAATTTCACTATTGCTGTATTAACCTTCTTGTTTTCTCAAATTTGCTTAGAGATGCACCATTTGAGCACTCTATTTTAAAATAATTCATGGGGGAGATCCCCCAACCCCCCTCCGAGCCTCCCGCAAGAGTGTCGGGCTTGCTCGCTGTGCTTGCTCGCGACAGTTCACATCTTGCTGAACTTTTACACCCCACCACTTTCAAATGTCACCGGTTGTGAGGCCAAAGTTTTTATGGCCTGCAACAAGCACAGATCTATGTGCCGCTCCCACTAGAAATCTAGGCCAACTTCCAGGTCATCTCCTTCTTTGAAAGTAGAAGGAAAAATGAAAGTAGCATAAGAAGAAGAAGAGGAATGGACTCCTTAGCTGACATTCTCTAGCTAAAGGTAAGTCACTTTGTTTCTTTCTGACCCTTGCTAATTTGTCATCATAAATTACTTTTCCCAAGGAGCCTTTGCCAGCAAAGCTGCTATCCCTAGCATCAGGAACTGTACTGACTCCTCCATATGCTGCCTCAGGACTAGCTTATGTTTCAGCGCTGGGTCCAGATCAAACGTTCCTTATGCATTTTTTGATGTAGATGTTGAAGCATACGGCCATCTGCTCTGGAGCATCTGCAACTGCTTTTAACATTTTGGGGCTGTGTTCAGATTCCTATTGGCATGTCCACTTGGAACCATTTGCCTCCTCCCTTCCACATCTCAGACACCATCTGGAAGATTTGTTTTTTCAACGCTTTCACCTGTTGACTATCCCTCTGCAATGACGCTGACACCTGCTGTGCTGATTTTCACGCTTCCAAAGTTTCTCCCTACTTACCTTCTATCTAAAACTATTGCACTCCTATGGGAATCTAGGAGGGAAGCCCAACAAGCTGTAAGAGAGGGAATTTATAGGGACAAAAAGCAAGACAATTCACACCAATTGGCAAACAATTGATAATATATTTGGCTCAGCTTCCAACTAAATTCAAATGTTTGATCTGATCCAGTGTTATACAGACTATACTAGCGAGGAAGCCGGTCCGCCCCTGTTTTTGGGTTCTAACACTGCTGATTACTTAGCCCTACATTTTGGATTCAATACCTTTTGTGGGATAGAAATGGATATCCATCTTGGCCTGTTCCTGTGGAGGTGACAATTCCACAGACTATTTTGAACTTCCCTGACACTTGGTTGAAACAAAGTCAGACATCTTGAGAGAGGCCCTGCTGCCCACATCCATCACGTCTGAAGTCTGTCTGCTGTGGCAGAGATTCGTTTGATTGCCAGGCACTACACAGTGGCCCTTGGAGATACAGTTTTCTTGTCTATCCACCTCTCTCAAAAGATCTTGGTTATGCTTGTCTCATCATGTACAAATCATAACCCTGGCTCTTTCCATCAACCCCCCTCCAGACAGGACATCAAAGAAGCTAGAGGCACAAGGTAAGAAGACTGTCTTGATGGTGTTGCACCTGGCCCTTTTTGCAGGGTCCTCCCCAGGATTTTTGCCTCCTTCCTCCTAATTTTTCTGACCAGTTTTTGTTGGCTTTAGGACTCTAGGCACTTTATGACTGCTAAAACAGTGCTAAAGTGTATATGCTTTCTGTGTAAATTGTACTGTTGATTGGTTTATCTATGATTGGCATATCTGATATACTGGTAAGTCCCTAGTAAATTGCACTAGAGGTGCCCAGGGCATGTCAGTCAAATGCAACTAGTGGGCCTGCAGCACTGGTTGTGCCACCCACATTAATAGCCCAGTAAATATGGCTCAGACCTGCCACTGCAATGTCTGTGTGTGCAGTTTTAAACTGCCAATTTGACTTAGCAAGTGTACCCACTTGCGAGACCTAAACCGTCCCTTTTACAACATGTCAGCCATCCCTAAGTTAGGCCCTTGGTAGCCCCAGGGGCAGGTTGCAGTGTATGTTTAAGGTAGGACATATTCTGGTGTATTTTATATGTCCTAACAGTGAAATACTGCCAAATTCGTTTTTCACTGTGCAAGGCCTATCTCTCTCATAGGTTAACCTGGGGGCTGCCTTTAAATATCCTTAAAGCGGATATTCCCTTTGAGAGCAGATAACAATGTGGAGTTTAGGGTCTCCGAACTCACAGTTTAAGAATACATCTTTTAGTGAAGTTGGTTTTTAAATTGTCTGTTTGAAAATGCCACTTGGAGTAGAGCTTGCCTCCTGTTAGGAGTCTCAAGGATATCAAAGACTTCAGTTTCCTCTTTCTACAGCACTGGGAACTGTGTGCTTTGTGCTGTTCAAGGAGAAAAAACACTGTGTCGCCATCAATACCTCCACTGGCCTGCACCTTGACCTGCTGACGCCGCACTGAGCTGCACTACCTTGCTTTGCATTGCGACCCTGGTCTCACCGACGCCGTCATTGGATGACTTCAACAAGCCGCTGCTCGCACTGTGACCTGTGGGCCCTTCTCTCCGGCATCACCTGCTGACACCGCAGCCTGGGCATCCCTGATGACGCTGCTCATGCTCACACCGGTGCCGCTGCCTGCACCGTGGCCCGTGGACACCGCTTGTGAGGTACACGAAGCACCGACCCATCCCACACCGCAGCTCTGTCCACCGACTCCAGCACTATCGACTCCAGTGTCGTCACCAGGCATCCCTGCCTGCACCGTGGCCTGTGGACACCGCTTGTAAGGGTCGCAAAGTACCGTCCCGTCCTGGACCACCCGCTTGGGCCTACCGACGACAACGCTTTAGCAACGATGACGCCGCTGCGTGCACCGTGACCTGGTGACACTGCATGACGCACTGCCCCGGTTCACACCGCAGCCCTGGTCTCACCGATGCCGCTGGACGCCGTTACCGAGTCGCTGCCTGCTCTGTGACCTGTGGGCACTGCACGTCACATTGTCCCGCTTCGTACCGCAGTCTCGACGTCATCCACACTAGCGCTCCTGACTTCATCAGCTCAGAGTTCAATCTGCAACGCGTGTGACTTCAAGGGCCCGATGACTCACGCACCGACTCCGGATCCGAAACCGGAACGTCACTCTCCAGAGCTCACAACAAGGATCACGACGCCCTGCAATTCCAAAGGTACTGTTTGCAGGTCCCCCGACACCGCAGATGGCCCGTGATGCCGCGGCCCGCCTGAACTGTTGGTTTTGTTGATCACAGCACCGTGATAGCCCAAGGTGGAGCTATCGACTTTAAGGAACTGCATTTTTTAATACATCTTGCAAAATTCATATCTTTAACACTGTATGTTGGATTTTTATCGTTTTGGTCTTGTTTTACACAAAAAAATATTGGCTATGTTTCTAAAACTGGTGTGGTGTCCTTTTGTAGTGTTTTTATTACTGTGTGTTATGTGCAAATGCTTTACACATTGCTTCTGAGATAAGCCTGACTGCTTGTGCCAAGCTAACAAGGGGGGTGAGCAGGGGTTATCTTAGCGGGTATGTCTCTTATCCTGACTAGAGTGAGCGTCCTTACTTGGACAGGGTGCAAACTGACTGACAACTAGAGACTCCATTTCTAACAGTCAGGCACTTCACTCTCCCACTTGGCTTAGTTTATAGGAAGTTATGCACATGCCCTTTTGTGATATAACGCAGAAGGGGATGCCAAATTTGCCCGAGCACCTAGAGACTACTTTGCAGAGCTGGTTCAGGACAAACAGTATAATTCCAAGCACATAATTATATCTGGCCAAAATATGGCTGATTCTGTAACCAGGGCCTGTGTCGACTGCAGGTGACATGCTTGGCTCCGATCAACTGGCTTCTTCGTGGATCAAGCAACCATATTGGTTGACAGTGAGGGTTTTTGGGAATAAGGCTCTACACTAGCAAGATTATAGCCAGTTTGGCCAATTTCAGAGGTTTTCAAGGGGCTTTAATTTTTGCCAGTATCTGCCCATTCACTAATCCCCCCACCTTCCAAGCATCAGGACCAGCTTCTCAGTCAATGGGGAAGAGGGCGGGGGCTGGCAACACTTCTCTCCCGCCACCACTTGCTCTTCTATGCTAGCTAGAAAGATGCTTTAGGTCTCCCATGAAAGAGCATGAGCAACCCATGGAGGATGGGTATTCTCCTTTCTACAGACCTGGCAGGCCATATCTTCCGACAAATGGATCCTTCAGATTGAAGACAAGTTATGGCCAACTCTTCCAACAGACCCATCCCTACATTTGCATTTTCTAAGTTAAATTCTGTAGTGTAGCTTTTTGTATTGGGTCAAAAGGTAGACCCATTAACTTGGAGAGAATGTTATTTGGTTCCCACAGAGGAGAAGGAGATCTAATGAGAAAATATATTCCCCCCCCCCCACCCCCCCACCCCCCCAAGACATCCTATACCACAGGAACCATAAAGAAAAGTGTTTGTAACCTGATTGGGGATGTCAAACAATGGATAAAAAGGGAGAGATACGTTCTACATAGCCACTTCATAATTGTCTACAGCAACTCCTCTGAGGGAGAGAAAGAAACATTGAGATCCGAGGGCTTACTGTGTAATGGTCCTCATCTTCAGTTCATGGCCTCAGTTCAAAGGGTAGGCTTATGAGTGTTTCACAGTCCCCTCCTGTAGGAAGTTGGCTCTGTATATACTATTTCAAAGTGAGAGATAGTGTGGACAGAGTCCAAGGGTTCCCCTTAGAGGTTGATAGTGGCAAAATTAGATAATACTAATGCTCTAATTTGTGGTAGTGTGGTCGAGCAGTAGGCTTATCTGAGGGTAGTTTTAAGCATTTGTTGTACACACACAGGTAATAAATGAGGAACACACGCGCAAAGACTTAACTCCAGGCCAATAGTTTTTATATGTAAAAATATATTTTCTTAATTTATTTTAGAACCACAAGATTCAAGATTTGAGGTAAGTACATGAAATGCAAGGTACTTCACACAGGTAAGTATAGAACTTTGATTCAAAGCAGTAGTACACACAGTTTAGGTTAAAATGGCAATAAGCTACTTTAAAAGTGGACACAGTGCAAAAATCAACAGTTCCTGGAGGAGATAAGTTTGGTTAGTTTTCTCAGGTAAGTGAAGCACTTACACAGTCAGTCTCCTGGGCATAGGCAGCCCACCCTTGGGGGTTCAAGGCAACCCCAAAGCCACAGCACCAGCAACACAGGGTTGGTCCGGTGCAAAGGTCAAAGGAGGGCCCAAAACACATAGGCGCCTATGGTAACAGGGGTGCTCCGATTCCAGCAAGGAGGTAAGTACCTGCGTCCTCGGGAAGCAGACCAGGGGGGTTTTGTAGAGCACTGGGGGGGGAGACACAAACAAGCCCACAAAATACACCCTCAGCGGCACAGGGACGGCCGGGTGCAGTAGGCAAAGTAGGCATTGGGTTTGCTATTGAAAGCAATGGAGGGACCCAGGGGTCACTTAGGCGATGCAGGCAGGGCACAGGGGAGCTTCTCAGGCCAGCCACTGACTGGGCAAGGATGAGGGCCGCCTGCTGGTCACTCCTTCACTGGTAGGTGGTTCCTCTCGGTCCTGGGGGTTGCGGGTGCAGTGCTTGGTCCAGGCGTCAGTTCCTTTGTTACCAGGCAGTCGCGGTCAGGGGGAGCCTCTAGATCCTCTCTACATGCGTCTCTGTGAGGATGCAAGGGGGTCGACTCAGGGTGCCCACGTCGTCGTAGTCACCTGGGAGTCCTCTCTGCAGTGTTGGTTCTCTTGAACTCGAGCCGGGGGCGTTGGGTGCAGAGTGTGAAGTCTCACACTTCCTGCGGGAAGAGAGAGTTCTTTGAAAGTTGCTTTAAAGTTGCAAAGTTGTTGCAGTTTTCCAACAGTGCCGCTGTTCTCTGGAGTTTCTTGGTCCTTCAGGTTCAGGGCAGTCCTCTGAGTCCTCAGAGGTCGCTGGTCCCTGTCGGATGGGTCGCTGTGCAGGCTCTTTGAGTCTGGAGATAGGCTGGTAGGGCTGGGGCCAAGTCAGTTGTAGAATCCATCGTCTCTGGGGCATTCAGGTCAGCAGTCCTTCTTCTTGTTGTAGGTTGCAAGAATCTGATTTCCTGGGTTCAGGGTTGCCCCTAAATACTAAATTTAGGGGTGTATTTAGGTCTGGGGAGCAGTAGCCAATGGCTACTGCCCTTGAGCGTGGCTACACCCTCTTTGTGCCTCCTCCCTGAGGGGAGGGGGGCACATCCCTTTTCCTATTGGGGGAATCCTCCAAACTCAAGATGGAGAATTTCTTAAGGCACGGGTCACTGCAGCTTAGGGCACCTTAGGTGCTGTCCTGACTGGAAGGTGACTCCTCCTTGTGTTTCTCATTATCTCCTCCTGCCTTGCCGCAAGAAGTGGGGGCAGTGGCCGAGGGGGGGGCATCTCCACTAGCTGGGATGCCCTGGGGTGTAGTAACAAAAGGAATGAGCCTTTGAGGCTCACCACCAGGTGTTACAGTTCCTGCAGCGGGAGGTGAGAAGCACCTCCACCAGTACATGCTTTGTTCCTGGCCACAGAGTGACAAAGGCACACACCCCATGTGGCCAGAAACTCGTCTGGTTGTGGCAGGCTGGCCGAAACTGGTCAGCCTAGCACTAGGAGTCGGACTGGTATTCAGGGGGCATCTCTAAGATGCTGTCTGGGAGTATTTTACAATAAATCCCACACTGGAATCAGTGTGCATTTATTGTGCTGAGAAGTTTGATACCAAACTTCCCAGATTTCAGTGTAGCCATTATGGAACTGTGGAGTTCGTAATTGACAGACTCCCAGACCATATACTCTTTAGGGCTACCCTGCACTCACAATGTCTAAGGTTTTGCTTAGACACTATAGGGCATAGTGCTCATGCACATATGCCCTCACCTGTGGTATAGTGCACCCTGCCGTAGGGCTGTAAGGCCAGCTAGAGGGGTGACTTACCTATGCCATAGGCAGTGATAGGTGGGTATGGCACCCTGAGGGGAGTGCCATGTCGACTTAGTTATTTTCTCCCCACCAGCACACCCAAGCTGTGAGGCAGTGTGCATGTGCTGAGTGAGGGGTCCACAGGGTGCCGTAATGCATGCTGCAGCCCTTCCCTGGCCACAAGGCCCTTGGTACCAGGGGTACCATTTACAAGGGACTTATCTGTGTGCCAAGGCTGTGTCAATTGTGGGAACAAAGGTACAGTTGAGGGAAAGAACACTGGTGCTGGGGCCTGGTTATCAGGGTCCCAGCACACTTTCAATCATAACTGACATCAACAAAAGGCAAAACGTTAGGGGGTAACAATGCCAATAAAGGCATTTCCTTACACCTCCCAAATCGCAAAGGTGTCTGAGCAGGTCCAGCTCAACCTCCATTTTTTTTTCAACCACTCATATATAGCGGCATCCAGAGCAGATTCTTGCCACAGTCTTTTTAAAACATTCATTCTCTTCCACTCTCTCTGAACATTCCCAGCTATACTCCACATCCATGGTTCACAGGAGTAGTGAGAAAAGACCAGGTAGAGGGAGACTTGAGTACCTTCTTTAAAACAGGAGAGAGCATTGTTTGTCTTGAGGTAACAGAAATTTGGCCTTTCCCTTCCTGCAACTATTGAGACATTCCACAAACTGGCCATTGAGCATGGGTGCATACTCACTAAAGCCAGGCATGATGCATGTCTGCAACATGGTCAGGTTGCCTATAGAGTTTGCTTTTTATAGGTAAACTGTCCCCTGTATCAATGGTGTTCTCTCACCATGTTGTCTGACCAGGTGTCAACAGTTCTGAGAACTGCCCTAGGAGTTCCTGCAGTCTTCATTCTGAGATTCAGAGAGACAGTCTGCCAAGAATACTCCATCAACTGAGCCATCAGATGCAGTGTTGGAGAAGAGGTCAGGGAGAGGGTCACTCTCTTCTTCCTGTCCCACATCAGTAGCCATGAGCAGGGTCATGTCTGCCCTGTCTTCATAGGGCTTCAGGCAGTTCACATGAAGCACCCTGAGGGGGCTTCTGGGAGTGCCTAGGTCTACCAAGTAGGTTACCTCACCCTTCTTTTCCACTATTGTGTGGGGGACATTCCACTTGTCTTGGAAGGCCCTGGGAGCCACAGGCTGCAGAACCCACACTGTCTGCCCTGGCTGGTAAACAGTTAGGACAGCCTTCTGGTCATGCCACTGCTTCTGCAGTTCATGGCTGGCCGGAAGGTTTTTAGTGGCCTTTTTCATGTACTCTGCCATCCTTGATCTGAGGCCAAGTACGTAGTCCACTATGTCCTGTTTAGGGGGCTTGAGAGGTTTCTCCCAGCCCTCCCTTACAAGAGGAAGAGGACCCCTAACAGGATGTCCAAACAGAAGTGTGGCCCACTCCCTTCTGAGGATCCTCTCTGTAGGCAAAAAGGAGGCATGGCAGTAGGACAGCCCATCTCCTTCTGAGCTTTTCAGAGAGTCCCATGATCATGACCTTGAGAGTCTTGTTAAATCTCTCTACCAAACCATTGGTTTGGGGGTCGTAAGGGTTGGTGAACGTGTAAGTTACATCACATTCCTTCCATGTTGCCCTAAGGTATGCAGGCATACATTTGGTACCTCTGTCTGATACTTCCTCTTTAGGAAAGTCCACTCATGAGAAAAGTCCCAGGAGGGCTTTTCCCACTGCAGGAGCTGTAGTGATCTTTAGAGGAATAGCTTCTGGGTACCTGGTGGCATGGTCCACCACCACCAATATGATCCTGTTCCCAGCGGCTGTGGGTGGGTCTAGGGGGGCGAACAATATCCACGCCCAAACCCTTTCAAAGGGAACTCCAACCACTGGAAGTGGAATTAAGGATGCTTTTGGCGTTCCACCTCTCTTGCCAGTGGCTTGACAGGTGACACAGGAGCGACAAAACTCCTTAGTATCTTCAGACACGTGGGGCCTGTGAAAGTGAGGGACAAGTCTGTCCAAAGTCTTGCTTTGCACCAAGTGACCTGCCAGGGTAATATCATGTGCAAGGGTCAACACAAATTCTCTATATTGCAGTGGTACTACCAATCTCCTGGTGGCACCAGATTTGGGTTCCCTTGGCTCTTAATACAAAAGGTTGTCTTCCCAGTACACCTTGGCGGTGCCACTGACATCCCCTGCTTCTTGGAGGACAGCTTGCTGCCTGAACCCTTTCAGTGTGGGACAGGTTTTCTGAGCCATACTAAATTTCTCCCGGGCAGGCCCCCCCTGCACCTAAGAGTTCAGCGGTGTAGCAGCCTTTAGCTGTATCAGTCATCAGCTCTTCAGGTGTAGGTTCTGCCAAGGGAGTAAATTCCTCCTCCTCAAAGGGGAAATCTTCTCTGAATGGTGGGGATTTGGATGCTTGGGTTTTGGAAGTTCATGGGCCATTGTTTCACTCTGTAAGTTTCCTGTCTATTTTTGCTTTTTTAGCTTAGTCAAAGGTAAAATTTGCCCTGGGATGCCCAGCATTCCTGCATGGGCATCCAACTCAGCTTCAGCCCAAGCTGAAGTCTCCAAGTTGTTCCCTAATAGATACTCTACAGGTAGGTCTGTGGACACAAAAACTTTTTTAGGACCAGTCACCCCCGCCCCTCAACTGAAATCAACAACTGCCATGGGGTGGCACACAGTATTGTTGCAGATGCCAATCACTGATGACAAAGTAGGTGTTGCTCAGGGGACACCAGTTTTTCAGTCACCATAGTGACACTGGCACCTGGGAGCCTCTATAGGAGCTCTGGGCGTGGTGATGGACAGGGGAGTTCCTGTGGGAGAGGGAGGTAACACCCTCTCCCTTGGAAATAGGTGTTACATGGTTTAGGATGGGTAGCCACCACTATGCTTTGAAGCCCTGCTTGTATAAACCTGTTTGAACCAGTCCAGGGACCACCAGTCCCTGCTCTGGTGCGAAACTGGAAAATGGAAAGGGGAGTGACCACTCCCCTGTCCATCACACCCCAGGGGTGGTGCCCAGAGCTCCTCCAGGTGGCCACTTGATTCTGCCATCTTGAATCCAAGGTGGGCAAAGGCCCCTGGGAGCATCTGTGTGGCCTGGTCAGGCAGGTGACGTCACAGCCCCCTCCTGATAGGTGGTCACCATGCTAGGTGACCAACCCCCGTTCCTGGGCTCTTTACGGTCTCTCTCGTGGGCGGGCCTGTAGATTTGACGTGCAAGATTCCAGAGGGACTCCTCTGCAATGTTTACTTCATCTTCTGGCCAAAGGGATTGCAACTGGACACTCCAAGAACCAACGATCTGCAACATCAGCGATGACTCCGCTCTACAACATTGTTTCCCTGGCTCTTTCTAACAACTGCAACATTTTCCTGGCTGTGCATTCTCTGAGGGAGCCTGCACGAGAAGTAAGAAGGAATCTCCTTTGGAGTGAAGGAGTCACTCTTCTGCATCTGCAGGCACCAATGCAATGATGACTGGCTGCATGGATCTTCTACCCTCCGGACCTGCGTGGATCCTGCATCACAGGTGGTGATTTGGAGTGGTCCTCTAGGTCCTCTCTACCAGCTGTCCAACTTAGGAGACGGTAAGCCCTTGCCTCTCCTTGCAGAACAGTACCCCTGTGCACAGCGACCTTTGCAGCTACCAAGGCTTGTTTGGTCCTTCTACAAAGGATCTTCAGGCTTCGTGAAGCCCGGCCCCCAGCAACTCTTCCTGCAACGCACAGTCTCCTGTCTGCTGCTCCAGCTCTGTGATACTCTTCTTCTGGTGTGCTGTGTGAGCCTCCCTGCGACTTCTGTGCCTGGTGCTATTGGGTTGCCAGTGGGGGCTGCCTCCTCTTCTTGTGACTCTTCCAGCTGCTGAGGGTCACCCCTGACTCCCTTCCTTGGGTCGAGTCCCCTGGACCTTGCTGGTCCTCTTCAGCCTTGCAAAACCTTCACCAACTCTTGCATTCGCCAAGGCTTGATGGTGGTATTCCAGCACCACTGACTGACTGCATCACGACCACCGACGTGTGACATCACTTGCATCACTTCTGGGACTCCTCTTCTGCTCCTGTGCTGCACAGCTGACCTTCTACATCCACCGTCAACCTGGTCCTGCATCCACAAAAGGGTGTGTAGTGGCTCCTGCCAAAACCGGACACTCCATCTCGAACTGGACCTGGTCCTCTTCCTTTGCAGGTCCTCTTCTATCAGGATCCATCTTTGGGTTCTTCCGGTCTTGTCTGGGTCATGCACAATCCTTTTCCAAAGTCCTCCTGTTGGGTTTGGGGAAAACCAGGTACTTACCTTTCCTCTCCGGTCGCTGTGGGGGGGAGGGGGTTGTTGGCACCCTGATACTTACCATTTGTGGTTCCTAGTTCCTCAAGCTCCCTTCTTCTGATTCCACATCCTTGGGTGAGGGACTACCTTTCACACGCCACTGTCTTAGTCTATGGTTTCGCCGTCCCCTAGGGCCCTACTATTTGCTATTGCTTTTACCAATGGCTATTGCTTTCTATTTACTGATTGCTAATGTGTATATACTAGTGTGTTTACTTACCTTCAGTTGGGTTATTGTCTATACTGTATGTTAATATTTGTGTTACCATAATAAAATATCTTTATTTTTGTAACACTGTGTGGTTCTTTCATGTGTGTAAGTGCTGTGCGACTATAGTGGTATCGCATAAGCTTTGCATGACTCCTAGATAAGTCTTGGCTGCTCATCCATAGCTACCTCTAGGGAGCCCTGGCTTCCTAGACAATGCCTACACTTCACTAATAGGGGATTCCTGGACCTGATATAAGGTGATAGCACCATAGATGTCCATCACACTCCAGGCCTGCTTCCTACAGAACTGATAAGTTGAAATGGAAACGGTTCTGTCTTTGGTGTGTGTCCTCCAACATCCACCCACTCACTGCACAGCCATAGTAAATTCTCCCATGTTTGCTACATCTAGCAAAATCAGGATTACCTCATGTCTCAATAAAAGTACACCTGGCTGCAATTTCTAGGTTCCGGTGCACCAGCAACGCACCATCTCTGTCGTCTGGTCGCATTATTAAACAATTCCTCAAGTGACTCTTCAGAACTTTTCCACCAGTTCAAAACCCTCAACCTCTACTGTATCTCAACATAGGCCTGGGACAGCTTATGATGCCGTCATTTGCGCCGATTCACAAATCTGATATCAAGTAGATCACATGGAACACAGCGATATTACTAGCTCTCACATCTGCTAAGAGAGTAAGCAACATAAAAGCGTTTACCATCAAACTGCCATTCCTACATTTCATGAAGACAGTGTTATTTTGAGGACAAACCTGAAATTTATTCCAAAAGTTTAGTCGGAATTTCACTTAAATGAACCTGTGGTTTCCAAATCCTCAGACGCCAGCTGAAAAGTCTTTACACTCCTTAGATGTTAAACAATGTCTAAACTTCTATTTACAGGGAACGCATCACATAAGAAAATCAGTCCAATTGTTTCTGGTATACGGAAGCATTAGAAAAGTACACTTGGTTACCAAACATCACCAGATGGATAGCGGCTTCTATACAGCTTTGCGATACACAAGCCGGAAAACCTTTGAAGGGCAGATTAAGAGCTCAGTCCACTAGAGCTGTAGCCACATCAACAACTTTTTGTGCTGGGGTGCTGATTCACTGTGTCTGCAGAGCAGCAGCATGGTCAAACAGGCATACATTGACAAAACGTTTTTGCCTGGACGAGAGCCATAAAACAGATGCAGCAGTAGGACAAGCAATACTACGCCATCTCTTTCTTTAAGGTGAGTCTGCATTATTCCCCCATCCGCTATTTGTGGTTATTATAATGAATATATGTTTTATTTATTATATTGCTTATTAATCTGATTCAAGCATGTGAATCTATGAAAGATCCAATATTGGAGAAGAAAATGAGTTACTTGTAACTGTGGTTCTCCAGTATTGGTATCTTTCATGGATTCACATGTGACCCAACCTCCTCCACTCAGAGGCTCCCCTTACTCATAAAAAGTTAATAAGGTCTAAGGTCACACTAATGCTTAAACTCTGATGGCTTAAGCCTCTGTTGGGAGTGTCTAGAGGGTGCTGTCATCTGATTGGTTATAGGTGAAGTTTTTTGTTGTTGTTTTTTTTAAAAGGATGTAGATAGTCTAATAAAATAACTTGTTATTCCAATTGTAGCCTATGTTACTGGTATAGACTGCTTTATTAAGGTACCATGGGACTCCCATTTTGGGGAATATTCAAGAATGGGAATCTATGAAAGATACCAATACTGGAGAACCACAGTTACGGGTAAGTAACTCATTTTCTTTTTGCCACATTCAGGGCTTTGCAATGGTGCAAACCTTGTCAATATTGCATTACAGCCTGAAAATAAAAGGGGAAAATGTGGCAGCAATCATGTTTTATTTTTTAGAAAATGTCCTCATTATATTGTTGTATTCCTTGAATGGACAAACTTAAATCCCGGAATGCTTAGGAGGAAATTTTGTCCTGAATTTTGTCCTGAATGTCTAGAGTGTGGTGATACAAATTAAGGGCCTTATTTAGAACGCAGCGGAGAGGTTACTCCTTGACAATGGTGAAGGATATCCTGTCTGCCGAAATCTAAATCCCATTAGATAGAATAGGTTTTAGATTTTGGTGGCGGTATATCTGTCACTGTTGTGATGGAGTAACCCATCTGTTGAGCTCAAAATCAGGCCCTTAGTTTGGGTTTACCAATTTAATTTAACTAAATTTGTAATATTTGCACAGATCCCTAAATTGTGGAAGAATCATTGTTTATGGTGCTCTGAAGACATCAAATATACAACTATATGGGATGTATGGAAAGTATATATTTTCTAATCCTGTTTGACCTAAGGAACCTGCTGGTGAAAACTAGACCTCCCTTGTCTTCGGTGACTGGTATAACACGCTCAAGATGACATTGGTCAGATTTTTTCGATTTCTTTTTTTTTAAAGCATGGCAATTACCTCCAGCCGGTTATATGTTGAAACAACGAGTGCTTCAACCACCCATGCCTGAACAACGAGGTCGGAACAACGACCTCGTTGTTATCACTAATGCCTTTACCACGGATGCCTTAACAACGATTTTTCGTTGTAAAGGCATTCCTGGTAAAGGCATTAGTGATCAGCATGCATCCCCTTTGACCCCATACCCCTAAAAATTACCGCGAGCCCCCCACCCCCACAACCACCCCAACCCCCAAAATTACCACAACCCCAACCCCTAAAACCTAAAGCACCCCAGCCCCCCACCCCACCCCTAAAACCTAAACCCTGACCCCCCCCCCTCCCCTGCCCCTAAACCTTACTCACCCTGAGCCCCGACCGCACTCCAAAAAAAACAGCCCCAGTCCCAGCCCATCTTGCCTCCTCCTTGATCCCGTCGACTCCCTTCTTCTGTGCCTTAACCACGCATGTACGTGGTTCACACATGCGTGGTTAAGGCCCTAAAACAAGGACGTTGTGGAAAACGAAAGTGTTGTTTCACTTTCGTTTTCCACGACTTCGTGGTTCACAACTCATTGTTCGGGATGCTTCCCCCTCCAGCCTCCTTCATGCGGGAACATTTCCTTGCTAAGGCTTGAAACCCATTTTTATTTCTCTGGGTTTCCTGATCAGGAGGTGCCTGGCATGTATGGGTTTTCTGTGGGTTTACGGTGCCCACAGGCGATAAACTGCTTGTTGGAAATTTGTAAGGCACGCAAAATACCAGTTAAGGCTACCTGTCTCTTGGTTACAGGCATCACTCTTAAACTGTATGGAATATAAGGGGTTTCCAGACATCCCTAATGCTGATTCACTGGCCAGGAGGTGGCACTGAATATGCCGTTTGTCATTTTAACAATTTATTTCGAAACCTAGTAATTCCTCCATTCTTCCTCACACAAGAACATATCCTTATCAGTATTTCACCATCCTACTTTGTTTCTCTGGGTTCCTAGGTATGAGGGTACCAGATGTTTCTGTCATGAATTCAGAGTACCCACATGCGATAGACTGGGTGAAATACATTTGGGAAGTTTAGAAAGTGACTAAAATCTAGGTTTAGCCTACCTGTCTGTTGGTCTCAGATTTAACACATGGAAAACCATATATTTTTAATATCTACACACCATACCTTCTGGGTGCCAGACTGGCCTTGCTGTAGTTAGCCGCTCAAGACTCTGTTGAACATGAAATTTTTAGATACTCAGAATATTTTCCACAAAATATGGTAGTTTCCTCACGTCTTCGTCATGTCCATGTTGGATATTAACTCCCCCTATGTTTTGTGAGAGTGGGGTTATCAGACAAACTTGGATTTTCCATGGGTTTGAGCACAGATTCACTTCCAGTAGACACCACAGAGTATTTCTCATTAGTAGAGATTCCGTGGAGTATACCTATTGTATTTGTGCCTAGATTTGGCTGGCAACCAGTGAAATCCACAAAATTACATTACAAAAACTAATGACACAAGGAAATACACAGGCATGAATCCTTACATTTTATCGCCGAGAATCACCTGCAGATGTCAAAGTATGGGTAGAAATAAAATCACAAATTCTTTACATCTCAGTGAGAGAGAACCCCAGAACCACAGACAAGTGGCTAACTCCATAAGTATTGCCACTCTTCCTGATTAAAGAAGCACCCCACTTGTGAAAGGGCCTATTGCACAGGCTAGGAATAGGCCTGGAATTGGCCAAAATTGCGACTGTGAAAACCTCATTAACACAATATTGACTTCATGGTCACAGATTTTGACAGTTCATACAGGCCCATTTACACCCGTAAGTACTGTTTTTATTAGTGGAAGTGTGGGAACACTGCATGGTGTGAATTATGCTGTAACTGCCAGGCAAATGTGAGAAATATATTTTTATGTACTATTTGAATTGTGCAGGGAATTATGAGTAAGAAAAAACTGTGGTATCCACTTAAACCCGACCCACAGGAAAGTTAGTCTCTTGGAGAAAAGACAGGTTATGGCGGGGCAACCCATTAATTTTTCATAGAGTATCACCCACATATTGCTTCGTAGTGTGCTTCATCATAGAGTCCTCCCCTTGTAAACTAGACCAAAAATCAAGGTGTTACCCTCAAGCGTGGGGTTGAAGTTCCCCAGTACACGGTCTAGTTTACAGAACAAAGACTCTGTGATGAAGCATGCCACATAGAAATATGTGGGTGAGAGTCCATTAAAAGAGAATAGGGGCCAGATGTAGCAAAGTGTTTGCGCCTCGCAAACGGCGAAAATCGCCGTTTGCGAGGCGCAAAAGCCACTTTGCTATTCAGAAATGCATTTTGCGAGTCGGCTCCGACTCGCAAAATGCATTTCCGACTCGCAAATAGGAAGGGGTGTTCCCTTCCTATTTGCGACTCGCAGTGGGATGCAATTCCATTTGCGACCGCGTACGCGGTCGCAAATGGACTTGCAGTTACTATCCACTTCAAGTGGATGGTAACCCACTCGCAAATTGGAAGGGGTCCCCATGGGACCCCTTCCACTTTGTGAATGGACCCAAAAATATTTTTTCAGGGCAGGGAGTGGTCCAAGGGACCACTCCCTGCCCTGAAAAAATACCGAAACAAAAGGTTTCGTTTTTTTTTGCAGTGCAGCTCGTTTTCCTGTCAGGAAAACGGGCTACACTTAAAAAAAAAAAAACTGCTTTATTTAAAAGCAGGTCGCGAACATGGATGTCTGCTGACGTCAGCAGGCCTCCATGTTAGCGAGTGCCTATACTCGCTATGGGGCCGCAATTTGCGACCCACCTCATGAATATTCATGAGGTGGGTCATTGCGACCCCATAGCGAGTTGCAGTCGGTGTCTGAGACACCGTACTGCATACGAATTTGCGAGTTGCAAATTGCGAGTCGCATGGACTCGCACTTTGCAACTCGCAAATTCGTCAGTTGCTACATCTGGCCCTAGGTTCCTTCCCCATAACCCCTGCATGCCGCACTCCCTCCCTCGCTTGTCTTCCATCTGGGAGGCTACGTCTCATTTTGGTTTGGTTTATTCACTATTGGGGAAATTAGATATTCCTCTTAGAAATACATCCTCACTCCCTCCTTTTTGATTACATAGGTATCCAAATAAGCCACACTACAAAGGAATATTCCAGGTGTCTAGTGTTCAAAAATATCTAGAGTTGTATGTTTCCCTGAGTATTGGATGATACCTGGCACAGAATTGTATGTCTTAGCCCCAGCAGGCAGCCAGACTTTGGGGGTTATTCTAACTTTGGAGGAGTGTTAATCCGTCCCAAAAGTGACGGTAAAGTGACGGATATACCACCAGCCGTATTACGAGTTCCATAGGATATAATGGACTCGTAATACGGCTGGTGGTAAATCCGTCACTTTTCCATCACTTTTGGGACGGATTAACACCTCCTCCAAAGTTGGAATAACCCCCTTTGTGTTGAAATTAGAGAGCAGGGTCTTCATACAAAAAGCTGGAGCCACTCAGGTAGGAAGTGAATTCTTCAGATTATGTTAAGTTACAGCAACAGCCGGTAGGTCCTGTCAAGACTCCATCCTCCCTTCAACTGTCCTTATCTCCTATGTTCCACTCCAAACCACACACCCATATTCTGTTACATCATTAACCTTCAGTATTTCACTCCCAGCATTCCACACACCAGCAGAGACATGAAGGGAATGGGAATACACAGGATACTACACACATTCCCAGTTTTTTTGTTTTCTTTGTGCAAACAACTAGACAAAGTACAGTCATTACCTTCTATATAAATTACGGAAACTATAATTCATACTTCTCTTCAAGGAAGTCCTCATCAATAGTCATAAGCACTGAATATTCACGCCCATGCACAGGGATCCAGGAGCATATATCAAATAAATACATATATAACAACCCAAATTTTCACACATATATATATATATATATATATATATATATATATATATATTCTGGAGAAAAAAAACACAGTACAAACGCACACTCAGGATGCCCTGAGTGTGCATTTGTACTGTGTTTTTTCAAATTGATTACCAGTCTACTCTGCCAGTTAACGCATCTCCCCTCACGGGCTGTTTCAACCCAGAAGGAGCACTTTTATATATATGTTCAATTGCATGTGTAGCTGCAGATACACATGCTATGCATATCTCTTCCAACATCTAGTGTTGTGCTCGGAGTGTTAAAAGTTGTTTTTCTTCTAAGAAGTCTTTTCGGAGTCAGGGGATCGAGTGACTCCTCCTCTCGGTTCCAGTGCGCATGGGCATCGACTCCATTGTTAGATTGTTTTCCTGCAGAGGGTGAAGGAAGGGGTGATAGAGTATAGAAATTCAAAGAGATGTCCATCCAAATGTAAATGTATATACATATGTACAAATGTAAAAACTTAAACGACTACAGGCTTCCGGGGAGGATGGTGGGTGCATGTGAATCTGCAGCACTACATGTCACGAACAGATGTGCACTGGGTAAGGGACATTTTCCGTGCAATGGCATGTGTAGCTACAGATACACATGCTATGTATAGACTAAAAGGCAGCCATTCCTCCGAAAAAGCAGTCGCTACCCTGTAGGAGTTGAAGTTGTTTGAAATAATGTTCTTAAGACAGCCTGGCCTACAGTGGCTTGTTGGTGTGAGAAAACATCAACACAGTAATGTTTTGTAAATGTATAGGGAGTTGACCATGTGGCTGCTTTACATATATCAACCATTGGTATGTTTCATAAAAATGCCATTGAGGCACCTTTCTTTCTTGTAGAATGTGCTTTAGGAGTGATGAAAAGTTGTCTTTTTGCTTTGATATAGCATGTTTATATGCATCTAACAATCCATCTTGCTAAACCCAGTTTTGATATAGGATTGCCTGTATGTGGTTGTTGGGAAGCAACAAAAAGTTGCTATGTTTTCCTAAAATCTTTAGTTCTGTCTATATAGTACATAAGAGCTCTTTTGAGATCTAGGGTATGAAGAGTTCTTTCTGCCACAGAGTCTGGCTGTGGAAAGAAGACTGGCCTCTAAACTAAAAAGTTTTCGCTTTACTCATGGTCTTTAAGTACCTAGTGTACTTTGGCTCCTTCTGGACCACACTCAGTGTATGTTGTCTATTTACACTCTTCACACAATCCTGAAACATGCTACAAGTGCAAGAATCTTTCCAAAAGAACTCTGAGAGACCGAGAAAAGAATAGACTTCATGCAATCCAGGAGAGAGGCAAGGTAGGACCTTCAAGTAGCCAAGTGGTATCAAGAGCCTTCCTCTGAAACACAGAGGAAGACCACGAGAAAAACAACATTCAACATTGCTGTCAACAGGTAGGAGATCTGCAACGAGGCAAATACCTGCCCGTTTGCCTTCAGGAGGTTCCTCGTTGAGGAGACCGAGAGTGGAGAAATCGATATTTTGATGCTCCAGGAAAGCCCCGCCGACTCACACACATTCGACGAGGCAACATACATCAGCGTAATGTGAATCACTGTTGAAGCAGATGACGTTGCACAAAAAATCTGCGTCAGATATAAGGCTTGCCTGTCATGGTCACTGCAAATAGACACTGTAAGTCACCCCTCTGGTAGGTCCTTCAGCCCAAGGGCATGGTGCATGAGTAGAATAAAGGGATACCTTTCCTCATCAGACTGGAAAGTGGCAGTTGTCCCGTCCCCGGAAGTAATGTCACTTCCGTTACCGGGACTTCTGGTGCCCCTAAGAGCCCACCTCGTAACTGACGTAGGTGTAGGTGGGTCAAGTGTGTTGTGACTGTAGGAGGCTGGCCTTATACCAGGTCCAGTTATCCCTTATTAGTGAAATGTAGGCAGTGTCTAGAAGCCAGGCTTTCTAGAGGTAGCTGTGGATGAGCAGCCAAGGCTTATCTAGGAGACATGCAAATCTCATGCAGTCCCACTGTAGCCACACAGTACTCACACACCTGAAAGAAAATACTCAGTGTTACACAAATAAAGGTACTTTATTTTGGTGCCACAAATGCCAAAAATACCCTAGAGACTATACTCCCTTAAGAGGTAAGTAATACACAAATCATATACACTAGTATGCGGAAATAGGCATAAAAACAGCAGACAGTGCTATTAGTAAAAATCACAATAGTTAGAAATGGGCCTGGGGGAGCTCAAACAATGTACCAAGAAAGTGGAATGCGAAAGTCAGTCTCCCACCTAGGCAAGTGTAGTGTGTAGAGGGGAGCTGGGAGTACTAGAAAACCCCAAAGGTAAGTACTAGAACCCACCCCAGTGACGAGGAAAGCAGAAGTAAATCATAGTAAGTTTCCTAGAAAAAAAACACACACACACACACACACACACACACACACACACACACACACACACACACACACACACACCCACCCACCCACCCCAGAGGATTCCTGGACAAGAAGACCTGTGGAAGAAGGGGACCAAGTCCAAGAAGCACAGAAAAGTCCAGGAAGAACTGGACCCCCTGCTAACCTGGATGAAGGTGCAAAAGGAGAACCACTGATGAAGAAGAAAAGTCAGCACTGCACCCAAGAAGACAAAGTTGGGTTCCTGGAGGGTGCAGTCAGATTTCCGTCACACGCGAAGCTCGCGGTTAGCAGAAAATGTCGCTGTCGGGGACCAGGAAGGACCAGGTCGACTCTACCGAGGATGGGGAGCTAGAGGGGGCCCTCAGCAATTAGGAGAGCACACAGAAAACCAGGCAGTGCACACAGGAGTCCCACAGCACAAGAAAGTTGCAAAAGAGGCTCACACAGCACTACGACAAAGGCTCCCACGCACCTGGAGAACCACTCAGGAAGCTGTGCATTGCAGGATAGAGTGCTGGGGTCCGGAGCTACAAGATGCACTAAGGACTTGGAGAAAGGATGCCAACAAGCCTTGGCAGCTGCAAAACACGTGCTGTACAGGGGTACTGTCTTGCGTGGGGAGGCAAGCTCTTACCTCCACCAAAGTTGGGCAGTTGGAAGAGAGGACAATTGGGACCAATTCAGTCCACCACCAGTGATGCAGGATCCACGCAGCTCAGCAGGAGAGGGGATCCACGCAGCCGGTCGTCGTTGCAGTAGGTGCCTGCAGAAGCAGGGGAGTGACTCCTTCACCCCAAGGGAGATTCCTTCGCCCCTTCCAGTGCAGGCTGAAGACGGGCTGTCCTCAGAGGATGCACGACCGGGAAATAGTTGCAGTTGCAGGCAGGAGCTGGAGATACAATGAGTTCCTGGAGGGTCCAGATGCAGTTTCTTCAGTGAGAAGTCGAAGTGGAGGATGCAGAGGATTCCTGCTGAAGTCTTGCAATCTGAGTCTGAGGAACCACCCAAAAGAGAGACCCTAAATATCCCTGAAGGGGGGATTGGTCACCTAACCAGTTAAGCACCTATCAGGGGATGGCTCTGACATCACCTGCTGGCACTGGCCACTCAGATGCTCCCAGAGTTCCCTACAAATCTTGAATCCAAGATGGAAAAACCCAGGGACCCTCTGGAGGAGCCCTGTGCACCACCACTGGGGTAGTGATGGTCAGGGGAGTGGTCACTCCCCTTTCCTTTGTCCAGTTTTATGCCAGAGCAGGGGCTGGGGGTCCCTGAACCAGTGTAGACTGGTTTATGCAAGGAGGGCACCAAATGTGCCCTTCAAAGCATTTCCAGTGGCTTGGGGAGGCTACCCCTCCCAAGCCCGTAACACCTATTTCCAAAGGGAGAGGATGTAACACCCCTCTCCCAAAGGAAATCCTTTGTTCTGCTTTCCTGGGCTTGAGCTGGTCAAGCAACAGGAGGGCAGAAACCTGTCTGTGAGGTGGTAGCAGCTGGGGCTGCCTGGAAAACCTCAGAAGGCTGAAATGGCAATACTGGGGGTCCTCTAAGGAGCACCCATAGTGCATGGAATCATACAACCAATGCTTGCAAAAGCCTTGGGGTATGATTCCAACATGTTTGATACCAAACATGCCTATGTTTGGAGTCACCTTTATGTAGCTGGACATAGGTAGTGCCATATGTCCAGTACAAACGTAAAATGGCGTCCCCACACTCACGAAGTCTTGGAAAATGGTCCTGGAGGTCGTGGGGGCACCTCTGCTAGTGCAGGGATGCCCTCACACACAGGTACTTTACACCCTGTCCTTAGGGCTGGAGGGCCTGCCATAGGGGTGACTTATAAGTGATGTAGTGCAGTGTAAATGGCAGTAAAAGGGTGCTTGCACCTTTTCACGCAGACTACAATGGCAGTCCTGCAGAAGCCTTTGCACGGGCTCCCTATGGGTGGCAAAATATATGCTGCAGCCCATAGGGATCCCCTGGAGCTCCAATGCCCTGGGTAACTAGGTAACATATACTAGGGACTTATAAGGGGGCACCGGTATGCCAGTTGTGGGTGAAATACTGTGTTAACAGTAACCAACAACCACATTTAAGGGAGAGAGCATGACTACTGGGATCCTGGTTAGCAGGATCCCAGTAGACACAGTCAAACACACCGGCCAACAGGCTAAAAGTGGGGGTAACCAAGCTAGAAAGATGCCACTTTCCTACAGTGACATCATGTGATCATGTGTTAGTCACATGCCAGGGTCCTTGCCATAGTGTCTAGTGCTATGGGCTGTGTAAATTGGAGTTCCGACTGGTGTGCGCCATGTTTCTGCGCCTAAGAGGACAAGTATGGACATGCCAGACAGTCTGGCCCCTGTGGCTGCTGGGTGTCTCTTCACAGGGAGGAGCAGTGGAAATGTAAGGCCAAACCTCCACACTGCTGCCTAATCCAAAAAGGGAGCTTGGCAGATGTGGCTTTTGTTAGAGCAAAGCAGTCAATTTAGAAATGAAAACCTAAAACAGATGCTTACTCCAAAATTCCCAAGAAGCTGACTTAAAGGTGATTAGCAGAGGTCGAAGTGTAAAGGGGCCAATCAATTAATGGCTGAAACGGAGAGGGTGAAATGAAAAAACCTAGAGCACATATTCAAGCCCCACAGGACTTCCCTTGAGTGTGTTAAAAGCTGGTTACGAGATGTCAAAGTATAATGTCACTACCCAATCATTGGTAAAACAGACAGATGACAAGCAGTGCAAACCTAAAACAGATGTTGCGCCCCCAATTACTTCTCAGGACAGGGTTCAAAGTGAATCAACAGGGGTCAAAGTATAAACAGGCCACACAATAAAAAAAGTTTAAAACAAGCAGATGACACGCAGCTCAAACCTAAAACAGATGTCTTCCTCCAAAAGTTCCCAGGACAGGGTTCTAAGGAGATCAGCAGATGTCAAAGTATAAACAGGCCACACATTTAAAAAAAAGTTTGAGAGATAGCATGCAATGCAAACCTACAACAGATGTTGCCCCCCAAAGACTTCCCAGGACAGGGTTCAAAGAGGATCATCAGAGGTTGAAGTATAAACAGGCCACACAATAAAAAAAAAAGTTTGAAACAGACAGATGACATGCAATGCAAACCTAAAACAGATGTTGTCCCCCAAAGACTTCCCAGGACAGGGATCAACGGTGGTCAGCAGAGGTCAAATTATAAAGTGATCATGCAATTAAAAGTCTGAACAAACAGATAACATTAAATGAAAAAAACTTGAAACAGCTGTCTATTTCTGGGCCCAACCCCTCCAAAAAAGCCTATGCATAATTAGCAAGACATAGCAAGTATAAAAGCGCCCCACATACACAGACCTCTTTTTTTCTGAACTACATATTGAAACTTGCGGAGAGCAGGGCTACTGAGGACCATCAAGGTGGAAAATATGAAGGGCAAAGCGCAGACTCGTGATGCAAGCCAACTACTGCTTGAGGTAAGTAACTATGGCCTGTTTGTATATGGTGTATTTTAGTTTCAACCTTCAGTTAACCCCCTCAGCCTTTGCCCTGTTTACCCAGAGAGTAATGTGTGCCATAGTGTCTTTAGTGTAAAATATGTTTTTAATTTTTAATAAAAAAAAAAAAGGGGGTGCCAGGTCCCAAAACCACCTCACATACGGGCATTGGGGAGGGAACGATAAGCCATCTGCTCCTTCCCCAGTTGACCGATACTTTACATGGGCAGGAGTGGTGCCCAGAGCGAGGCTAGTGCAGCCCTGCCCCAGCCACGCGCTCCCTCCCCAGTGATTTGTGTTTTACAGAGGGGTCAGGGGCTGTGGGCTTCACTCTCCCACCAGCCCTAGCGCCCCACACCTTGGAAACTCTGGGCATCTGAGGGGTCCTGAGTCCCGAGCTCGAGGCTTGCGACCCCTATCCCACCAACACACACAACGCACATGGCAGGGCCTGTGAACCGGAGCCGGGGCTTGGGCCCTCAGGCTCATTGAAGTTCTGTTGTTTTTTTTTTTAAAGCACAAAAAAAGCACTTTAGTGGGTCTGGGGTCCAGGACCTCGCACTCGAACCTCAGGCCCTGCAGCCCGGTCCACACAGTTCTTCGGGGCAAGGGTCGTTGCGCTCTGCGGCCCCGCCTGGGGAACTCTGTCCTCGCGGTGGGGGGTCACAGAGCGTGAGGCTCGTGGCCCTTGCTCCACCAACACATACCGCACACATGGGCAGCGCCTCGTGCTCAGGCTTGGGGACCCTGGAGTCCAGCCACATAGTTCTTGGGTGGGTGTCGCGGGCCTCACGTTCAGCAGCCTCCAGCAACCGAGGTTTTCTGTCCTCACAAAGGAGGTTACCGAGCGAGAGGCTCGTGGCCCCTTCCCCAATGGTGGGCCCTGGGGACGTCAATTTGAGCCCCCCAACCCATATACCCTCACCTGGGATGGGGCCTTATATCCATGGTGGGGCTCTGTGTACGACCTTTAAGCCCCCAGACTCCCCTCCACAGCCTAAAGTTGATCAATGGCTGTGGAGAGGTTGTTGAATACATGTGGCTGTGGCGAAGCAGGCTCTGCATGTCTGCTTCCACTGTCTAGCCTGGGGCTTAGAGAGCTCCGCCCCACACATGGTTGAGAGCATGGGGAGTGAGGGCAAAAACCTTGAATGGATCCCAGGATCTGGCAGCCAGTCCTCTGCACATATATGTACAAGCAGCTGTAATGTTTCAAAATGTTATGTGGCATGTGTTATACTTTTATCATTATTGTAATAATGTGGTATTACTTGGACTATAAGTGACATGTAATGTGTGTAAATTAGGCTGTGAAGGGTCTGGAACCTTATAAATAATGCTCTGTTGCCAGATTCCTAGATCTTATGTCGTGCCACCCGAGGACTTTTGATAAACATTGCTTGGGGTTTGAGAAAATGTGAACAAGAGGTTTTGTTTATTGTACTTTCTGAACATTGTAGTGGCGCTGATTTGTGTGGGTTGCTAGGATTCTTAACAACTAGCATCATGAGAGAGAATGTTTAAAATGAATTTTATTTCTTAATTGTGTGTGTAAAAATGTGTCTTGAAATGTGACAATAGTTTTATTATATACGTTTTTTTTTACAGCCTTCTGGTATATTTTTATTAGCCTTTGTTAATAAGTCTGCAAGGCGCTCAGTAAGACTGTTAAGAAGAAAAAAGTAACCGTTGTGAAAAGAGACTTTGAGGGTTGTGTGTTTATATGTGGAATGTTTACGCAACTACACAATTGTAGTTCCGAACAAACAGTGTAAATAGGCACTGGTAATTAGAACCCATTATGTTTATATATTATTTGTTTTACTCAGCATCCGTGTCTCCGGGATTGGATGCTTTTTAGTTTGTTGTGTTATACCTTTAGCAGTATATTATGCAGGACTGGTATATAATTTTAAATGAGTGGTTGGTAGGTGATTATAAAAGGAAGCGTAAAATGCATTAGGGTCTAAAGGTCCTTTTTGTCTACTCTGTACGCAGGATCCCCAAGAGCTAGCGCTGTCCCCAGAGGAAATGGATGCCATGCAACAAGGTACTTGTACTAGAGAATTATAGTTCAGAGAACCGTGTAAACCTGCACCCTAAACAATGTTGTCTTATTTGTTATTTTTTTTTTTAATTTTTCTAATGTTTTCCTGGGATTTGTGTGCTTTTTTACAGGTTATGATGCTGAACTACAGTTGGAGGTGGGCGCTACAGCAAATCCTCGATGCTCAAGATGCTACTGGTATACTGCCTCAGGATGCAGCTTTTGCGTGTAAATTAAATGAGTCCTTGTGTAAACGCTGTGTAAATATCAAACTTTGCAGTCCAAAAAGCCCCCCAAAAAACCCTGTAGATGGTACCATCAGAGAGCCTGCATAGTCAGTGTATTATATTGTAAATGTGACATTTCTTTTCTTCCAGACCCCCAGACGGCACAAATGGCCCACATGCCAGTGTTGCAAAAGGTGGTAGGGGGCCCTAAAAAGATGGTCCAAAAAAGGAAGTCTGCAATGCCTAAGGAAGGACCTCCTATAAATAAAGGACCCTCACAACGGGCCACATCAGGTGTGTTTTAGAAACTGTAGAGCTAAATAAATCCAAACCTCATTGTCTCTCAAGTCATATTTTTCTCTAGGATATAACAGTTATAGCAATACCTAATATGTATTTTTTATCTTTGCATCATAGGGTTGTCACAAAAGATCTCTGGAGGAGTCAGCCGTAAGGCTAAGTGGACATTAGCGCCTTTAAAGGACAACACTGGGGCCCTTCAAAACATAAGGACGTCAGCATCAACAGTGATCAACGCCGTACACCAGGACAGTCCAGGTTCTGGCTCTGCAAATAGCAGTCGTAGACAAGGCACAGACCTTAGCCACTGTGCTATGACTACAATAAAGGCTATGTCCAGTACACTGGACCCTTCTGCAGGAGCTGCACATGTGCAAGGGTTTGGACACACTAGCAGTGAGTGCTTACACCCTCAGGCACACATTGCAGGTACTGTGTAGAACCAATGGTTGGGATATTAAGCAGTGCAACAAACCTAAAAAAAAATAGTCCTTCCTTAAAGAACCGGAAGAAGCAGACGCCCCCTGAGCTACAATCAATGCCTTTAGACCTTTCTTTTAAAAAGACAGTTACGCTTCAGACCGTTCCCCATAGTCTGCAAAGGTCAAAATGCTTAACGTTTGAGGAGCCTAATATAGATGTGCCTGTCGGAGGTCTAGCACCAGCTCAATGTATAACTAGCCCTCATAGTCTTCTGGGCACGAGTTTGGAAAATGATCACCCCATAGAGGACCCTTATTCTGGCTGCATTGGGCTTCTCAGGGCACCCACAGGTGTGGTGGAGAGTTCTGAAGCAACAGTAGCAGCCCGCACAGCAGGCCTTCTAGTGTAGACCCCAAAGGGTTGCAGTCACTGGTACAGCAATCACCCGTTCCCACCAGCACTACCACTTTCTACACCTCAGCGGCCATACACTGTTACTACCACCATTTAACTTCCCCAATTACGCCTACCAGCCCACCATCAAGTGTATATGCGCCTTGTTCTTCCCCCGCCTCAATATACCCTGACAGCAGTCAGGCGATAGTGGGTCAAAATCAGAGTTTTGGAACCCTGTCTAGCGAGGTACAGGCCTCCGAAGCAACCGGGTGTTTACATTGGGGTAATTTTTTTTTTTTTACCCATCCTGGCCCTCCCATTCTGAAAAGGTTATTGATGTTACCAACAGAACTGCAGCAGGGGTGGCTCAGGGTAGTATGCACCACACATCTAATGCCTCAAGTAATGACCCAAAATATGGTGTTTTGGACCACAAACGAGTACTGGAGACATATACGAAAGAAATACAGCAGGCTGTTAGAAAGCTAAAATTCAGACTGAACCTCAGGACCTTAAAAGTGGGGAAGGCGGAGTGCCATACTGTGTCCTCCAGACCCACCCAGAGAGCGTTAATTCAGAGGTTGGCAAGGTGTAAAAGGGAGGTGGTCCAATCTTGTGAAATAGCCGCTGTAGACGTAGGCAATATACCAGCATGACTAGGCCTGTGAGGCACCCTAAGGAGTGTAAGCTCTGCATTTAGTAATAAGGGTGCCCAGAGGTCTAAATATAAAAAGAAGACCTTTGATATACTCACTAAAGCTCTACGGTTCTTACACGCGCTAAAAAAAAAAGGCACTGGAATCCCTCAACTGCTTAATCCCCAAAATCTGCTACTGTGACGTATAAAACAACCCCTGCTAGGCCTCAAAACATAAAGTTAGGAGAGAACATCACAAACATCAGGTGTTTTAGGTCCTCAGTGGGTAGAGTTCAGAGACTGATAGCCTCCCAACACCCTGAAGGGCCCTCTTCCGTGGCTGTAGTAGAGGAAGTTGCAAGAACATAGTCAGTAAATTCAACGACTGTTCAAATAGGATGTGGAAGGTTACCTAAAAACAGTTCGACTTGTAAGAAACAGAAGTGGGCTAGTAGCGCTAGACGCCATAGGCAATTAATAAGGAAATTGAAGAAAGCCAAACTTTGGGGGTCATTTCAACATTGGCGGTAAAAGCCGCTTACCTCCGTGCAGAAGACCGCCAACACACCGTCGCAGCCGCAGAATACCGCCACTGCCATTTTGACCCACAGCTCGGAATCTGCCAAAATCCAGACACCCACACAAGTCTGCCAAACTAAAGGTCAGTGATAAACTGCCGATAACAAAACCTCCACCATCACACCAACAGGAATACGCCCACACTATCACGACCCACGAATCCACGCGGCAGTCTTTCAACCGCGGTATTCCATTGGCGGTACATACCGCCGCGCTCAAAATACACACACTCTTACAAAACACATCCACATTGTACAAATCGAAATACACACACCTGATACATATACACAAACCACTCCCACACACCCAATACAATATAAAACACCCACCCACATCACCCACAAACCCTTACGACAACAATTGCGACTGAAGGCCAGAGAGAGACACCACCAGAAAGAACAATAGCATCCACAGGCACTCAACACCATCGGTCACACAACATCCACGCACCTCACACAACACACCTCTAAATATCACCCCACACATCACAACACACACCACCCCACACATCACCCACACCACCCCATGGCACCGCAAAGACACCCCAGGTTTTCTGAGGAGGAGCTCAGGGTCATGGTGGAGGAAATCATCCTGGTAGAGCCACAGCTATTCGGATCACAGGTGCAGCACACCACCATCGCTAGGAAGTTAGAGCTATGGTGAAGAATCGTGGACAGGGTCAACGCAGTGGGACAGCACCCAAGAACTAGGGATTACATCAGGAAGAGGTGGAACGACCTACAGGGGAAGGTGCGTTCCGTGGTCTCAAGACACCAGATTGCAGTTCAGAGGACTGGCGGCGGACCCACACCGCCTCCCCCCAGAACTCACAACATGGGAGGCGCAGGTCTTGGCTATACTGTATCCTGAGGGCCTCGCAGGAGTAGCTGGAGGAATGGACTCTGGTAAGTGAACTCTTAACTATTACATCCCCCACCCTACCTGCATGCTATCACATACCCCCACCCTCACCCTCACCCCATCACTCCAACTCCTCACATATGTCCCAATATCACAAACCACACATCGCAAACCCAAGCCCTGCATGTAACACCAAAGCATGGGCACCCATCACCAAAGCATGTCCACTGCACATACCCATACACCCCCCTAAATTATTATCACACAAGGTCCCACTCAAGAATGCAAGCACTGAGCTACAGGGTCACCCACCCATTGCACACCATGGCACACACAGATGCAATAATCATGCTTTTACACCCCTGCAGAACCCCTACCCAACGTAACCGGACAGGAGGGTCCAGACATGTCCACTCCACCCACAGAAGAGGCCCACAGTGATGACAGCAGCTCTGTCCAACTGGATCTAGATGACCAGCCCGGCCCATCTGGGACCTCAGGACAGTCTGTTCCCCTCACACTGGCACAGGCCACTACAGAGCTTCCCCCTCTGGAAACAGCAGCACAGCACCCACCCAGCGGGCCCATACCTCTGTCCCCAGGACACGTCAAGCAGCAGTGTGTCCACCACTACAGGGAACCCAGGCTAACCCACCACCCCAACAACACCAGGGACCTGGGGGCAGTGGTAGTGGGCACACGGTTCAGGGGACAGAGGCCCAGGAACACAGGGGAACTGGGAGGGCTGCTGTGCGACAGGTGGAGGACAGGCCCACGGAACCCACTCTCCACGAGGCCCTCCAACATCATGGGAGCCTACCACCATTCTCAGGAGACGTTGGCAACGGTACTGGCCAAGTTTCAGGAGACCCAGCGGCTGCAGGAGAAACAGTATTTGGGGTTCAGGGAGGAACTCAAATCCATCAATTCCATCCTTGGCACCATTGTAGGGGTGCTGAAGGAACTCGTCAACACCATGAGGGACACTGTGGCACAAGAAGGGGCCCCTGACACTAGCCTGGATGATGAACTGCCCACCCCCTCTGCCGGCGCTAGTGGACAGGAGGCACCGCCACAGGACCACAACACCAGCACCCCACCCCCTGCAGATGGAGAACCACCCCGCAAATGGTCCCTGAGATCCAGGACAAAGACAGAGAACAATGCCAAGACCCCCACCAAGAAATGAGACCACCCTGATTGTCATCCTTTTGTCACCCTGTCCATACTTAAACTGCCCCATCTCCACTTCCTGTGCCCCTTTGGACAATGCACCTTTGAGACTAATAGACTGGACTCTGTCATGGACATTCCTCCACCATCACCCCTGACCATTTTACAACCCCCTCCAATATTTAGCACTTAAATAAACACCCTTGAATCACAAAACAATCTGGAGTCAGTCTGTGCTTTCACAAATGGGTATTTGCTATAACTGAGGAAAATAGCAATGTCCATTCTGTTGTCAACATACCTATGTCACACAGCTCTAGTCCATGAGGTAACATAGCAGATGTCACACAGTGGGACCCACATTTGTGAAACTGAAAGGGAAAGTGACAACTCAGGGTCCATACACTGAGTGAAAGTGACAGACAGATGAGAGTTAGAACAATTAGATCAGATGTAGCAGGCAGTGTTGTCTTCTTACATGTGTCTCACTGGAAGTATTGCTGGATCACCGTGTTCCTGTTGTCTATGTCCTCTTCTTCTGCTTCCTCGTCTTCACTGTCCACAGGCTCCACAGCTGCCACAACACCTCCACCTGGACCATCCTCCTGCAGAAAAGGCACCTGTCGTCGCAAAGCCAAGTTGTGAAGCATACAGCAGGCCACGATGATCTTGCACACCTTCTTTGGTGAGTAGAATAGGGAACCACCTGTCATATGGAGGCACCTGAACCTGTCCTTCAGGAGGCCGAAGGTCCTCTCTATAACCCTCCTAGTTCACCCATGGGCCTCATTGTAGCGTTCCTCTGCCCTTGTCCTGGGATTCCTCACTGGGGTCAGTAGCCATGACAGGTTGGGGTAACCAGAGTCACCTGCAAATGGCGAGGGACAACTGTTAGACACACACTAACTCTTAGTGACATCCCCAGACCCAGACACCTAGTCACACTGTATTGGGTCCATGTCCTCACCTAATAGCCACACACAGTGCCTCTGGAGTTGCCCCATCACATAAGGGATGCTGCTTTTCCTCAGAATGTAAGCGTCATGTACTGAGCCTGGAAATTTGGCATTCACATGGGAGATGTACTGGCATGCCAAACACACCATCTGCACATTCATTGAATGGTAACTCTTCTGGTTTCTGTACACCTGTTCACTCCTGCGGGGGGACCAAGGCCACATGTGTCCCATCAGTGGCACCTATGATGTTGGGCATATGTCCCAGGACATAGAAGTCACCTTTCATTGTAGGCAAATCCTCCACCTGAGGGAAAACAATGTAGCTCTGCATGTGTTTCAGCAGGGCAGACAACACTCTGGACAACACTTTGGAAAACATAGGCTGGGATATCCCTGATGCTATGGCCACTGTTGTTTGAAAGACCCACTTGCTAGGAAATTGAGTACTGACAGCACCTGCACTTGAGGGGGGATTCCTGTGGGATGGTGGATAGCTGACATCAGGTCTGGCTCCAACTGGGCACACAGTTCCAGGATTGTGGTACGATCAAGTCTGTAGGTGATGACTACATGTTGCTCCTCCATTGTCGACAGGTCCACCAGCGGTCTGTACACCGGAGGATGCCGCCATCTCCTCACCTGCCCCAGTGGACATGCTCTATGGAGGAGAACAGCGAGCAGAGAGTCAACCAACTCTGAGGTACGTAAACACAACTTAATCGTAAAATGTTTTCAAATCGACATATGGCTGGATTAGTGTTTAAGCAAGGCCTAGACATGTGTGACGCAGTCAAAATTAATGCCATGTGGCCCCCTGAAATGGCATCTGCATGACGCTGTAATGTGGGACAAGGGCATATGAGGTAACTGCGCTGGCGTTGTACACCGTCGCGGTAGGCGGTCGAAGACTGCGGCGCAATCCTGCATTGGTTACCATTGGACCCTATGGGTCCCAGGAGCCAATGACGATGTATGCCGGCGGTGACGGTACGCACCGCCGTGGATGTCACCACCATTTTCTCTCTCACTTGATACCTGATCTGCGACAGGAAAGGACCTACACTGCAAGTGCTGCTGTGACCTCAGTCTGGAAGAGACAATGGCTCGTGTGTATGGGGAAAGGGCCCCTGCCTTCAGCACGGAGGAGTTGGAGAAACTAGTGGATGGGGTCCTCCCCCAGTACACACTACTCTACGGTCCTCCAGACAAACAGGTGAATACACTGTGGGCATGCTGTGTGGGCAATGGCTGCTTGGAGTGGTGTGGATGACAGAAAGGGGGGGGAGAATGAGGCGTGCATGAAACGACGGTGAGTGCATGTGCGTCATTGCAAGGGTAGGGATGCGGGCCAATGACTGTGATGGTGCAGACGGTTATATCTTCTCCTTTCCCCCTGTAGGTCAGCGCCCACCAGAAGAAGGATATTTGGCGTGCCATCGCCAAGGAAGTCCGGAACCTGGGGGTCTACCACAGACGGAGCACCCACTGCCGGAAAAGATGGGAGGACATTCGCCGCTGGAGCAAGAAGACGGCGGAGGCCCAGCTGGGGATGGCCTCCCAATGTGGGAGGGGTGCCCGTCGCACCATGACCCCCCTGATGTTCCGGATCCTGGCGGTGGCATACCCAGAGTTGGATGGGCGATTGAGGGCATCACAGCAGCCACAAGGGGGTGAGTATACTCTCATTCAGCTGATTCAGCGCGCATTGTAGGTGTCTCGGTGGGGGAGGTGGGCTGTGGGTTCCCCTAGACCATGGTGAGTTTAGTAGGCAAGGTCCCTTCTTAAGGCAGGCCATGTGGAACCCCACATGTGTACAGAGCCAACTACACCTAGTCAGGCTCCTGTGACTTCCATGTGTGCAGCAATCGGCCATAGCCTTGTAACCCATGCCCCTGTGATTGATTAGGGAACTCCAAGTGCACAGCGTAGTGCAGGGGGCTTCTGTGTCTGTAGTGTCCGCCAACTGTAGCAGTATTGCATGCACTCAACATGTCTTTCTTCTGTCTCCCCCCCCCCCCCCCCCCCTTTTTGTGGTCTCCCTGTGCCTGTGAGCATTAGCATCATCAGGCGGAGGAGCAGTGGCACCGGAGCAGGAGGGAGCTGCATCCCACATGGCCCTGGAGGGCGCCACAACGGAGTCTAAAGCCACCAGTGGGACGGAGGGCGAGGGGAGCTCCACTGCGGGGACAGGAGCAGACACCAGCGAAACAGACTCCTCCTCTGATGGGAGCTCCCTTGCGGTGATGGGCCCCTCTGTGCCCACCGCATCTACAGGTACAGCTGCCACCCCCCCTACCAGCACCGCCCCCCCAGCAGCCCCTCAGCGTTTGCCCCGTGGCCGCTCACCCAGGAGGGTGGGCATCTCCTTCGCCCCAGGCACCTCAGCCCCTGCCCATGTCACCCCTGCTGCCCTCAGTGAGGAGGCCATTGACCTCCTCAGGTCCCTCACTGTTGGGCAGTCTACCATTTTGAATGCCATCCAGGGTGTAGAGAGGCAGTTGCAACAGACCAATGCATACCTGGAGGGCATTCATTCTGGTCAGGCAGCCCATCAGCGAGCTTTTCAGACTCTGGCCTCAGCACTTATGGCAGCCATTGTCCCTGTCTCTAGCCTCCCCCTCCAACTTCCTCCACCCAGACCCAAACCCCTGTACCTCAGCCTATCCCAATCACACCATCAGACATGCAAGCACACACAACACACAAGGGAATCTCAGGCAAACATAAGCACCACACATCCCACAGGCACTCACGCAAGCATCATACATATGCAGATATACCAACAGCCACTGCCTCCACTGTGTCCCCCTCCTCCTCGTCTCCCTCCTCTCTCCCAGTCTCGTCTCCACTCACACCTGCATGCGCTACATCGTCAGCCACTACCTCCATCACCAGCACGCCCACCACCACACCCCGCTCACTTGCACTCACCACCCCCACTACCATTCACACATCCCCTGTGTCCTCTCCCAGTCTGTCTGTGAGCCCACCTCCCAAGGTACACAAAAGCAGCCACACACCAACCCAACAGCCATCCACCTCACGACAGCCTCCAGCCCATGTACCTTCACCCAAAGTCAGCAAACGTACACCTCCTACAACCACTACCTCTTCCTCCACTCCCAAACACCCTCCATTTCCCCGTCCCATTGTGTCCCAAAAACTTTTCCTGTCCAACCTTGACCTCTTCCCCTCATCTCCCCCACCCGTTCAGTCTCCTAGGGCCCGCCTCTCCAGGTCCCAACCCTGCGCCTTAGCCACAACATCAGCGGGAACAGTGGTGCCAGTAGTAACCGGCTTCTGGAGTGTGCCAGGCAGCAGGGCAGCCAGTGTGCCAAGGATCCAGAGCACGGACAGTCCCCCACCTCAAAAGCACAAAAAGTTGTCCAGTGCCCGGTGGGAGAGAGGAAAAAAATCTTCCACCAAAGCCGCTCCCAGGGGTACAGTTGAGAGTGTGGTGCCAGCTGCGCCACCATACAAGGTGGGGAAGGGGCACACTAAAACAGGCAAGTCTGGGAAAACCTGCACGGCAGACAAGACCGCAACAAGCACCGCTGCCAAGGACACCGCTGCCACAAGCACTGCTGCCAAAGACACCGCCACCACAAGCACCGCTGCCAAGGACACCGCCGCCATCAGCACCGCTGAACAGGACACTGCCGCCACCAGCACCGCTGAACAGGACACTGCCGCCACCAGCACAGCTGAACAGGACTCCGCCGCCACAAGCACCGCTGCCAAGGACACTGCCGCAGCAAGCACCTCAGGCCAGTGAGCGCCAAAGATTCCGACGCTACTGAGGCAGCCACGAGCAGGATGAAGCACTCTGGGCACAAAGCCCCCTCCAGAACCAGTGGAGATTCACATCCACTACCTCAGTCCTTGGCAGAATGAAGCACTCTGGGCACAAAGCCCCCTCCAGAACCAGTGGAGACTGTTGTCCACTTGAGAGACTGTGGCTTTGCATTCCCCAGGATAATGCAGTGGGCAAACCACCCACTGGAGAGACTTGAGATACTGTGGCTTTGCACTCCCCAGGATAATGCAGTGGGCAAACCACCCACTGGAGAGACTTGAGAGACTGTGGCTTTGCACTCCCCAGGATACATCAATGGGCATGGAGCCCCCTCGTGGATCTGGCGTCGTGCACTCATCTGCCTGATGTGCGCCCCCTTCACTTCCCCCTGAGGTGCCTGTTTTATTTCTATCTGATGACCCAGCAGTGTTCTCTCCGTCTTGTTCGGGTATTGAGTGTGGGCCTCGCCCATGCATTTTGGGCCCAGTGGTCCACGGACTATGATGGTGGAATACCTTTGACTTGTATTCTTGGTGTATATATTAGTTTAGAGTGTGAATATCTTTATATATGTATATATTTTTGATTAATGTGTTTGAAAATATTACAATCGTTCGACTCATTTCCTTTTGTCCTTGCATTCTTCCATGGGGTTTGGGGGTGGTTAATGTAATGTATCAACATGTACTTGTGTGTGTGTTGTAGTGTGTGAGGGTGGGGGTGTTGCGTGTGTGTGTCACTGTTTTTTCCATCCCCCCTCCCCTGTGTCGTAGGTGCAGTACTCACCGTGTTCTTCGCCGCCGTCTTTGTTGTTCCTGGTAGAGGAGCAGGAAGATAAAGGCTGGAAGAATCTGGATCTCGGGTTCCATGGCGTCCTGGTTCCTCGTGGGGTGTGTAGAGGTGAGCATTTTCCCTTCCAAGTCCTGTTTCCACCGTGTTTTTGTTCGCGGTGAATCCGTCCCGGAAAAGGTGGCGGATTGGTGGCTTGTAATAATGTGGGCGGTATATTGTCTTCCGCCTGTCTGTTGGCGGTTACCGCCGCAGTGTTTGTTTGTACCGCCTTGGCGGTTAGAGTGTTAAAGTGGCTGTCTATGTTGGCGGTTTCCGCCATGGTCGTGATTCCATTTTTTTTACCGCTGGCCTGTTGGCGGTTTTACCGCTGCTTTAACACCGACCGCCAGGGTTGTAATGACCACCTATCTGTTACACGGAGGCTTACCCCTGAATGATACCCCAGGAAGCATGCCATCCAACAGTGACCCTTAAGCTGAGGATTGAGAATCTGTGTTTTTAGAAAGTGTTAGAAGGTACAGTCATACTGTAGAACGGTTTAGTGCTACAGAGCACTATGAGGAATTCAGATTTGTTAACCTAGACCATATAAATTCCTCTGATCACAGTGTTTTAGCCATCCACCAGGCCATACAAACACTCATAGAAAGGTTTTTACATGATGTGGGTCCTAATGATTACTTCCAACTGCGCTTCCAGGGGCAGGGTATTAACACTCTGTGATGTATTTGACGCTGTGGAATTTCTAGACAACCTCTGTAACCGGTTTAAGAGTAAGATGTAAATAGTAGCATACAGTATCTTCAGAGTCATCGCCCTCATTTTTCGGGGAAGTGAGGGTGATGTTTCCAGACCTTTAAAGAGTATCTTGTATCATAAGATCATTGGTAAGAAACAATGTTGGTTGCTTAACTTTAACACAGGGGCATCCAGCATGTGCCTGCCTGCTAGCACAGTGGGGCTACTGATGGATAGCACTACACCTGATGCTCATATTATGTTTAGAGAGGCTGAAGCCCGTAGGGCTCTTGATATATCGCACAACAGAATGGTCGGTTTTGGGGACCTAGGGCTTTTTGAGTACTCTTTTGCTATTAAGGTGAATTTTTTTTTAGCGCAACGGTTCCTGGAAGTACTTCACAACTGAGAGCGTGTGAAAAACAAGACCATTTGTGCGCCTTCGTGAAAATAATTTTTAGGGTATTTTGAGCCTGAAGGGTTTTCCAGGAGCCCAGTACGTGCGCCCCCATTGCGACCATATCTACAGCAGACAGGCAACTCACCAATGTAAAATGCACTGTAAAATGTGTCAGAGGGATAGGTATATTGAGGTTGCTGAGCAGAAGGAATGGTGTCGCACGTGTAATCTGTTTTGTCGCTAGCAAAACTGCTTCAGAATACACAACAGGTTTGTTCGCTACCTCTCTAAAACAGACTGTAGGTTGCAGGCGTTACGTCCCCTATGACCATAAATGCAAATGCATGAAATGTCCCAGGTGTAGGGTGTCTTTTCACGCTGGGACAGAACACAAGTGCTACATGGTTTAATGGCGCCCTGAGACCAAAACTGACTACTACATAGTGTTTGATATAGAGTGTACACAAGAGACAGGTGTACACCAGCCTAAATATAGTTATGTTCATCATCAAACTCTCAATGACAACTGGGAGTTTGAAGGGTGCATGTGCGTGAATGATTTCCTCACCACTTTCATGCAACCAAAATTCAAAGGGTATACTATGATGGCTCATAACTCAAAAGTGTACAACGACTCCTTTATTTTATTGTGCACACCATGATTGGTGAAAAATTGGCTGTAGAACTCATCACCCAGGGCTCCAAACTGATGCTGTTAACAGCGGTGCCTTTTCAAATAAGGTTCATCAACACCCTAAATTTTCTACCCATTAAATTGAGCAAATTACCAAAAGCCTTTGGTTTCCCTGGTTGTAAAGGTTATTTCCCCCACTTTTTCAACACCTGAGGCAATCAGAATTATGAGTGCCCCATGACTCCGCTGGACAGCTACAGTGTCAAGTATATGATGCCGGCTGAGAAAGATAGCTTTTTACAGCGGTACAGTGAAAACCGTGAAAACAACTTTCATTTTCAAACCGAGATGAAAGCGTACTGTCAGGCTGATGTAAGGATTTTACGAAAAGCCTGTAACCTTTTTAGACGTAGTGGTGGAGATGACCAAACGGGTGTAGGTTTTGAAGTACAAAACACCCCAGATGACAAAGACCATAGAATACATAGACCCTTTCCAAAATATCACGCTGGCTTCCATGTGTATGTCTATCTACAAACACATGTTTTTGAAACCGTACAGCATCGCTCTAGTACCGTCCGACCTCTATAACGATAAACAGAAGGGTTATTCAATCCCCTCTATCCAGTGGCTCATGTATATCTCGGACAAGGAAAACATTGCCATTCAACGTACCTTACAGGGTGGTGAGTACCGGTTGGGGCCCTATTATCTTGATGGTTATGCTATAATTAAAGGTATGCCAACGGCCTTTAAATACAGCAGTTGTTTTTACCACGGTTGTCCCCGTTGTTCCAAACCCCATGAGTTTAACAGGCTGGTGGGCACCAAGTTTGAGCACTCACACCGTCGTACTCTGATGAAGACGCAATATGTTGAAAACTGTCTTTGTCATCAGAACCCTTTGGGAGCATGAATGGTTAGATATTTTAACAACGAATGCGGAGCTCGTGTCTTTCATTAAGAGTCAGCAGTTACCCTAATTGAGCCCCATGACGCCTTATTTGGAGTGCGTACAAACGCTATATAGTTGTACAGGGCTGTGGGCGAGGGTGAGAAAACATACTATTACGATTTCACAAGTCTGTATCCATTTGTGAACAAGCAAAAGTTATACCCTGTAGGTCACCCGACCATCATATATAGGGACTTTAATCCCATTGGCGAATACTTTGGGGTAATTAAGTGCCAAATCTACCCGCCCGCTGTCTTTACTTCCCTGTGCTACTAACAGAGTCAACGGTAAGTTTCCACTATGCCGTACATGCGCTGAAAGTAAAGATACTAGCGAGTGTAGACACAGTGAAGAGCAATTGATGCTGACCGGTACATGCTGTAGCATTGAGGTACAAAAGGCCCTAGAGGAAGGATATCGATTGGTAAAATAGTGGAAATATGGCACTTTGAAAGGACAACAACACACCACATTTTTAACTATATCGACCTGTTTCCAAGAGACAAACAGGAGGCTTCTGGGTTTCTAGAATGGTGCGTTCATGACTCCTCTAAGCAAAAGTACATAGATGACTACTACACTCATGAGGGTATACATTTGAGACCAGAGTTGATTGAGGTCAACCCTGCCCGTTGGCAGTTAGCCAAACTCTACCTAAACTCCTTATGGGGGAAATTTGCACAGTGTACAAACTTGTCAAACGCAATCATAATGGCAGATCCTGTTGACAAGTTGTATAAGTGTCAACACCAGGACAGTGCGCGCTCTACGGGCATCTAGAATGCAAAAAACCAACACTCGCAAGATAATGTAATTTATGCATTGTGATGATATGTTATTGTTTAAACTTTTGCATTGCAGAATTCCATCCAAAAGATTCATTTTTAAGGTGCTTATAAATACTGTACATTTGCAATGTATTGCTGCAGACATTCAGAGTGTGTTAGGGTGTGGTCCCTTTCCAGGGCCTTCTAGAGACTTTCCCTGCAACATGCCTGGGCATGGTTCTAGGCTGGGCCAAGACTCTATAAAAGAGAGTCAGCCCAACTTCCAGTGCTCACTATTCAGAGGTCCCGGTGCAGAGCAGCAGCTTCTTCCTGAGCTCCTGTCCCGGCGGCCTATTTGGATTTTCCAGTCTTCTGCACTCATCTCTCATTGGTGATCACTGTTTCCAGGCGGTAAGGCGGTGTTTGGACATTTTCCAACACCGTAATTGAGAATTTTCATATTCTTGATTTTAATTCTTAAATGAATAACAGATTACTTGTGCGCTGCCATTTTTTGACTTTGGTATGGTGGTTTGCAAATAGGGAGGACGCGCAATTTATTCCATAAAGATTTGACTTCGTTATTACATTGTTGTTCATTGCGCGCTGATATTTCTTGACATTTACATGATGTTTTGCGAGTTGGCAAGACGTTTCATGAGCATTTAATTTTTTTGTTCATTGCGCGCTACCTTTTCTTGACATTTACATGGTGGCTCACTTCTCGTGTGTAATTCATGCTGTTCATTGTTCTCTACCATTTTCTGGCATTTACATGGTGGCATTCGAATCGGCAACACGCGCAATTCTTTCCTTGAGTGTTTTTTCATGTTATTCATTCTGCGCTACCATTTCTTGGCATTTGCATGGTGGCATTTGAATCGACAAGACGCGCAATTTTTTTCCTGAGTGCTTTTCATGTTGTTCATTGTGCGCTACCATTTCTTGGCATTTGTATGGTGGCATTTGAATCGGCAAGATGCGCAATTCTTTCCTCGTGTATAAATAATGTAAATTACTGTGCGCTACCATTCTAAGACATTTTCTTGGTAGCATTTCAAGTTGACACGTTGCGTGATTTATTCCTTGAATCTACATTGTGTGATTTCATGGTGCACAATCCTTTACGGTGTTTAATACTCATATAAAAATCTGCACTGTGCGCAATTCACTTTCCAATGTTTTTTCTGAGATGAACACAACAATACCAGAGTTCTAGATGTAATGCTGTGTGTTCCTGATATGTGTTCTTAAAAGGAGATTCATATGGTTTTTTAGAAATTGCTCAGAGTGTTTCCTGATTCTCATGCTAAAGAAAGTACTTGAATCTGAAAGTCCTATTTAACTTTTCCTGTTTCCTCCTCAGGTATTCGGTCATCTAAAGCCTAGTCAGTTTTAGGCCTATTCTAGGGTTGTTCATGTTTTTTCGGAAAAGACGAAGCTTAAAGTTGTAGCATGGTACTGATTTCATGAGATGTAATTTTGATGTTGTGTTTTAACCTTTTGCTTCCTACAGGTCTCCTTCCCAGCTGTTCCTGTCCTAATCCCCTTTTCCCCACTTGGACTCTCTTAGACTCTGTGATAAATCTAATCAGAGTATTGGAGCTGTCTTGTGGTGGAAGTGTTAGGAACGTGCACAGACCCTGAGGATCTGGTGACTCTGACATTAAGTGCCTTTTTGCCCAGTGTTATGAGGTGTCCAGTTGCGAGTTTATCGATGATGAGACCGCGGCTCTGTGTTGGAAGTACACAAAAGAGTACCCCTTGACGTGTTACAATATTAACATATTCATAGCATGTTTTGCAACTGCCTACGCCCGTTTAGAGCTTTACAGAATGCTGGATAAACTGTAGGACAGGTGTCTGTATCCTGATACATACTCCGATATTTTTTAGAGTAAAGTAGGGGATGAAGACCCTCCATTAGGTGACTATCTAAGAGTTTTGATCAGCAAACTACAAAAAGACAAACACATAGTGGAGTTCACCTTATCAGGCCTCAAAACCTATTCGTATAAAACCTCAAACAGTTCAGTGTAAATGAAAGTCAAAGGCATCACCTTAAATGTAATCAATTTTGACAGTCTAAAGGATCTGTTGAACAAATACGGTATGTCAGACACCCACAAAAGTAATAAAACAATTGTTGTATAGCAGCGTAGCATAGTGCGGTCCAAAATGCGGTTGGAAATCACAACCCAGCTTTTACATAAAACCTTACGTGTAGTGTTTGATAAAAGGGTCCTGACTGAGGACTACAAAACCCTGCCGTATGGTATTAAAGGTGCATTAGACTCTTGAATCCCCACCACTATGGACACCCGTTTGCAAACTCCATTCTCCTGCGTTTTAGCAGGTCCCTCAAATTGCGGTAAAAGTTATTTTATAAAAAAAGTTGTTTGAAAACGCTCCCAATGATTTATCCCAAACCCCTAACAATATTGTATGGCTTTCTTCATGCTGGCCAGACCTTTATACTGAACTATCCCTAAGGTTCCTTCACATCAAATTTATAGAAGGCATACCTAGTAATCGCAACAACGATGCACTGTTACCTACACACCTTGTAAACATGGTGATTGGAGACGATCTTATGCACAAGGGCGGGGATCACCCCAAGATAGAAAAAGCTTTTACCCAATATTCACACCACCGTAATTTAAGCATATGCTACATTGTGCAGAACTTGTTTTACATGGGTAAGAGCAGTCGGTCTTGAACTCTGCACGCCTCATACTTTGTTTTATTAAAAAAATCTGGGGACAAAAAACAATTATCTCTCATCGCTAAGCAGTTGTACCCCGGAAATATTCTGTTTTTCTTAGAAACCTTTAACAACGCTACCAATAAGCCTCACAGGTACTTGCTGGTAGACTTAAAAACCCAAGACTCTAGAAGACTGCAGACTATGGCCCTCGTTACAACCGTGGTGGTAAATGCTGCCTACTGCCGTGCTGACGGCTGCCAACATACCATGACCGCGGCGGTATACCGCTACGGGTATTATGACCCACACAGAGAAATCCGCCACTATACAGACACCCACACAAGTCTGCCAGACCAAAGGTCAGTGATAAACCGGCGATAGCAAAACCCACACCGTTAAGTCAACAGGAATACGCCCACAGTATCACGACCCACGAATCACCGCAGCGGTCTTTCAACTGCGGTAAACCATTGGCGGTACACACCGCCGCGCTCAAAAGACACACACATTTACAAAACACCATTCATTGGACAATTCAAACTACACACACCTGACACACATACACACACCACACCCACACCACTATAAAACACACACCCACATTACCCACAACCCTTTCAACGAAAAAAAAGATTGCCAACAGAGAGAGACACAAGCCAGGAGCACCCACACAATGTGAGCCACAGAACACCATCACCCATACACCATCCATGCACCTCACAGCACACATCCCAACACATCACCCCACACATCCTCACACACATCACTCACACCACAGCCATGTCACCCCAAAGACATCCCATGTTTTCAGAGGAGGAGCTAAGGGTTATGGTGGAGACAATCATCTGGTAGAGCCACAGCTGTTCGGATCACAGGTGCAGCAGACGTCCATTGCAAGGAAGATGGAGCTATGGCAGAGGATCGTGGCCGGGCCAACGCCGTGGGACAGCACCCCAGAACTAGAGATGACATCTGGAAGAGGTAGAACGACCTACGGGGGAAGGTGCGTTCCGTGGTTGCAAGACACCAGGTAGCCATACAGAGGACAGGCGGTAGACCCCCGCCTCCTCCCCCACAAGTAACAACACCCTCATCACTCCACCACCTCACATATACCTCAGTATCACAACCCACCCATCCCAATACCAAGCCCTCATGTAACACCAATGCATGGACCCCCATCACAGACCTGCATGGACACCCATCACCACAGCATGCCCAGTAGAGACTCTACACAGCCCACAAAATCACCACGAACACAAGGCAAAGCTGACAGGGAAATCACAATCATACAGGGAAACACACTCATGCACAAGATGACACACGCAGATACAATAACACTGCATTTGTATCCCCACAGGACCCCTACTCAACGTCACCGGAGAGGAGGTGCCAGCTACATCCAGTCCTTCCCCCCTTGAAGATGCCCACAGTGACGACAGCAGCTCTGCACGCCTGGATCAGGATGACCAACCTGGCCCATCCGGGACCTCTGAACAGTCGTTACCCTGCCACAGTCCCAACCCACCACAGAGCCTCCCCCCTCAGGAAATACCAACACAGCACCCACCCAGCGGGCCCATGCCAATGTCCCCAGGACACGTCAATCAGCAGTGTGTCCACCACTACAGGGACCCCAGGCAACCCCACAAACACAGGACGATCAGAGACCTGGGGTCAGTGGCAGTGGGCACACGGTTCAGGGGACAGAGGCACAGGACAACAGGGAAGCTGGGAGGACTGCTGTGCGACAGGGGGAGGACATGCCCAGGGAACCCACTCTCCAGGACGCACTCACCAACATCCTGGGAGCATACCACCATTCCCAGGAGACAATGGGCCAGATACTGGCCAAGTTGCAGGAGACCCAGCTGCTGCAGGAGGGACAGTACCTGGGGATCTGGGAGGACCTCAAACACATCCACACCATCCAGGTCACCACTGCAGGGGTGCTGGCTGACATGGCCAACACCATGAGGGAGGCAGTGGCACAGCAACGTGCCGCTGACACTAGCCACACCTCCGCCGGTGCTACTGAACATGAGGCCCCGCCACTGGACCAACAGGCCACTAGCACCCCACCTCCTGTAGAAGGAGAACCCACCCGCGATTCAGGCAGAAGCCAGAGAATATTGCCAAGACCCCCGCCAGGAAATAAAACTCTCCTGATTGTCACCCTCCTGTCCCACTCTGTCACCCTGTCCACCTTGAACTGCCATAACTCCCCTTCCTATACCCCATTGGACAATGCACCTGTAATACCAGGAGACTGGACTCTAACTGGACATTCCTCCACCCTCACCCCAGCCCATTGCACATCCCCCTCTATTTATGAGCACTTAAATAAATACCCTTTGAACAAATCCAAATCTGGAGTCTGTCAAATAATTCAAATATGTATTAGTTCAACATTATCAAAGCATTGCAAGTCAAATGTACATATAAAGATACTTTGGAATTACCTTTGGAGGGCGGCAGTACACATAGCAGGAGCCAGAGTGGGGCACAGAGATCGGAAAATAGAGATGCCAAAGGGTACAGTCAGTGGCCATAGACATAGGGAAACAGGCTGTCATGTACAATGTCCAACAGAAAAATTAAAAGTTAATTGAAGTTAGTCATTTACCTGTGTGTCACTGGAAGTACTGCTGAATTATGTTACTTCTGTTGTCAACATATTCTTCCTCTGCCTCCTCTTCCTCACTGTCCACAGGCTCCACTGTTGCCACAAGACCATCTCCAGGCACACCCTCCTGCAGAAAAGGCACTTGGCGTCTCAAGGCCAGGTTGTGCAACATGCAACACGCAACGATGATCTGGCACACCTTCTTGGGTGATTATTCAGGGATCCAACTTTCAGATGAAGGCACCGGAACCTGGCCTTCAGGAGGCCAAAGGTCCTTTCAATAATCCTCCTTGTATGCCCATGTGCCTCATTGTAACGTTCCTCTGTCCTTGTCCTGGAATTCCTCACTGGGGTCAGTAGCCATGAGAGGTTGAGGTAACAAGAGTCACCTTCAAATATCAATAGCCAACTGTTAGACACACACTAATCCTTAGGCACAACCCCATACCCAGACACCTACTTATACTGTGTGGGGACCTTGGGCTCACCTATTAGCCACATCCGGTGCCTCTGGAGTTGGCCCATCACATATGGGATGCTGCTATTCCTCAAGATAAAGGCGTCATGCACAGAGGAAGGATATTTGGCATTCACATGGGAGATGTACTGGTCCGCCAAACACTCCATCTGCACATTCATAGAGTGATAGCTCTTTCTATTCCTGAAAACTTGTTCATTTCTCCGGGGGGAGGGAGTGGGGCGGAGGACAAATGCCACATGTGTACCATCAGTGGCACCAATGATGTTGGGGATATGTCCCAGGGCATAAAAGTCAGCTTTCACTGTGGCCAAATCCTCCACCTGGGGGAACACGATGTAGCTGCGCATGTGTTACAAAAGGGCTGACAACACTCTGGTCAGCACATTGGAGAACATTGGCTGAGACATCCCTGATGCCATGGCCACTGTTGTTTGGAAGGAACCACTTGCCAGGAAATGGAGCACTGACAGGATCTGCACTAGAGGGGGGATACCTGTGGGCTGGCGGATAGCTGACATCAGGTCTGGCTCCAATTGGGCACACAGTTCTAGGATTGTGGCACGATCAAGTCTGTATGTTATGATAATGTGTCTGTCCTCCATTGTTGCAAGGTCCACCAGGGGTCTGTACACCGGAGGATGCCGCCAAATGGTGAGCAGAGGGTCATAATCAAACATCTATTGCACTAATGATGATTTGTTTACGTTACAGAACCAAGATGTGAATCCGACAATCAGTTGCTGTGCCAATGTCTGCTGTGATGCAGTTAGGTGCCATGCCCTGTGCCCCCCTGAAATGGTGGCTACCTGACCTGTGAGGAGGGACAAGTGGAAATGAAGTAATTCCGCTGGTGTTGTGCGCCGTCGCAGTAGGCGGTTAAAGACCGCCACGCAACTTCTCATTGGTTATCATTGGGCCCTATAGGTTCCAGGAACCAATGGCGATGTACGCCGGAGGTGACGGTACGCACCGCCGTGGTCGTCACAGCCATTTTCAATCTGTTCTCACTTGCTACTTGACCTTCAACAGGAGAGGACCTACACTGCAAGTGCTGCTGTGACCTGTGTCTGGAAGCGACCATGGCTCGAGTGTCTGGGAAAGGGCTCCTGCCTTCACTGTGAAGGAGTTGGAGAAACTGGTGGATGGGGTCCTACCCCAGTACACGTTACTCTACGGTCCTCCAGACAAACAGGTGAGTACAATGTGAGCATGATGCGTGGGCCATGAATGTATGGATTGCTGTGTGTGTAAGCCACATGTAGTGGGGAGCAGAGGCATCATGGCCAAAGTGCTGCATGTAAGGTGGTCAATGTATGTGCGTCAGGGGATGGGAGGGATATGGTGGGCCATGAGTGACATGGTCCGGACGGTTGACTAATTCCCTTTTCTACTGTCTTTTCCATGCAGGTCAGCGCCCACCAGAAAAAGGGTATTTGGCATGCCATCGCCAAGGAGGTGCGGACCCTGGGGGTCTTTGACAGGTGGAGAACCCACTGCTGCAAAAGGTGGGAGGACCTGTGCCGTTGGTCAAAGAAGATGGTGGAGGCCCAGCTGGAGCTGACCTCCCAACGAGGAAGGGGTGCCCGTTGCACCATGACTCCCCTGATGTCCCGCATCCTGGCTATCCTGATGTCCCGCATCCTGGTGGTGGCCTATCCGGAGTTGGATGGGCGATTGAAGGCATCACAGCAGCCACAAGGGGGTGAGTACAGATCATGACTTTGCGAGCGTTAATAGTTACCTGGGTGGGGGATGTAGGCTATGGGTGCCACTAGGCCAGGGCGAAGATGGCAGGGTAGGTTCCTTGTTGGGCAGGCCCTGAAACACTCCTACCCCTATAGTATTAGTGGGCATCTACTACTAGGCAGGGTCCTGTGGGTTTCAGGTGTGCAGCTAATGGCGGTAGGCATTGTACCCCATGGGCTGGTGACTATCTTAGTAACTGGTAGTGCATGGCCCAGTGCATAGGGCTGCTCCCTGTGTGTTGTGTACGCCAACAGTAGTGGTGTTGCTGGCATTGACCAAGTGTATCCTCTGTCTCTCCCCTCCCTTTTTGTTTTGTCACCCTGTTCTTGTGTGCATTAGCATCATCTGGCGGAGGAGCAGAGGCACCAGCGATAAAGGGAGCTGCATCCCACATGGGCCTGGAGGCCAAATCCACCGAGGGTGAGAGCACCAGTGGGATGGAGGGCAAGGGGAGCATCACGACGGGGACAGGAGGGGAGACCACAGACAGCGACTCCTCCGATGGAAGCTCCCTGGCGGTGGTACACACCTCTGTACCCACCCCAACAACAGGTACAGCCGCCACCCCCCCCCTACCAGCACCGACCTCCCAGCAGCCCCTCAGTGTGTTTCCCATGCCCGCTCACCCAGGAGGGTGGGCATCTCCTTCGCCCCAGGCACCTCAGGCCCTGCCCCAGTCAGCACTGCTGCCCTCAGTGAGGAGGCTATTGACCTCCTGAGATCCCTCACTGTTGGGCAGTCAACCATTCTGAATGCCATCCAGGGTGTCATGAGGCATTTGCAACAAACAAATGCATACCTGCAGGGCATTCACTCTGGTGTGGCGGCCCAACAGAGAGCATTTCAGGCTCTGGCCTCAACACTGATGACAGCCCTTATCCCTGTCTCTAGCCTCCCCCCTCCAACTTCCTCTACCCAGTCCCAATCCCCTCAATCCCAGCCTGTCCCTAGCACACCTTCAGACCAGCATTCACCCAATTCAACACACAGAAGTGGCTCAGGCAAACACAAGCACCACACTTCATCTCACAGGTACTCACACAAGCACCATCCCCATGCAGACACCAACATCCACTGCTTCCACTGTCTCCCCCTCCTCCTCGTCGTCCACCTCCCTCCCAGTAGCATCTCCACTCACACCTGCATGCACTACATCCTCATCCACTGCCTCCATCACCAGCACGCCCATCACTACACACCCCTTACGAGCAGTCACCACCCCCATCCATGCACATGTCCCCTGTGTCCTCTCCCAGTGTGTTTGTGACCCCTCCTCCCAAAGTACACAAACGCAAGCACCCACCCACCCAACAGCCATCCACCTCACAACAGCATCCAGCCCATGCACCTTCACCCAAACTCAGCAGACACCTCCTACAACCACTCCCTCTTCCTCCACTCCCAAAACCTCTCCTTCTTCCCACCCCATTGTTTCTAAAAAGCTTTTCCTGGCAAACATTGACCTCTTCCCTAACACCCCCACCCCCGTCATTCCCCTCGGGCCAGGGTGTCCAGAACCCATGCCAGCACCTGAGCCACCAAAGCGGCATCCGCTGTGGGACCTGCAACTCACCGAGGCTCGAAGGGGGCACCCATCAGCCCAGCCAGTATGCCACCAACCCCTGCAAAGGACAAAACCATTCCACCACCTGCCAAGGTGAAGAAGGGGACAGCATGCAGCAAGGGCAAGGAGCACGAACCACTCAGCAAGGCCTCTTCCAAAACTCCAGCTGGCATAGCCAAGGTCACAACACCATCTGCCAAGGTGAGGAAGGGGAAGAAAACACCAGGCAAGGCACTTCAACCGTCGGAGGCTGCAGGTGAAGGTCAGGTGGCCATTAGCACAACCGCCAGCCCCGCCACCTGCTCCGTGGGCAGCACCGCCAGCAGCCCCACCGCAAGCACCGCCACCTGCACCGCTGCTAGCACCACTACTGTCAACAGCAGCAGCCCCAGTGGACAGCCGTCCGAGACTGTAGGAGAAGGACTGGAGCCTCCCTCCACCACTGGCAGCACCGGCACCTGCACCACGGCCAGCACCGCCAGCAGCCCCGCCGCAAGCACCGCCACCTGCACCGCTGACAGTAGGGCCACTACCAGCAGCAGCAGCCCCAGTGGGCAGCCGTCTGAGGCTGCAGGAGACGGTCTGGAGTCTCCCACTACCACTGGCAGGATGAAGCATACTGGGCAGAAGGACCCCTCCAGAACCAGTGGACATATGCATCCACTCACCCCCTTGGCAGGATAAAGCACACTGGGCACAAGGCCCCCTCCAGAACCAGTGGAAGAAGCCATCCACTTACCCCATCCTTCCCAGGATGAAGCACACTGGGCATAATGCCCCCTCCAGAACCAGTGGAGATATGCATCCACTCAACCCCTCCTTGGCAGGTTGAAGAAAACTGGGCACAAGGCCCCCTCCAAGACCAGTGGAGGTATGCATCCACTCACCCCCTCCTTGGCAGGATGAAACACACTGGGCACAAGGCCCCCTCCAGAACCAGTGGAGATATGCATCCACTCACCACCTCCTTGGCAGGATGAAGCACACTGGGCAGAAGGACCCCTCCAGAACCAGTGGAGATATGCATCCACTCACAAACTCCTTGGCAGGATGAACCTCTCTGGGCACAAGCCCCCTCCAGAACCAGTGGAAGAAGCCATCCACTCACCCCCTCCTCAGCAGGATGAAGCACACTGGGCACAAGGCCCCCTCCAGAACCAGTGGATAAGCCGTCCACTCGCCCCACCCTTCCCAGGATGAAGCTCACTGGGCACAATGCCCCCTCCAGAACCAGTGGTGAAGCCACCCACTAGTGAGACTATGGCCTTGCACTCCCCAGGACCAAGCAGTGGGCAAATCACCGACTTGAGAGATTGTGTCCCACTACCACTGGCAGCACCCCCACCAGCACCGGGACTACCACCAGTTTGCAGCCTTAGCCGCCGCAGGATGGAGTCAAGCCCTGGCTCCATGGACTATCATGCAACCTGTTCCCTGAAAATCTCGTGCCTCAGACACCCAGGTGAAGGAATGTGAACTGCCACACCCCAAGTGCGCTGCATCACTGGGCACAAGGCCCCCTCCAGAACCAGTGGAGATCTGCATCCACTCACCCCCTCCTTGGCAGAATGAAACACACTGGGCACAAGGCCCCCTCCAGAACCAGTGGAGATATGCATCCACTCACCACCTCCTTGGCAGGATGAAGCATACTGGGCAGAAGGACCCCTCCAGAACCAGTGGACATATGCATCCACTCACCCCCTTGGCAGGATAAAGCACACTGGGCACAAGGCCCCCTCCAGAACCAGTGGAAGAAGCCACCCACTTACCCCATCCTTTCCAGGATGAAGCACACTGGGCATAATGCCCCCTCCAGAACCAGTGGAGATATGCATCCACTCAACCCCTCCTTGGCAGGATGAAGAAAACTGGGCACAAGGCCCCCTCCAAGACCAGTGGAGGTATGCATCCACTCACCCCCTCCTTGGCAGGATGAAACACACTGGGCACAAGGCCCCCTCCAGAACCAGTAGAGATATGCATCCACTCACCACCTCCTTGGCAGGATGAAGCACACTGGGCAGAAGGACCCCTCCAGAACCAGTGGAGATATGCATCCACTCACCCCCTCCTTGGCAGGATGAACCTCTCTGGGCACAAGCCCCCTCCAGAACCAGTGGAAGAAGCCATCCACTCACCCCCTCCTCAGTAGGATGAAGCACACTGGGCACAAGGCCCCCTCCAGAACCAGTGGATAAGCCGTCCACTCGCCCCACCCTTCCCAGGATGAAGCTCACTGGGCACAGTGCCCCCTCCAGAACCAGTGGTGAAGCCACCCACTAGTGAGACTATGGCCTTGCACTCCCCAGGACCAAGCAGTGGGCAAATCACCCACTTGAGAGATTGTGGCCTTGCACTCCCCAGGACATCGCTGTGGGCATGGAGCCCCCTCGAAGAGCAGTGGCGTCATTCCATCTTCTGGCTGAGGTGCCCTCCCCCCCCCCCCTTCCCCATCTCTCTGATGTGCCTGTGTATTTTCGACCTGATGCCCCTGCAGTGTTCTCTCCGTATTGAGGCAGGAGTCAAGCGTGGGCTTGGCCCATGATTGTTGGCCCACTGGCCCACAGACATTTTGAGTGGACAATGTACAGCCTTCTGTACATATTGTATATTTTTGTAAATACTGTTTTTCTATTCATTACGTTTATCTGCCTATTTCTAAAATATCACTGATTTAACTCAATTCCTTTTGTCCTTGCGTTCTTCCAGGATGTTACGGGGTGTAAATGTAATGTTGATGCATCTGTTTGTGTGTATGGTGTTGGGGGTGAGGGTGGGGGTGGGAGTGTTGCGTGTGTGTGTCACTCTCCTTCTCCTCCCACCTCCCCTGTGTACTAGGTGCAGTACTCACCGTGGTCGTCGCCACTGCCTTTCGTATTCCTGGTAGATGAGGAGGTAGACCAACATGGGCAGGACCTGTAGCTCGGGCTCCATGGAGTCCTGGTTCTTCGTTGAGTGTCAAGAAGTGAGTGGTTTCCCTTCTGTGTTCTGTTTCCGCTGTGCTTTTGATGTTGTTGGTACCGCCCGGAAAAGCTGGCGGATGGGGGGTTGTAATTCTGTGGGCGGTACATTGTCTTCCGCCTGTCTGTTGGCGGTGACCGCCGCGGTGTTTGTTACAAGCGCCGTGGCAGCCCTACTGTTAAAGTGTCTGTCTGTGTTGGCGGTTTCCTCCGTGGTCGTGATTCCATTTTGTTTACTGCCGGCCTGTTGGCGGTATTACTGCCGCTTTAACACCGACCGCCACAGTTGTAATGAGGGCCTATGTGCCGATATGTTTTCACCAGATCTCCTCATAGCTTACACACCTAAAACCAGACCCCATGCCTATAAAATGAATTGCTAAAAAGACGTTTGTGACATTTACATTCTAAACCTCATAATATGAGGTGTTGACCTTGTCTGCTTGTTTACGCCATAATTTAGCTCTCCTTGTTATGCTAGTAACTGCTAGCCCCCAAAAAAGAAAGGCCATCCTGTGCGCTGCTTCAGACGACTTAGTGGCTGCCATTTTAGAAAACACCCTTAACACCCTAAAAGGCAATGTCATATATTGGAGAGCCAGTTTCGCATGCTGAGGAAGAAGCGTAACCTTATCAAAAAGCTTAGTAATAAAAGGGCGTCCCTCATTTCTAAGAAGAAACTTGTAAAACAGTCAGGTTGCTTTATAGGAGTGCTCCTGGGCATAGCTATATCTTTAATTACAAACCTCCTAGCCGGGAACTGATGGATTATGCCCAAAAGATGTACTTGGTGCGTGCCAACAGCTGGAACAGTTGGGCCCATCTACGAACGACGCGTGGGATATATGAAAAGATTAAACGCTATGCCTAGATGCAGAGATTAAAAACATTTTGAACTGTACTGATTTAAAACCTTATGACAAAGCTGATCTTTACTCTAGAACTCTTCAAAACTTTTTACAATATTACAAGCAATAGAACTTTGAAAAAAACAAGTTGAATCATTATACCCTGACTCTGAACCGCCACCACCAGCCCACACCGCGCCTAATGATCAACAGCCCCCACAACCGTTGACCCCAACACCCGCATCATCATACGTCTTTGTTGAAGACTGTTAAAAAAGTATGCCAGAGGTACAGAGGGGTAGTGCAAATGTTACAAGTAAAATGGCATCTTCTGAAGATCTAACCTCATGAAACGATCAGGGTGAATTCCTCTACAAAGGGCAGCTGGTTGTTGGGTCACATATGTACAACCTCGTCAAAGGTTTCACACACCCAAAACCCTGTCGCTCCAGAAAGCGCCTAGAGGTTGGGAACAATTTCTACAGGCTGCTGCAGAACTCAACGTTCCTTCTACTGTCGTCAGTAATGCCGAACACAGGCGGCTGCTTGAAAGTTTGAAAGACCCCACTTACAACCCCCAAAGTACTCCAACACCTGTTGTTTTTAAATCAGCCTCTGGTTTACCAACGCCTTTGTTTATCCCCCGGCTAGCACCCTCTTGGAACACATTACCTATACCCTTGAAGCCTAAAAAGACATTGTCAAAAAGAAACATGTGGTTAAATGTGTAATTCTTCTTCAGCCTTTTGTGCCTGTGTTTACGTGTTACACTATTTGAGTGTATTGTTTTACAACAGCTGATGTATTGAGTGATTGATTTTTCATCATTTATTTTCTTTAGTATGTTTGGCTGCTTAATGCTTGTTCTAAAACTATTTGTAGTAAACACTTTTTTTTTACCGATTAACAAGTTTATACTGTTCCGCATCCCTACTGATGAGACAGAACGAGTCCTTGTTGCGTGATAGTTTGATCTTAAGATTGATGCCAGTGACAAGTCGTTTATCTTGGTAGAAGAGATCCGAATGTATGCGGCCTAGGAGGTCAAACTGTCTACTGCCTGCGGCAAAGCTTGCTGCTTTTACAAAAACCCTGATTGTGACAGTCCAGCGCCCCATCTTCAAAATGACCGAAAGTATCTTTGTAGACGAGTCACGCTGAAAGCTGGGTGTCCAGGGCATCACGGCTGTAATTAAGAGTACGCTCAATGTATGCCCTATACGTGTATATGTTATCACTTTGCGTGACAAGCCGATCGCCAAGGGTTATGTCCACCTGATTAAACATGGTTGCGACGCAGTAAGCGATCGTTGCCACTTCAGTGTCGTTCGCTATGTTGGAACCATCCCCTTTTACAATTTTACAGATTAGGTCCAGCAGTGTATTGTTGAGATCTAGATACATATCCATGGACCCTGCCACAAAAAAAATCTATCAGCGCTAAAGGTGTCAAAGCAGCTAGCAGCGATACCTCCATGAAAAAACTGTTCTCAATGCTAGTTTGCATGGGTTTTAGAGGAGACGGATCTAAGCCTGATTTAGCACATTCACCCGATGTGCAATGTACGAAGGCCATGTTTGCCAGTTCTGCTTTTTAGAAAATATTTACGTTAGCACCCTGAAGGAAGCTGGCCTGGTGTGTGGTGGCTACCTACATTACTTACCCCTTATATCAGGTCCAGGTATCCCCTCTTGGTGAAGTGTAGGCAGTGTCTAGAAGCCAGGCTCTCTGGAGGTAGCTGTGGATGAGAAGCCAAGGCCCCAAACGAAGAACAATAAGGCGAACCTTGGCCTGTTGAGACTCTATTGTCTAAGTGGCGATAAGTGGAGAGTAGCTCTGCAGTAGAGTGGTTACTCCCATTATCATCCACTGTGTGGCCCCTTCCCTGTGGGGTGGTAGACCACCCTGTTTGGTTACTTTTCCATGAAGAATATTTTAACTGTGGGCCCTGTGATTTCCTATGTTTAAGGTGTGGAGAAAGTGATAGAGCAGGGAAGAAGACATGCAAAGCTCATGCAGTCCACTGTAGTCACAAAGCACTTACACACATGAAAGAAAACACTCAGCTGTACAAAAATGAAGCTACTTTATTTTTGGAACACAAAACCACAAAATACTAATAGGGCTACCTTCCAATAGGAGGTAAGTAATACACTAAATATATATACTAGTAATCAGAAATAAGCATAGAAAAGGTTAGAAAAGTGCAAATAGCAATAACCAATAGTGACCCTAGGGTGACCCCAAACCATGTACTAAAAAAATGAAATGCAAACCCAGGACCCCTGCGTATGTAAGTGGAATGTGTAGAGGGGAGCTTGGAGTACTAGAAAACCACAAAGGTAAGTAACACAGTACCCACCAGTGACCATGAAAGCAGGAGTAAATCACTGGAATTGCCCCAAACCACCCAAAAGGAGGACAAAGAAGACACCCAGACAAGACTGCAAGAAACCAGCGGTGGATTCCTGAAGAAGAAGACCCTTGGAGAGAGGGGACCAAGTCCAAAAGTCACAGTGGAGTCCAAGAAGAGTATGAGCTTCTACCCACCCAGCTGTACTTGCAGGAGTTGGTCGACGTTGTAGAAGAACAGGTCAGCACTGCAGCCCTGGAGCTGGAGAAGCATTCTTGATGGATGCAGAAGATGTCCCATGCTGGAGTGAAGATTGCAGACGGGTGTCGGTGCAGGAATTCCAGCAACAAGCCTTGGCAAACGCAAACTTGCAGTTAGTGGAAAAGTGGTGCTGCTGGGCACCAGCAAAGCCCAGGAGGGGGAGTCACAGGGGATCCTCAGCGTCTCAGAGAGTCTACAGGAGCAGAGGCAGCACCCACAGAATTTCCACAGGACTGGGACCCAGAGATTGCAGAAGGAGCCCATGCAGCACTACAGAAAGGGATCCCACGCCCCTGGAGACAACGCAGAGGGCTGTGCACCACAGGAAGGAGTGCTGGGACCTGGAGCTAAAAGTCTGAAGATCCCTTGGAGGAGATGCAAACAAGCCTTTGCAGCTGCAAGAGATGCAATGCACGGGATACTGTCCTGCATGGGAAGGCAAAGGCTTACCTCCACCAAAGTTGGACAGCTAGCAGAGAGGACCAAGAGGACTACTCCGGGCCACCACCCATGATTACGGATCCACGCAGCTCAGGATGAGAGGAGATCCACGCGGCTGGTCGTTGCAGTATGTGCCTGTGGATGCAGGAGAGTGACTCCTTCACTCCAAGGGTGATTCCTTCTTCTTCTTATGCAGGCTGAAGAGTTGCTCTCTTCTGGGGATGCACAGTCTGAGAAATGTTGCAAAGCTGGCAGGAGCCATGGAAACAAAGTTGCAGAAGAGTCTTCTTAGTGGATTGCAGCGTTGCTGGTTCCTGGAGGGCCCAGTCGCGGTTCCAGTGGCCAAAAGTCGAAGTGATGGTTGCAGAGGAGTCCTGCTGGAATCTTGCAAGTCAAATCTGAGGACCCACCCAAGAGAGAGACCCGAAATAGCCCTGAAAGAGGGATTGGTCACCTAGCCAGGTAAACACCTATCGGGAGGGGGCTCTGGCTTCACCTGACTGGCCTGGCCTTGCCACGCAGATGCTCCCAGAGTTTCCTACCAACCTTGGACACAAGATGGCAGAACCCAGGGACCTTCTGGAGGAGCTATGAGCACTACCCCAGGGGTTGCGCTCGACAGGGGAGTGTTCACCAATGTTCCCTGTAAGGTGCGCAGGCAGGTGCACCCTTCCTTCCCCCACTGCGCAGGCCGCTTTGCCAGGCACTCACTTTTCTGCTACATCACTGCTTGCATTATGCGAGAGAGTGGAACCGTACGTCAGCACTTCATTTAAAAAAGAAACAGCACGAAAACATGGTCACTCTCTTCGCGGCAGAGCAGGACAAGTTGGCACCGGGCACTTCTTGAAAGCAAGGAGGAAACAAGGGGTAGGGTATTGTGTGAGTGATGTGAAGGACATGAATCGCGACATGTGTGTATGATGTGCTGTGAGTGATGCCGGCAATGTGATCTGATTCTGAGGGGTGAAGTCATGTGATGCGAGTAATCTGATATCATTTGATTTCATGTAAGTTATGCAAGCGAGGAAATGTGCGTGTTGGAAGGGATAAGATTTAATTTAGGTGTCATGTATAATGCCCCCCTCAGCCGCAACCCCACAGAAATTAAATAACGTGACCACACGAGAAGGGAGAACCAAAATTAGTACGCAGTTCATCTTAACAGGGCGCATTCACGTGCAATAAGAATTGTACGTAACATAAATATGAAAGTACAGTGTCAGGACTCCAAAGACAACAATGCATGCATTATTGTGACAAGGGTGAACAAACGTCACCACTTGATTGACACTTCCGTCCCGACATATTAAGTCGCCAATAGCTGAAAGCCAAGAACTATGGTATCATCGACCCACGTGCAGTCTTTGTACTATGCCAAGCCCATCAAGCCACTGCCCTACTTCTCTGGCGCACAATAAGAAAGTGTTGTTTCTAGGAATCCACCCAGCTGGATGAACTTCAAATTATGAATGCTTAATGCATTGACCCTGCTTTAGCAGGCAGGTCGCTCCCCGCTCTGCCGCCCAGTGCCACCTCCTCACCGTTCCGTTCCCTTTGTTCCTCTTCAGCTTCCCCAGCCACTGCGTCCCATGCGTCTCCTCCCGCCTCCCCCCTCCACCTCACCGTTCCGTTTCCTTTGTTCCTCTTCAGATTCCCCAGCCGCTGCGGCCCCTTCCACCTCGCCCCTCCACCTCACCGTTCCGCTCCCTTTGTTCCTCTTCAGCTTCCCCAGCTGCTGTGTCCCCTGCGGCCCCTCCCACCTCCCCCCTCCACCTTAGCTCACCGTTCCGTTTCCTTTGTTCCTCTACAGCTTCCCCAGCCGCTGCGTCCCCTGCGGCCCCTCCCCCCCAGCCTTCCCCTTCGTCCAACCCTCCCTTCTCCCAGCTGCCACTCCCTCCCCCCCCCATTTATGGAAGCCGCGGCGCAGTCGCGCCGCTGGCGTGCCAAAGGCAAGCCCATCTGCTCCCGTCTGCGCCAAGACCGTGCCCTGCGCCAGTCCCCCTGGACCTCGCAGACAAGCTTACTCCCCCCTCATCCTCCACTCACTCAACCCAGGCCCTCGCCCCACCTGCACCCTTTCCAGCCCTACACACACTCATGGCCCCTTCACTTGCCACACCTGTCATTTTTCCTGCTCCTCCTGCCACACACCATACACCAACCACAGCGACCCCCGACAACTCACACAACACCCCCAACGCAACACATACCTGCTCTGTCCCCACCCCCACCAACCAGCCCCGCAGTACACCACCCCACAACCAGAACACACCCCGCAACAACACCCTCATGCACCACACCACCCACCACAACCGCCTGAACTGCCTGCTCCTCAACACCCGCTCCCTTCACAAACATGCCATAGAACTCTGGGACCTCATCACATCACAATCACCCAACATTGCCTTCCTCACGGAAACCTGGACCAACCCCTCCTCAGAACCCGACATAGCTATCGCCACCCCCAAGGGATACAAACTCCAACGCAAAGACCGCCTCAACAGGCCAGGGGGTGGCATTGCCATCCTACACAGGGACACCATCAAAGTCACCACCAGCTCCCAAGACACTATTGACAACACAGAACACATGCACTTCCTAATCCACATTAACAACAACTCCACCCTCAGAGGTACACTAATCTACAGACCACCAGGACCACGCCCGCCTTCTGCGACACCATCGCCGACACCATCAGCTCGCACGCCCTCACCTCCACAGACTACATCCTCCTCGGTGATTTCAACTTTCACTTGGAGAACCTACAAGACCACAACTCTACATCCCTCATAGACAACCTCACCAACCTCGGACTCAAACAACTGGTCACCGCACCCACCCACTCAGCAGGACACACGCTCCACGCAATTTTCACCTCAAGCCAACACATAGCCTACACCCACACCACCAAACTCCTCTGGACTGACCACCACTGCATCCACTTCTCCTTCGCTAAACCCCCCGCACACCACCATCAACACACCACACCCTACCGCATGTGGGACAAGATCCCCACAGAACGGCTGAACTCCCAACTGGCTCACAACCCCCCCCCCCCCCCCCCAAAACCAACGACCCCAACACAGGAGCCCACAACCTCTCAAAATGGATCACCACCTGCGCAGACACACTAGCCCTCCTCAGAAAACACATCGCCACCCGCAACATCAAGAACGCCCTATGGTTCACCCCCAAACTCCAAGACTCCAAGCACAAATGCCGCCAAACGGAGAAAATATGGTGACAAGAACCCTCTACAACCAACTTCTCCGCCCTCAAAGCCACCATTCGCACCCATCACCAACTCATACACACCGCCAAAAGAGACCACTTCAAGACACGCCTTGACAACAACTCTCAAAACAGCAAAGAACTCTTCACCATCATTAATGAACTAGCGAAACCCAAAGCCAGCAACATAGACCCTTCACACACACAGCCCCTATGTGACGCCCTCTCCAACCACTTCCACCACAAAATCCTGGACATCCACAACAGCTTCATACCACACACACCTACCACACGCACCCCTCACTCATCCAACTCAACCCCCACTCATGATCCCCCCAACACACTCACCACCTGGGCCCCCACCACACATGAAGAAACCAAAAAAAACATAAACTCCATCCGCTCCGGATCCCCCTCCGACCCCTGCCCACATCGCATCTACAACAAAGCCAGCCCAACCATCGCCCCCATACTTCGCAACATAATCAACTCCTCCTTCGACTCCGCCACCTACCCAGACCCATGGAAGCACGCGGAAATCACAGCTCTCCTAAAAAAAAAAACAAAGCCGACCCAGCGATCCTCTCCAACTATCGCCCAATCTCCCTCCATCCCTTCCCCGCCAAGGTCGCCGTGAAACTAGTCAACACCCGCCTATCCCTCTACCTCGAAGAAAACAACACTCTTGACCCCTCTCAATCCGGGTTCCGCAAGAACCACAGCACGGAAACCGCCCTCATCGCATGCACTGACGACATTAGGACCAAAGTCGACAAAGGCGAGACCGTCGCACTCATCCTCCTAGACCTCTCCACAGCCTTTGACACTGTCTGCCACCACACACTCCGCACACGCCTCCACAACATAGGAATTCGCCACAAAGCCTTAGACTGGCTCACCTCCTTCCTCACTGACCGGACCCAGGGAGTCCGCCTCCCACCTTTCCACTCCACCACCACCAAGATCATCTGCGGAGTCCCCCAAGGGTCCTCTCTCAGCCCCACGCTCTTCAACATTTACATGATCCCACTAGCCAACATCCTCCGATCACACGTAATCACTATCCTCTCCTACGCAGATGACACCCAACTCATCCTCTCCCTCACCCGCAACCCCACCACCGCCAAAACCAACCTACACGCAGCTCTCCTCGACACCGCCAACTGGATGACAACTAACCACCTCAAGCTTAACTCCAACAAAACCGAGATCATCCTCTTCGGCCCCAACAAAACCATATGGGACGACTCCTGGTGGCCCACCGCCCTAGGACCCGCACCCACCCCCACAAACCACGCACGCAACCTCAGCATCATCCTGGAGCCCTCCCTCTCCATGAAACAGCAAATCAATGCTCTTACCTCCTCCTGCTTCCTCACACTCCGCACTCTAAAAAAAAAATCCTTCAAATGGATTCCCCCAGAGACCAGGAAGACAGTCACCCATGCACTCATCAGCAGCAGACTAGACTACGGTAACGCCCTCTATGCCGGCACCACACTCAAACTGACACTCAAACTCCAGAGAATACAGAACACAGCTGCGCGCCTCGTCCTTGGCCTCCCCAGCCACGAACGGATCTCACCACACCTCAAAACCCTTCACTGGCTCCCCTTAAACAAGAGAATCACATTCAAGAGCCTCATCCACGCACACAAATCCCTCCACAACACCGGCCCTACATACCTCAACGAAAGAGTGAACTTTCACACTCCCACCCGCAACCTCCGATCAGCCAACCTCGCCCTAGCCACAGTCCCCCGCATCCAACGCACCACCACAGGAGGCAGGTCCTACTCCTACCTTGCCCCCAAACCCTGGAACTCCCTCCCCACCAACCTCTGCAAAACCAAAGACTTCCTGCTCTTCAGAAAGAACCTCAAAACATGGCTGTTCGAACAGCGACCCCCCTGCCCCCCCCAAGCGCCTTGAGACCCTCACGGGTGAGTAGCACGCTTTATAAATTTTTTGATTGATTGATTGATTATGACACTACATGACCAGCTGGTACAGAAAACAGCTACATTGTTAATACACACGACTTATATCAGTCCTATCTAATGCCTTTCCTCCCCTGCTTGTATGAACTACGACTGTATTTTATAGTTTCATCCTACTATAAACTAATAAAGTGGAAGGGTTTCAAAGGAAGGTGTCCTTTTTTTCTCTCGCTTTCATTAGCTAACACTTGTAATAGTTATTTGTTTATTTATATGGCAGTTCATACTGCAGTTTTTTTTTTTTTACTGGCAGGTTACTATTACCCTCTTATATGGTCCGCAGTTTACAGAGCAAAGAAAGAATGAAAGGCTGTGTCTGTCTTTTGATGGTTTGACTTGTGTCCTGTAGAAACTGAAGTTTTCAAAGTTTAGCACACTAAGACATTCTGACAGTATTATGTCATGGCATCTGCGCGCTTGGAGCTAACATTTCTGAGTGGCAGTACAGCTTTTACTATTGTTATCTGCATGAGCGGCCTGATTCATCTAAGAATTAGAGAAGTGATAGTTGGGCGGTGGACCAAAAATTGCACCTGGTTGCTGTTAGCGAAAATGGTATGTACATAATATTCGATGGGAAAGTTGTGAATCGCTAATACTGGACTCGGTCTGATAGTGACATGTGTGCTGCTTTGCCTGTTTTAGAGAGACATAAATGCTGCTCATATGGTCGAGAAAAGGAACACATATTCTTTTTATATCTGGGATACAGACAGTTTTAGCTACCTGTTAACAAGACCTCTTGTCTCCAAAAACGATGGTCTTTGATTTATCCACTTCTCCAAATCAACTGGCTTTAATATCTATCTTCATTTGTCTGCTCTTGAGTCAATCGTCTTTCTCCCTATTCTTGTGTTTACCCAGCGCAGGACTATTTCGGACTCTTAGGGCCAGATGTATCAAACAGTTTTACCCATTCTGTGTCTATGGGAAAATGTGTTCGTACATATGGACCTTAGTGTTCTAATTGGATGAGTAGCATCCGTCCACTGTATACTTGAAAGGACTCTTTTTCTACTTCTGTATTGAGCACTCCATGGGTTTCCTTGCTCTTTCCCCCTGCCTAAAGTATGCCCTCAGAGCAATTTCTTTTCACTTCGTCTTCCCCTCATTCTCCCCATGTTACATTATTTCTTTATAAATTTTTTAAAGGGCCCAGCATCTCTAAAAGTGCTGCCCCACTTCTAGTTTCCATTTTCCCGCTCACGTAATGTTTCTTTTTTTAACACTAATTTACCATCCTAACACAGCCACCCACCATTTAGAACAGTAAATTAAAAATGCCTGCCGTGTGTGTGTACTTGTCATGATGCACATGTGCACCTGCGTCACAGTGCAGGTATGCACGTCAGCGGTTAGTGTGAAATGGGTTTTCTTCAAAAGAAAACTAATTTCAACGCTACCATCCTTTGTTTACACATGCATCTTGAGGCATACTTTTACATACCTATGGCAAAAAGCATTGGCACAGCCAATAGCTTAGTCTTTTCAACCTTAGACCAATTGACCTTGTAAAAGCTCATTGATAAAGTCAACCATACCAGATGCCATATCAATACAAAAGGGGCCCGGGCAATACATTTTGTGCGGATGTCTGCATCTACCTTTGCACACACCCAGACACATTTCAGTGAGTTTTGTGCACATGCTCTACTTGTGATTTTGAAGATACACAGAGTACATCTCGTCATAAGTGTTAGTTTTTTTAAATTATACCTCAGTATATGGCAAAAACAAGTTTTGCACTAAGTTAAAACCAAGCCCTCTGAGGCAAAGGTGTGAGATTGCAATGTCAAGGGCTGAAATCTATGGTTGTCAAACTTCAATTAATGTTCCTTCTCTCACGTTTACCCCACTCAATACTCACCTTCAATTGCTCACAAAACACTTCTACTTCCCACCGGATATTTGCACTGAAAAGCCCAATGTCATACAAATTCAACACACCCTTAAAGCCAACAAACTATGAAGATACCTCAATTCATAGTCATTAATATATTCATACATCTCCATTGCATATTCAGAGAAACCCTTCTACTAGATATATTCTTGACAGCAAGGACATATGAGTTCTAAGAACATATCTAGATATAATTAGATGCATATACATAAATATGTATATACAGTATTTATGTGCTGAGCAGGGATAAGGTCACACTTTTTTTTCTAACAGCAGATGAACTGGAGTGAAGGGCTTACTCTAAAAGGCTGGCGGGAGCGAGTTCCGCCGCACATGTCCTAAGATGTTGAAGAACCAACCCTAGATGAAGCTCAGGGTGGTTTGAGTGAAACTCGTAGGTTTTCATTTGTTGATCTTAGGGCTCTCATGGGGATGTAGTGGAACAGGATATCAGGGAGGTACTCAGTGACTATCCCAATGACTGCTTTATACACACATATCAAGTTTGCATAGGGCTCTGAGTTGTGGAAATATACAGTTGTGGAAATACACAGGCCAAGTGGTTATACTAGGAGCCTGCCTAACAGGTTTGTTTGTTCACATTATCTTTTTTGTGGCCTAACAGCATAACCTTCTGTAAGGTACCCCACACTGAATTAAAATTATAAGCTCTGACAGTGGGCATTAGGGATGAGCTGCAAAATTCAGAACGATAAGCATGGGTCTACTACTCTTGGTGAAAGCATAACAAAATGCTAATTGTTTGAAAGTCCTCAGCTAAAAGTAAATACTTCTGAGGAAGAAAGTGGCCTTAAAACTGCATACCTGCTGCTGACACTTTTCTGAACACCTTAACCCTTTGAAAATATTAGTGTACAGCAGAACAAATGTAGAACTATAGACAGATAACAGAATCCAAACTTAGGAACAATATAGCTTGAGGCCTCGCTCATTAGAGGTCAGCATCACTTTGAGTAAGACAACTACTAAAACCAGACAAGACATGCAATACTGAATAATACTGAGCGCATATATTGTTATTTGGGACATATTGGTATATTTGATTTACCTTTAAGTCCCTAGTAAAGTGTACTACATGTGCCTAGGGCCTGTAAATTAAATGCTGCTAGTGGACCTGCAGTACTGATTTGCCACCCACATAAGTAGCCCCTTAACCACGTCTCAGGCCTGCCACTGCAAGGCCTGTGTGTGCAGTTTCACTGCCACCTTGACTTGGCATTTAAAAGTACTTGCCAAGCCTTAAACTCCCCTTTTTCTACACATGTCATCCCTAAGGTAAGCCCTAGGTATCCCGTAGGCTAGCTTGCTGTGTAGGTAGGGACTCTGTTCGCGCCGAATTAGCATCTTTTTTTTAACGCTAATTCACCGCAAACTTTACTCCATATTTATACTTTTAGCACTAGACCTATCTAGCACCAAAGTTTTGGAGTTAGCAACATGGAATCAGAGTTCGTCTAAACTGAAACCCCAGGTAACGATTCAATTGCGCTGGAACTGTCATGCCTAATGTTTTTGTAACTGCTATAACCTATGCTAAATATCTTCTTTCCAATTAGACGGTCAGCATTTGGATTTGAACGGGCAGGCGTGAGTACCAAGGAAGCCCAGGTAAATCTGTAGACATTCCAGGTGGGATTAAGAGTCTCTAGATAAATCACGTTCATGATCCACACCTTTGCTTCTATTACAGGTTTGTGGGACCGAACAAGTTATAGATTTGAATGGGCCGACATGTGTAGAAGCATAAGGACCAGGTAATTATTTGGTAGGCCCCCTATCTGGGTCACCTGGTACATTTTAATATGACAACATGCTGTAACCAACTGTTAACCATTATTTCTTTTGTTGCAGGCATCTCAGACAGTACTGTTCATAGATGAGGACAGGCAGACCGGAGTAGCAGCAGAAAGAGCAGGTTATTATTTGCTAATTTTCCTTATGGTGCATCTGAGACATTGAAATTATCAGGTGCTTTGATCATTTTTTCCTTCTTTTACAGGCATCTTAGACCCTGCTACACATAAATTTGAACAGGTGCACATGAGTAGGAGCAGAAAGAAAAGGTAATAATTTAGCAGATTTTCATTGTGGTGCACCTAGTACAATGGAATATGACAACCTACTTTAATCACCTTTTCTTCTGTTGCAGGCATCTCCAACAGCACTACTCATAGATTACAAAAGGCACATGTGAGTAAAAGCAGAAAGACAAGGTAATTATTTGGTTGATTTCACTTGTGATGCGCCTAGTACATTATAACATAACATAACAACATTCATCAACCCTTTTTTTGTTACATCTACAGGCAGGTGTAAGAACAAACAGAAAGGTCCAGGTAATTACTTGCTACATTTTCCACAAGAGATAGCTCAGACTTGTCTGGTAGTTTGCATTTAATAGCATAAGAACCAACTTGAAATAATAAATAATGTTCCTCTTTTTCTTTTTTTTTGCAGGCTTTGCGGCATAGTAGGCTCAGACTGATTGCCACCAAAATGTTCAAGCTCAAAGCTGTGACTTCTGCAGAGAGCAGTGCTTCACCACAAGGACGAAATGCTGTCTTGTGTTCAAAGAAGAATGGCTGAAAGAAATTGTGGAGACTGAGACACAGAAGTCACAGAGCAAGGCTTGCGTACAACTGGGAGAGCTATTTCTATACAATCCAGAATTAGGCCTGATTTGCAAAGTATGTTCAGAAGCTAAGCTTACAGTGGACTTTTCTATTGGGAAGAAATGGCGTGATGGCTAGAAGCTGGACTACTTTAAACACCATCTATGTAGCAAAGTTAATGAATCTGCTTTGGAGACCCTAAGAAATAAAAGTGCTGCTGCCAGGTTGGGTTTTGGAGTGCACACTATGCTGATGGAAACCGCCACTGACAGAGCAAGCAGACTAGAAGTGGTTGAACGGCAAAGATCCATGCCTGAGGAGACAAAGATTCTCATCAACAATGTGTTGCTACCAGTCAAAATTAACACGTCAATGTTATCTTTTTAAGACATCCATGACCACGTCGAATTGTATGTGAAAATACCAGACAGCTGGAGGAGCAAGAACTATGCCTTTGAGTTTTTGGAGGCCATCAACAGCATGACACACTCTGACTTCATGGCATAACTTCGCAGCGCTCGGTAACATACATTGATAATTGATGAGAGCACAGATATTTCAGTTACAAAAATGCTCATCCTCTACTTCAAGTTCCGATCTGTAACATCAACAGAGCATAAAACAGTGTTTGGGGGAATTGTAACCCTGAGTACATGCAATGCGGAGGCTATCACTATAGCTGCAAAAGACTTCTACACTGCCTGTAAACTGGATCTTATGAAAATGGTCATGTTCACATCAGATGGTGCATCAGTGATGCAGGGATAGAACAATGGTGTTGCTACTCGCCTCAAATAATCCATTACCCATCTTGTTGAGCAGCACTGTGTTGCGCACAGAGAAGATTTGGGAGTTGATGATGGCTGGAAAGAAGTGCTGATAATCAGGGAAATGGAAACATTACTGAGGACTGTCTACACTGTATTCTCCAGCTCACCTGTAAGGAAGTCCAATCTGGATGAAAATGCTTTGGTCACTGAGTGTGAAGCAGTCTCCTTTCGGCCACTCAATGAAGTGCGGTGGCTTTCAAGGCATTTTGCTGGTGGTGCACTCTTGCGTAATTATGAGGTTGCTCTTAAATACTTTGATCATGAAAGAATTGAGGAGAATGACCCAATTGCTAAATATTGCTACAAAAAACTATCTGACTCGAACTACCATATTTCCTTTGCAGCACTGAATGACATTCTAGGTGAACTTGCATATTTGTGCAAGTTGTTTCAGAAAACCTCTTTGACCTCAATACAGTATGAAAGAGCAAAAATTGCCCAAATAAAGGAACAGTACTTGGGTGACACTGTCTTTTGGAGCAACACAGTAAGAGATCTGATGGCTTTGTGCAGAGAGGACCGAGAGTATGATAGTGAGCCGATGTTATCTTTCATTAAACCTCTTTGTGAGCACATGGAAAGAAGGTTCCCAGAACATGAATTGAAGGAATGGACAAGCTTTGATTTTCATGAAGTAACAACACAATCACAGTTTGATTTTGGGACTGAGAATGTACAAAGACTTGTTGAAAAGTAAAAGAAGCTCTTGGTCCTAGGTGATTGTGACACCCCTGATGATGTTGTTCTGCAATACAGAGATTATAAATATGTGGAGGCAGCGCATATAAATGGTGGATTGCTTAGGACCTTTCAAGACATAGGCCCTCATTACAACCCTGGTGGTCGGTGTTAAAGCGGCGGTAATACCGCCAACAGGCCGGCAGTAACAAAAATGGAATCATGACCACGGCGGAAACCGCCAACAGATACAGCCACTTTAACACTCCGACCGCCATGGCAGTAGCAACAAACACCGCAGCGGTAACCTCCAACAGCCAGGTGGAAGACAATGTACCGCCCACCCCATTACCACCTGCCCATCCGCCAGCTTTTCCGGGGCAGTACTAACGCCATCAAAAGCACGGCGGAAACAGTACTTTGAAGGGAAACCACTCACCTCTCAACACTCAAGGAAGAACCAGGACACAATGGAGCCCGAGCTGCAGGTCCTCCCCATGCTGGTGTATCTTCTCATATACCAGGAGTACCAACGGCGGCGACGACGACCACAGTGAGAACTGCACCTAGCACATGGGGGAGGGGTGGAGGAAAAAGAGTGACACACACACGCAACACCCCCACCCCCACCCTCACCCTCACACCCAACACCATACACACAAACACATGCAACAACATTACATATACACCCTGTAACCCTCTGGAATAACGCAAGGACAAAAGGAATGGAGTCAAATTAGTGTAATATTAGAAATTTAGAGAAATATGTTCATAAATAAATAAACAGTATGTACAACATTTACAATATATACAAAATGAGGGACAATGTCCACACAAAAATAGTTCATGGCCCACTGGGCCATAACACATAGGCCAAGCCCACACTTGACTCCTGCCTCAAAACGGAGAGAACACTGCAGGGGCATCAGGTCGAAAACACACAGGCACCTCAGGGGGACGGGGAAGGGAGGGGCACCTCAGCCGGAAGATGGTACTACGCCATTGCTCTTGGAGGTAGCAGCATGCCCACTGCTTGGCAAGTGGGTGGTTTGCCCACTGCTTGGTCCTGAGGAGTGCAAGGCCACAGCCCCTCTATTGGGTGACTTCTTTTACTGGTTCTGGAGGGGGCTTTGTGCCCTGTGTGCTTCATCCTGCCAAGGATAGGGTGAATGGATGCCTTCTTCCACTGGTTCTGGAGGGGGCTTTGCGCCCAGTGTGCTTCATCCTGCCAAGGATAGGTTGAGTGGATGCCTTCTTCCACTGGTTCTGGAGGGGGCTTTGTGTCCAGTGTGCTTAATCCTGCCAAGGATAGGCTGAGTGGATGCCTTCTTCCACTGTTTATGGAGGGGGCTCTGTTCCCAGTGTGCTTAATCCTGCCAAGGATACACTGAGTGTATGCCTTCTTCCACTGGTTCTGGAGGGGGCCTTGTGCCCAGTGATGCAGCACTTGGGGTGTGCCAGGTCACAGTCCCTCACCTGGGTGTCAGAGCCACGAGATTTGCAGTGGCCAGGATGCATGATAGTCCATGGAGGCACGGCTACAGTCCATCTGTTGGCGGCTACGACTGCACAGTGGTGGTAGTGCCGGTGCTGGTGCCGGTGCTGCCAGTGGTGGGGGGAGGCTCCAGCCCTTCTCCTGCAGCCTCGGACGGCTGCCCACTGGGGCTGCTGCTGCTGACAGTAGAGGTGCTTGCGGCGGTGCAGGTGGCGGTGCTGGCCGTGGTGCAAGTGGCGGTGCTGGCGGTTGTGCTGGTAGCCACCAGGCCTTCACCTGCAGGCTCGGACGGTGAAGTGCCTTGGCCGGTGTTTTGTGCCCCTTCCTGCCCTTGGAAGATGGTGGTGTCACCTTTGGTCTGGCAGCTGGAGTCTTTGACGTGGCCTTGCTGGGTGGTTGTGGCTCCTTCTCCTTGCTGGATGCTGTCCCCTTCTTGACCTTGCCAGGTGGCGGAATCTTCTTGGCTTTGGCAGGGGCTGGTGGCACACTGGCTGGGCTGACGGGTGCCCCCTTAGAGCCTCTGACAGCTTCAGAAACCACAGGGACGTGGACTTGTTGGCTGAGGTGCTGGGCTGGGTTCTGGCCACCATGGCCAGAGGTGAAGGACGTTGGCTAGGAAAAAATTCTTAGGGACATTGGGGCGGGAAGAGGGTGAAGGTTTGCGACTGGAGGAAGGAGTGCTTGTAGGCGGTGTAAGTCTGCTGTGTGTGCGTGCATGAGCTGGATGCTGTTGTGAGGTGGATGGCCGTTGGGTGGGTGTGTGCTTGCGTTTGTGTACTATGGGAGGAGGGGTCACAGACACAGTGGGAGAGGACACAGGGGACATGTGCATGGATGTGGGGGTGGTGACTGCCAGTGAGGGGTGTGTAGTGATGGGCGTGCTGGTGATGGAGGTAGTAGATGAGGATGTAGTGCATGCATGTGTGAGTGGAGATGATACTGGGAGGGAGGTGGACGACAAGGAGGGGGACACAATGGAGGCATTGGATGTTGGTATGTCTGAATGGGGATGGTGCTTGTGTGAGAGCCTGTGAGATGAAGTGTGGTGCTTGTGTTTGCCTGAGCCACTTCTGTGTGTTGATTTGGGTGAATGCTGGTCTGAAGGTGTGCTTGGGATAGGCTGGGGTTGAGAGGTTTGGGACTGGGTAGAGGAAGTTGGAGGGGGGAGGTTGGAGACAGGGACAATGGCTGCCATCAGTGCGGAGGCCAGGGCCTGAAATGCTCTCTGTTGGGCTGCCACGCCAGAGTGAATGCCCTCCAGGTATGCATTTGTTTGTTGCAAATGACTCTCAACACCCTGGATGGCATTTCAGAATGGTTGACTTCCCAACAGTGAGGGATCTCAGGAGGTCAATAGCCCCCTCACTGAGAGCAGCAGGGCTGACTGGGGCAGGGCCTGAGGTGCCTGGGGCGAAGGAGATGCCCATCCTGGGCTGCTGGGAGGGCGATGCTGGTGGGGGGTGTGGTGGCTGTACCTGTTGTTTGGGTGGGCACAGAGGTGTCCGCCACCGCCAGGGAGCTTCCATCGGAGGAGGAGTCGCTGCCTGTGGTGTTCCCTCCTGTCTCGGTCGTGGTGCTCCCCTCGCCCTCCGTCCCACTGGTGCCCTCACCGTCAGTGGATTCGGCCTTCAGGCCCATGTGGGATGCAGCTCCCTCCGTTACTGGTGCCTCTGCTCCTCCGCCAGATGATGTTAATGCACACGAGGACAGAGTGACAAAACAAAAAGGGGGGAGAGACAGAGGATACACTTGGTCAATGCCAGCAACAACACTGCCATTGGTGTACACAACACACAGGGAGCAGCCCTTTGCACTAGGCCATGCACTACCCGTTACAAAGATAGTCACCAGCCCATGGGGTACATACCATAACGCCAACAGCTACACACCTGAAACAAACAGGGCCCTGACCAGTAGTAGATGCCTACTAACACCATTGAGGTTGGAGTGCTTCAGAGCCTGCCCAACAAGGGACCTACCCTGCCATGTTTGCCCTGGCCTAGGGGCACCCACAGTCCACATCCTCACACAGGAAAAGCCTTAATGCGTGCAAAGTCATGATTCTGAATCTGTACTCACCCCCTTGTGTGGCTGCTGTGATGCCCTCAAGCACCCATCCAACTCCGGGTTGGCAACCGCCAGGATGCAGAAGATCAGGGGGGTCAGGGTACGACGGGCACCCCTTCCTCGTTGGGAGGCCAGCCAGAGCTGGGCCTCCACTGTGTTCCTTGCCCAGCGGCGCAGGTCCTCCCACCGTTTGCGCCAGTGAGTGCTCCGCCTGTCAAAGGCCCCCAGGGTCTGCACCTCCTTGGCGATGGCACGCCAAATACCCTTTTTCTGATGGGCGCTGACTTGCAGGAGAAATACACCAGAAAAGGGATTAGTCATACCATCCGGACTGTCCTTCTCGATGCCCCCCATATCCCTCCCATCCCCTTATGAACATACATTGACCACCATGCATGCAGCACTCTGCCCAGGATCCCTCAGCCCCCCCCCCACATGAGGCTGACACTCACAGCACTCCATACATTTATGGCCCACGCATCATGCTCACAGTGTACTCACCTGTTTGTCTGGAGGACCATAGAGTAAAGTGTACTGGGGTAGGACCCCATCCACCAGTCTCTCCAACTCCTCCGAAGTGAAGGCAGGGGCCCTTTCCCCAGACACTCGAGCCATTGTCGCTTCCAGACACAGGTCAAAGCAGCACTTGTAGTGTAGGTCCTCTCCAGTTGAAGGTCAGGTAGCAAGTGAGTGAACAGATAGAAAATGGCAGTCACGTCCGCGGTGGTGCATATCGTTACCCCTGGCGAACATCGCCATTGGCTCCTGGAACCCATAGGGCCCAATGTTAACGAATGCGACCACCGACCTCTACGGCGCACAACGCCAGCGGAATAACCTTATTTCCACTTGTCTCTCCACAGCAGTCAGGCAGCCCCCATTTCAGGGGGGCACAGGGCATGGCACATAACTGCGTCACCGCAGACATTGGCACATCAACTGTCTCTCCAATTCACATACTCTTACTGTAAAGGAAGAGATGAATCATTATTTAAATAGATGTGTGAATATTACTCTCTGCTCACCGTTTTTTTCCCTAGACTTCAACCGCTGAGGATGAATATGAGATGGAGACATCCTCCCGTGTACAGACCTGGTGGACCTGGCGACAATGGAGGACAGACACATTATCCTAACCTACAGACTTGATCGGGCCACAATCCAAGAACTGTGTGCCCAATTGGAGCCAGAACTGATGTCAGCTATCCGCCAGCCCACAGGTATCCCCCCTCTAGTGCAGGTCCTGTCAGTGCTCCATTTCCTGGCAAGTGGTTCCTTCCAAGCGACAGTGGTGATGGCATCAGGGATGTCACAGCCTATGTTCTCAAAAGTGTTGACCAGAGTGTTGTCTGCCCTGCTGAAACACATGCGCAGCTACATCGTATTCCCCCAGGTGGAGGATTTGGCCACAGTGAAAGCTGACTTCTATGCCCTGGGACATATCCCCAACATCATTGGTGCCATTGATGGTACACATGTAGCATTTGTCCCCACCCCGGAGGAAGGAACAAGTGTTCAGGAATAGAAAAAGCTATCTCTGAATGTGCAGATGGTGTGTTTGGTGGACCAGTACATCTCCCATGTGAATGCCAAGTATCCTGGCTCTGTGCATGATGCCTTCATCTTGAGTAATAGCAGCATTCCATATGTGATGTCTCAACTCCAGAGGCACCGGGTGTGGCTAATAGGTGAGCCCATGGTCCCCACCCAGAGTATGTTGGTATGTGGGTGTGGGGTTGTCCCTAAGGGTGAGTGTATGTCTAACAGGTATCCCTCGAATATTTGCAGGTGACTCTGGTTACCCCAACCTCTCATGGCTACTGACCCCAGTGAGGAATGCCAGGACAAGGGCAGAGGAATGTTACAATGAGGCACATGGGCGAACAAGGAGGCTCATTGAAAGAACCTTTGGCCTCCTGAAGGCCAGGTTCTGGTGCCTCCATCTGACAGGTGGATCCCTGTACGACTCACCCAAGAAAGGGTGCCAGATCATCGTTGCATGTTGCACAACCTGGCCTTGAGACGCCAGGTGCCTTTTCTGCAGGAAGATGGGCCTGGAGATGGTCTTGTGGCAGCGGTGGAGCCTGTGGACAGTGAGGAAGAGGAGGCAGAGGAAGAAGATGTGGACAACAGAAGACCACTCATATAACAGTACTTCCAGTGACACACAGGTAAGACACTGTAACTTAACTTTCCATTGCAGTTCTATGTTGGACATTATACATGGCAGCTTGATATTCCATATTGTATGGCCACTTACTGTACCCTTTGGCATCTCTATTTTCAGATCTCTGTGCCCCACTCTGGCTCCTCGTCTGTTCCCTGTTACCCACTACAGGTCATAACTATATATACATAACTGTACAGTTGGATTGCAATGTTTACAGTTAGTTAAGCGAATACGTATTTGAATTAATTGACAGACTCCATACTTGTATCAGTTCCAAAGGTGTTTATTTATGTGCAGATAAGTGGAGGGGGTATTGCAATTGGCTGGGTTGATGATGGAGGAAAGTCCAGTCTATTGGTATCACAGGTGCATTGTCCAATGGGGCATAGGAAGGGGAGCAGGTGGACAGGGTAACAGAGTGGGACAAAAGGGTGACAATCAGGAGAGTCTTATTTCCTGGTGGGGGTCTCGGCAATGTTCTCTGGCTTTTTCCTGGATCACAGGGACCGTTAGCGGGGTGGTTCTCCTTCTGGAGGGGGTGGGGTGCTGGTGGCCTGTTGTTCCAGAAGGCAGTAAGCGCAATGGCCCTCTTGGGCAGATATGATCGGGCCCTGTGGGACGCCATACCCCATTTTGCGGACCACCTCCCACAGGATTAGAAGGATGATTTTTTTGAGATCACCCAAGAAGGTGCCATGTCTCTAACCAGATCATTAGTGCAGCTGTGGACTCATCCTTGCTTTCAGCTCACGCATACTGCCATGGGGTAACCTTAAGGAGACATGCCTGGCAGAGTCTAACGTCGCTGAAACCCGACACTCAGTAACGCATTCAGAACTTGCCATTTTCAGGATCCACTCTGTTTGTCTCTCATGCCAATGATGAAATGGCAAGGATGAAGGCGGAGGTCAACACATAGAAGGCGGTAGTCCTTGTAAAATCCAAAGAACAATGAAGATCCTTTCGACCTTTCCAGCGTCGCTGTACTTCACAGACGGTTCAAACCCCTCAGTGGCTGCATGGAAGATCTCAGCAGCAATTCCAAATATCTTACCAGCTTCAGCAGAAACAACTGAGAGAACAGGTTGGCACACCAGTCCAATCAGGGGACTCAACAAACTCCAGCCTCAAAACCATGAAAACTTTCATCCCCCCTGTCTGGTAATCACTTCAGTGGGGGAAGCGTCATCAATTACCTGGCAGAGTGGCAACAAATTACAACAGACGATTGGGTCTTGAACATTGTGCAAAATGGGTATTGTCTCAGGTTTTCCACCTCACTGCCGAGTATTCTGCCAAGGTCAACCACTTCTCATCTCGACCTTCTAAACTCATAAATCACCATCCTGCTGGAAAAGAAAGTGGTAGAACCTGTTCCCTATAACCAGCGGGGAAAAGGCACTTACTCAAGGTACTTCTTCGTCCCAAAAAAGAGTTCAGACCCATTCTAGACCTAAAGGTTGCCAACAAATGGATCCGAAAGGAAAGGTTCAGGATGCTGGCCTTATACCAAATGTAGCCCCAGATTCACCAGGGGGATTGGCTTTGCTCAGGCAACCTACACAATGCCTACTTTCATATCCCCATCGCAAAAAAGCATCAGGAGTTCCTAAGATTTGTTGTGTGACAAGAACACTTCCAGTACACCGTCTTATCATTTGGTCTCAAGTCAGCACCCAGAACTTTCTCCAAGTGCATTGGTGTGGTTGCAGCACATCTTTGGAGGCACCGAATCTTTGTCTACCCATATCTGGATGACTTGCTAATCAAGGCATCCACCTTTTCAGAAGCCCAGCTGCACTTCCAATGGACATGTGATCTCCTTTATCGACTAGGGCTTCATGTCAACTTTCTCAAGTCCATGACAACACCAGTCCAGAAGTTGCACTTCTTAGGAGCTACCATAGACACACTGCAGGGAAAAATGTGTCCTTTGGAGGAACAACACTTATCTATTCTCCAGAAGTGTTGTGCGCTCAAAACTATGCATCGCCCAACAGTACCCATAGTCTCCTCCCTTCTAGGCTCCATGGCCTTCTGCATCTTTCTGACTCCCAACGTTTGCCTCCACATGCAGCCTCTCCAGGAGTGCCTGGAGGACCAATGGAATCAACTGTCGGAAAACTGAGAAAACAGGATTATTCTATCCACTCACGCAATAAGATCCCGCAGTTGGTGATGCTCTCCAACCAGTCTCCTACAATGGATGCCATTTCGTCCACAGGCCCCATTGCAGACCGTTTTGATGGACGCCTCTCTCCTTGGATGGGGAGCTCATATGGATCACATACAAATACAAGGCCTCTGGTCTCCGAAGGAAATGTCATACCAGAGTCTCCTAGAGCTCTGTGCGGTGCACCTAGTTCTCAAGGTGTTTCTCCTGTTGTTCAACACCGACACCCTGCTTGTCTATACAGACAATACAACCACCATGTACTATCTGAACAAGCAGGCGTGAATCAAATCCAGAGCCTTGTCTCAAAGGGCTCAGATAATATGGCACTGGCTCCTTGCCAGGAATTTGAAGATAATAGCAACTCACCTTCCAGGTGCTCAGAAAGCCTAAGCGTATGCCCTCAGCAGGGTTTTCGATGAGAAATATGAGTGGGTACTGAACGAAGATGTAGTTCGAGATATCTTCCATTTGTGGGGCACACTTTCTATCGACCTCTTCGCCACAGCAGAAAACAGAAAATGCTGCAGCTTCGCCACCAGTTTTACCATCCAGAATCGTTGGGGAATGCCCTGTGGATAGACTGGTCCAACAAATTTCTGTACGCCTTCCCATCGATTCCCCTGATCCCAGCAGTCCTACTCAAATTGTCAGTGATGTCACCCAGAATGGTCCTCATTGCACCAGAGTGGCCGAGGCAATGGTGGTTTCCGGACCTTCTTCACTGGTCACTCCGACCACATCTCAGGCTGCCATGCAGGCCAGACCTGACGTAATTCAGAGGACAGATGAGACACCCCAACCTCTCTTCCTTGAGTTTGTCAGCATGTCTCCTGGGCTAGTACAGTATGAGCACTTAATTCTTCCACAGGATTGAATGGAGATCCTAAAAAAGGCATAACAGCCATCCACCCGTGCTGCATATGCCTTCAAATAGAAGAGATTCTGTATCTGGTGTTCCTACAAAGAGACAGACCCTACATCTTGCCAGGAGGATATCATTCTTCCACAATTGTTACACCTGTCTAAATCTGGTCTGAAATTCTCTTCTACTAAAGTCCATCTGGCAGCTCTGACCGAATTCACAAACCTCTTTCTTTAGAATACCAGTCAGCAGAGATTTCCTAGAGAGGTTAAAGAAGGTCTTTCCTCCAGTTAGGCACCCTTCTCCACCATGGAAGCTTAATGTGGTCCTTACATGCCTCATGCAACATCCATTTGAGCCCATACACAAGGCATCTCTCCAACACATAACGTGGAAAACTGCGTACCTTGTCGCAATTACATCTACACGCAGGGTCTGCTGGGTTCAGGCTCTCTGTGCTCACAAACCTTACACAGTATTCCACTCCTCCAAAGTAGTGATGCAAACACATCCTAAATTCCTGCCCAAGGTTATCTCTGACTATCTGATAGCGACTTCTAGTTGCAGATTCCTTACCTTAGAATTTCCCCAGGCGTAAGACTGGATCCGGAGATTTTTTCTTCGAGCAGTTCCCCTGCACACAGTTAGGTGGCGTCGGTCGACTGTGCGGGCGTCGTTGGCGTGGTAGTTAGCGTGATGACATTGTGGTCATATATAGGCACCACCCAGGTGCACTGATGTCAGTTCTTTTCTTTCTGCGCCAGCCTACGTGCAAATCCGGAGAAGAGCTACCCCAGTCATTTTTTGATTAACTGCGACATTTTGTCGAATTCGTTTTTGACGAGTTATGTTTGCATCGAGGGATGTCCAGTAAGACTGGATTTAAACCTTGCGACTCCTGTCACCGCATGGTGTCGGTGACGGATCCGGACCTCGTGTGCCTCCAATGTTTGGAGCGCGACCACGAACTGAAGTTGTGCTCCGAGTGTCGAGCCATGAACCCAAAAGCTTTAAGGGAGTGGTCCCTGAAGCTCATGGCGGGCCGACACTAGACTCTGCGTAGTTCCCTATCCTTTTCAAGAGGAAGGTCAGGAGACCGGTTGCGGAGTCACCACTATTCTTATTTGTCCAAGTCATCTAGACATTCGGGTAAGAAAAAGAAGTCGAAGAAGGCGAAACGTTCTTTGACTTTGCCCGTCACTTGCGCAACGTGCCTCAGGAAGAGCGTCAACGCTCTAGGTCACCGTTCCTGGAGCCTCAGTCTGGGTCCGCTCCATGCCTCCCCGAATTTCCGGGAGCCAGGGCTACCCATGCCCAACTTAAGGAGTTCTATGAGGCCATGCTCCTTATATTTGGCCAGCCCAACCCACCCTTTGCACCTTTGGGCCCAGGGGAGTCTGTTAGAACCTCCTTGGGTTCAAAGTAAGTGAATTCACCATGCCAACGTGACCTTCCCTGGTGCCGGCTCAAAGATCAACGCTCCCGGCGCCGGCGGGGCCCACCATCGATGTCGACCCCATAATCATTCCCATCAGCCCAGAGCCGGAACGACGTTGCTCGACGCCGATTCCATTTTCCATGGGCTCTGCTGTGGCCAGGCTTTATCCTGAACCCTCTTACTATGGGTATGGATACGGGCATAGTGTAGAGGGGTCGCTAGACCCTTTAGAAGACCAGCTTGAGCCTGAACTGGACTGAGTACATGATTTGGGTGATACCAGTGGGTTCGACACTTCCCCTGATATTGGCATGTTTCCTCCCTGTAATGTGGCTACGGAGGAGGGAGCGCCTTATTCTATGGTGGTGAGAAGGGTGGCTGAGGTTTTGAACATCGAGCTTCCTAACCTCCTGACCGAAGTGGTTCAGCCTGGGGCCTCCAGCTCGGAACCCCTTCTTCCCTTCAACTAAGCACTTACGTACTTCCTACTGGGGACCTGGTCCAAACTCAGCACAGGGGCTCCTTTGAATAGGACGATTGCCCACCGCCATCGGCCTGCACTGAATGACCCAAATTTCCTTACCCAACACCGTACACCTGAGAGCCTTGTATCCAGGCTTCTTCACATTCCCTACCGTTCCCCCAGACGGGAATCAAAAAGACTGGACAATTTAGGGAAGAAAATGTTTTCTTCTGCCAGTCTAGCGCTGCGGTCCGTGAACGGCGTATGCCTTTGGGGCTGCTATTCCCATACTCTCTGGGATACAGTCGCGCATGTGCTGCCTCAAGTTCCAGAAGAGGCCTGGAATGTTCTCTCCCAAGCCATGACAGATGGGAGAGACACAGCCACGTTCATGATACGTTGTGGACTGGATACGACTGACTCACTAGGCAGATCGGTTGCATTGACAATGGCACTAAGATGCCACACCTGGTTGAGGACGTCTGGCTTTTTGGGGGATGTCCAGCAATCTTTGATGGACATGCCCTTTGATGGCACTCGTCTCTTCGGAGACAAGGCGGACTCACCGTTTTAAGGATTCACAGACTATGGCTCGGTCCCTTGGCCTCGCAGCCGCTCCTCGCCCCCCTCAGCCCGCCTCTCGCTCCTTTTGTGGCTACGGAAGGGGCACCCAACCGTGTCCATTTCTACCGGGCCACCGACCCACGCATGCTGTACAGCCCCTGCTCAGACGCGGGATCCACCGAGCTCGTGGATCAGGGAGTCAGTGGGCTGCCCAGTCCACCCCCACCCCCTCCTCTGCCTCAAAACCTTCCTAGTACGTTGGGACATCTGGGACCAGTTGTCGGCAGAATTTAGCATTATCTGCCCCACTGGGATTGCATTACCATGGACAGGTGGGTTTTACAGATCGTCCAAAGGGGCTACTCCCTCCCCTTTGAGACTTCTCCCCCAGCAATACCACCATCATTCGATCACCTGTCGGAGGACCATTTGGCACTTCTCCGCGAGAAAGTCAAAGCTCTCTTGGCTAAAGGAGCCACAGAGAGTGTCCCTGCGCCAGATGTAGGTTGTGGCTGCTATTTTCGCTACTTTCTGGTGCCCAATAAGGACAAGGGCCTTTGCCCTAGCCTAGACCTCTGGTCCCTCAATCTCTTCCTCAAGAAGATCTTAACCCTGGCTCAGGTCCTTTCTGCCCTGGAGACTGGATGGTTGCATTAGACTTGCAGGACGCCTATTTCTATATTCCTATTCTGCGGGCCCACAGACATTACCTATGAATTGTGGTAGGTCACAAACACTTTCAGTTCATGTGCTCCCCTTTGGCCTTACCAGTGCCCCTCGGGTGTTCACGAAAGTGATGGTAGTAGTTGCAGCTCATTGCGCAGTTTAGGGGTTCCAGTCTTCCCCCACCTCGACGATTGGCTGTTGAAAGCGGACACGCTCCAGAAAGTCATCTCCCACCTCCAGACTACGGCGAACCTCCTGCATTCGCTGGGGTTCACTATGAACGTGCCGAAGTCACACCTGACTCGCTCTCAGACGCTCCCTTTCATCGGAGCTGTTCTGGACTTAGTGCAGTTTCGGGCTTATCCTCCCGAAAAGCGAGTCCAGGATATCCGGGTTATGATACCGATTATTCAGCCTCTATCCTGGATTTCGGTGAGAATGACTCTGAGGCTGCTGGGCCTCATGGTCTCCTGCATCCTGCTGGTCCAGCATGCCAGATGGCATATGCGGGTTCTGGAGTGGGACCTGAAGTTCCAGCATCAGAGGAATCACTCCGACATGGTTCAGATCCCGGAGGGAACTGCGAAAGGCCTGCAGTGGTGGTTGTCAAATGCAGATTATGTCAATGGCAGATCCTTCCCCCTTCCACAGTAGTGAGAGATGCATCACTCCTGGGATGGAGCGGCCACGTGGGAGAGGCGGAGATTAGAGGCCTCTGGTCTCCTGCGGAGTCCGGGCTCCACGTCAACTTTTTGGAGCTCCGGGCGATCCGACTTGCATTAAAAAGCATTCTTTTCCTCTCTCAAAGGGAAAGTGGTGTAGGTGTTCACCGACAACATCACCACCATGTGGTATTGCAACAAGAAGGGTGGAGTCGGGTCGTAGACCCTTTGTCAAGAGGCTCTTCGCCTCTGGTCATGGCTGGAAAGCCAGGGCATTTCCCTGATGGTTCAACATCTGGCAGGCTCTCTGAACATCAGAGCAGACAAACTCAGCCGGTGATGCGTAGTCGATCACGAATGGCGTCTCCATCTGGAGGTGGTGCAATACCTCTTTCAAGAGTGGGGAGAACCTTGGTTAAATCTGTTCGCCTCCACAGAGAGCGCGCAATGTCAGCTGTTTTGCGCTTTGGAGTTTCCAAGGCGGCACTCGCTCGGTGCCGTTTTTCATCATGAGTGGAACTCACGCCTCCTGTACGCCTTCCCGACAATACCACTTCTGCCCAGAGTTCTGGCAAGAGTTCAGAGTTCAGGCAAGTCCGGGTCCAATTAATCTTGTTGGCTCCAAACTGGTCATGAAGAGTCCGGTATCCCGAGCTCTTGAGCATGGCCATCGATCCTCCAATCACACTGCCCCTTCGGGAGGATCTTCTGTCACAGCAGCAGAGGACAGTTATCCACCCCAACCTGTCCAGTCTCTGCCTCCTGGCGTGGAGATTGAGTAGCAACAGTTGACGGCTTTTGACCTTCCACCTGAAGTCTGTAATGTCGTCTTGGCAGCCAGGCGTCCCTCCACCAAAACAGTATACACCTGTCTTTGGAAGAAATTTGTGGCATGGTGTATCAACAGATCTGTTGATCCCCTCTCTGTATCTCTCTGAGGTTCTCCTCTTTATTCTCTCTCTTGCCCAGCAGGCTCTGCTCTGGGCAACCTCAAGGGATATTTGTCTGCCATATCTGCCTTCTTACGGCTGCCAGACCAACCTTCTCTTCTCAAATCTCCCATTGTTGGGAGGTTTCTTGAAGGTCTCACTCATATGTTTCCTCCCGTTCCGTTCATCATGGCCCAGTTAGATTTGAACTTGGTCCTCACATTTCTCATGTATACCCCTCTCGAGCTGCTCCACAACTGTCCTTTACAAATCTTAGCCCTTAAAACAGCTTTCTTGATTGCCATTGCCTGTGGTCGCAGACTAAATGAGCTTCAGGCTCTTTCTTCGAAGCCACCATTCCTTGTGGCACATCCTGACAAAATGGTGCTTCGTACCAGGGCTTCCTTTCTTCCCAAAGTGGTAACGCCCTTTCACGTAGGCCAATTTTTCACCTTCCCTACTTTTTACGCACCTCCACATCCCTCTCATGAGGAGGAGAGACTCCACTGTCTCGACCCAAAGAGAGTGTTGGCGTTCTACCTATATCATACCAAAGATTTCTGGGTGGACGATCAATTCTTTGTGGGATATGTGGGTGCAAAGAAAGGGAAGGCGGTGCGGAAGAGGACCATCTTGTGATGGGTAGTCCTCTGCATCACGATGTGCTACGCTTTGGCGAAAAAGCAACCCCCTGAGGGTTTGCGTGCTTATTCAACCAGAGCAGCTGCTGCTACCACAGCGTTTGCACGTGGAGTTCCAGTCCTGGATATCTGCCAAGCCGCAACGTGGGTGTCCTTACATACGTTCACCAAAAATTACTGCCTGAACAGTCAGGTCCGCAGGGACAGCTATTTTAGCTGTTTGGTCCTGCAGGACTTTTTGGTGTGATCTTAGTTTGCAGCCCACCACCGGGGATGGTATTGCTTGGGTATCTATTCTTAGGTAAGGAATCTGCAACTAGAAGTCTCTATCAGATGTACAAGTTACTTACCTTCGGTAGCGACATATCTGGTAGAGACATTCTAGTTGCAGATTCCTTACCGACCCGCCCATCCTCCCTGCACTGCGAACTGATTTCTAGGGACAGGTACTTCCCTCTAAGGGCCCTAGTTTTGGTGCACCATTCTCAGTGTTCTTCATGGCTCTGCGTTACTGGTGTGGAAAGTCGTCAAAAGAAACTGGCGTCAGCGTGCCTCCTATATACGACCGCAATTTCATCATGGCGACCACGACGCACGCTGAGTAGACCGACACCACCTAACGGTGCTCAGGGGTACTGCTTGAAGAGAAAATCTGCGGATCCAGTCTGACACCTGGGGAAATTAAAAAGCAACTAGAATATGTCTCTACCAGATATAGGGGGTGATTCCGACCCTGGCGGTAAAAACCGCCAGGGCCGGGGTCTGCGGGAGCACCGCCAACAGGCTGGCGGTGCTCCTTTGGGCATTCTGACCGCGGCGGTACAGCCGCGGCCAGAAACGGAAAGTCGGCGGTGTACCGCCGACTTTCCGCTGCCCAGGGGAATCCTCCATGCGCCGCCATGGGGATTCTGACCCCCTCACCGCCATCCTGTTCCTGGCGGTTTTGACCGCCAGGAACAGGATGGCGGTGAGGGGTGTCGTGGGGCCCCCGTAAGAGGGCCCCACTTTGAATTTCAGTGTCTGCTTAGCAGACACTGAAATTCGCGACGGGTGCTACTGCACCCGTCGCACCCCTTCCACTCCGCCGGCTCCATTCGGAGCCGGCTTCCTCGTGGAAGGGTGTTTCCCACTGGGCTGGCGGGTGGCCTTTTGGCGGTCGCCCGCCAGCCCAGTGGGAAACCCAGAATGACCGCCGCGGTCTTTTGACCGCGGTACGGTCTTCTGGCGGTTCCCGCTTGGCGGGCGGCTCCTGCCGCCCACCAAGCTTGGAATCACCCCCATAGTGTTACCAAAGGTAAGTAACTTGTACTTCATGTCAACCAGTTAATTTCCTTGCCAACTTTCTTTCAAAACCCATCTACTCCACCTGAGAGGGCACTCCACTCTCTAGATGTAAAGAGGGTTTTAAAATTCTACTTTGAGAGAACCAAATCTATTAAACAAATCTCAACAATTGTTAGTTAATTATGGGCCGGTTCACACCGGTCGGGCCACCTCCAAACAATCAGTCTCTAGATGGATTGTCTCCTGTATTCTTTATTGCTACCAACTAGCTAACAAAAGCCTAGCTGGCAGACCATGAGCACACTCTACCAGAGGCAAGTTTGCCACGACTGCCTTGATGACGAATGTAGGAAAATGGCTCCCTGTTGCAATTACCTCCCACTTTTTGCCTGCTATTGATGCTGACTTGACTGAGAAGTGTGCTGGAACCCTGCTAACCAGGCCCCAGCACCAGTGTTCTTTCACTAAAAATGAACCATTGTTTCCACAATTGGCACACCCTTGGCACACAGATAAGTCCCTTGTAAAAGGCTGCAGCATATGTTGTGCCACCCTCAGGGACCCCTCACCTAACACATGCACACTGCCATTGTAGATTGTGTGTGTTGGTGGGGAAGAAAAAGGCAAAGTTGACATGGCATCCCCCTCAGGATGCCATGCCCACAAAATACTGCCTGTGGCATAGGTAAGTCACCCCTCTAGCAGCCTTTACAGCCCTACGGCAGGGTGCACTATACCACAGGTGAGGGCATAGCTGCATGAGCACTATGCCCCTCGTTTGTCCAAGTCAATTCTTAGACATTGTAAGTACAGTGTGGCCATATTAAGTATATTGTCAAAAACGAACTCCATAGCTCCATAATGGCTACACTGAATACTGGGAAGTTTGATACCAAACTTCACAGAATAATAAACCCACACTGATGCCAGTGTTGGATTTAATAAAAAATGCACACAGAGGGCATCTTAGAGATTCCCCCTGTATTTTTGCCAATCCTTCAGTGCAGGACTGACTGGTCTGTGCCAGCCTGCTACTGAGAGACGAGTTTCTGACCCCATGGTGTGAGGGCCTTTGTGCCCTTTGAGGCCAGAAACAAAGCCTGCTTCACACCTCCCCCCTGCAGGAACTGTGACACCTAGCAGTGAGCCTAAAAGGCTCAGGCTTTGTGTTACAATGCTCCAGGGCACTCCAGCTAGTGGAGATGCCCGCCCCCTGGACACAGCCCCCGCTTTTGACGGCAAGTCCAGGGGAGATAATGAGAAAAACAAGGAGGAGTCACCCACCAGTCAGGACAGCCCCTAAGGTGCCCTGAGCAGAGGTGACCCCTGCCTTCCTTTAAAAATCCTCCATCTTTATTTTGGAGGATTCCCCCAATAGGAATAGGGATGTGCCCCCCTCTCCTCAGGGAGGAGGCACAAGGAGGGTGTAGGCACCCTCAAGGACAGTAACCATTGGCTACTGCCCCCCAGATCCAAACACCCCCCTAAATTGAGTATTTAGGGGTGGCCCTGAACCCAGGAAAGGAGATTCCTGCAAACTGAAACAAGAAGGAGGACTGGTAACCTGACGACGGAAGATGACAACTGCTTTGGCCCCAGTCCTGCCGGCCTGCCTCCTGACTCGAAAACCTGCAACAGTGACGCATCCAACAAGGACCAGCAACCTCTGAAGCCTCAGAGGACTGCCCTGAACCTAAGGACCAAGAAACTAACGTGAGCAGCGGCCCTGCTCAACATATAGCAACAATATTGCAACTTTTCTGCAACTTCTAAGGACTTCACTCTTCCCGCTGGAAGCATGAGACTTCACCCTCTGCACCCGACGCCCCCTGCTCGACATCCAGAGAACCAACACCACAGGGAGGAGTCCCAGGCGACTGTGACCTTGTGTGTAGCCCGAGACAACCCCCCTGGACTCCCACAGCGACGCATGCAGAGAGAATCCAGAGGCTCCCCCTGACCGCGACTGCCTGTAACAAGGGACCCGACGCCTGGACCAAGCACTACATTCGCAGCCCCCAGGACCAGAAGGAACCGAAACTCAGTGCAGGAGTGACCCCTAGGCGACCCTCTGCCTAGCCCAGTCGGTGGCTGGCCCGAGAAGCCCCCCTGTGTCCTGCCTGTACCACTAGAGTGACCCCCGGGTCCCTCCATTAAATCCAATACAAAACCCTATGCCTGCTGTGCACACTGCACCGGCCGCCCTTTGCCGCTGAGGGTGTGTTGTGCGTGCCTACTTGTGTCCCCCCCAGTGCTCTACAAAACCCCCCTGGTCTGCCCTCCGAGGACGCAGGTACTTACATGCTGGCTGACTGGAACTGGAGCACCCCTGTTCTCCTCACAGGTGCCTATGTGTTTTTGGGCACCTCTTTGACCTCTACACCTGATCGGCCCTGAGCTGCTGGTGTGGTAACTTTGGGGTTGCCTTGAACCCCCAACGGTGGGCTGCCTGTGCCCAGGAACTGAGAGTTGTAAGTGTCTTACTTACCTCATAATCTAACCAATACTAACCTCCCCCAGGAACTTTTGATTTTTGCACTATCTACTTTTAAAATAACTTATTGCCATTTTAACAAAAACTGTATATGTTATTGCTCTAATTCAAAGTTCCTAACTTACCTGTGTGGAGTACCTTGCATTTTATGTATTTACTTCAAATCTTCAACCTGTGGTTCTAAAATTAAATTAAGAAAATATATTTTTCTGTATAAAAACTATTGGCCTGGAGTTAAGTCTTTGAGTGTGTGTTCCTCCTTTATTTCCTGTGTGTGTACAACAAATGCTTAACACTACTCTCTGCTAAGCCTACTGCTCGACCACACTACCACAAAATAGAGCATCAGAATTATCTAATTTTGCCACTATCTTACCTCTAAGGGGAACCCTTGGACTCTGTGCACACTATCTCTTACTTTGAAATAGTATATATAGAGCCAACTTCTTACAAGGAATGTTCCCTTAGCAGATATCTGCAGAGCTGCTACCTGGAGGTCTGTCCAAGCGTTCACTAAGGATTACTGTCTTGACTCTAATGCGAGCACAGGTGCTCAAGTAGGGCAGGCGTCTCTCAGGAACCTCTTTGCTTGATGCCGTATTTCATGATTGTTCTGTCTACTCCACCGCTGTCTACGGGATGGGCTTGCTATTCTATTCAACGCTTATGACTATACATGAAAATCCCCCCTCACAAAAGGATAGTTTCTTACCTGTAACTCCAGTTCTCTCGTAGGGGTATTTCCATGATAGTCACAAGCAACTTTTCCTTACTTGAGATAACTCTCACCATAACAGGTACATTTCTATGGTTTTGCATGTTTAAAATGTGAACCTAACTATAGCCTGGCATCGACAGTAGGAGTCAGCAAAATTGAAAACAGTTGGGAGTGGGCGAGGAGATCCTAATTGCCAATGTGTGCACTTTGTGCTAGAAGACTTCAGATTTGTAATGGACTCCTGGCAATGCCTGGCGCAAGTCTGAATGGTTTTTGGACAGCATCAGCGGTGAACAGTAGACAGGTGAAAGCCGTATGAAGGGAATAGACTGATAATGGTGACAATGGAAGCGCATGAACTCTTCAAAGTTTAAGCATTATGAAATATTAAATTGAAGTTACACAGTGAACTATTCTTAATGATGATGAAGGAGACATGCAGACGTTTTACAGTCAATTATGTTATGATAATCCTCAGATATGAACAATTACGTGCAACTACCAATCCCAGAATTCATTATAAAAACCATGATGGCAGAAATGGAGGAAAACAGATCAAACCACTTGAGATAGACAATATGCTGAAATGCGTTGTGGGGTCCGATGTGGTCTGTCAGCATGTATAAATGAAGTTTATGAGGCTCCTGGGAGTACAGTGGTTCCTTTTTTGGATGTGCAATGTAAAGGGCTTGGGGTTTTAACCCTTTGCCTGCACCAACAGTAAAAGCACGGCGCTACTAAAGACTAACTGATTCATCTATCTATCTATCTATCTATCTATCTATCTATCTATCTATCTATCTATCTATCTATCTATCTATCTATCTATCTATCTATCTATAATATATAAATAATGACCTACTGGCAGTTGCCAGTAATTATAGTTAGGACCTAGTTTCTATTTTAAAAAAAAAAGTTTTTTTCTGACTTGCCTATGTCTTTAGCACCGTTAGATGGATCTTCACGTAATTTTCCAAAAAAGTGTCAAATTGGGTCTTGTAGTGCATGGGAAGGTTTGGGGTGATCTGTCGATATTTGCAAATTTCCGTGTGAATGAAAAAAAAAAGTGTGGTCTCCCACGCGCTGGCTTTTAATTTTACCCTAGGTTGGGCCAGGTCCCTGGGTCATACTTTTTTAAATTATTGAGGAGGGGGGGCCCAGGGCATCCTTTTGTAGCGCTTTCGAATTCCCAGGGACCACCACATGCCCGAGGCAAGAGCAAAGACTGAAATGTGGGGGTTGGGGTGGACTGCATGTGGACCCAGGGACCTCCACCTCTTTGTGACAACAACAGTGTAGGTGGTGCAGGGGGGATTGGCGGGCCCGAGGGATCACCCCATCCTCAGATCTGTAATAGAAAATAATGTGGGTGGTTGCGTGGGCCCCGGGGACCACCACCTTCCCGGAGCCAGGTCACTTTTTAAAACTGTCACAGCTCCCACCAAACAAAAGCAAACGTAACTCTACTCCCAGCAAGTAGGAGCATTAAAACTGCTCCTACTTGCTGGGAGCAGAGTTTTCATCTCTTTCCCTGCCCACATTTCCAGCAGCGGCCCTGTGTGCGTGAGCAGTGCTTGCTCCCGCAGGAGGCAGGGAGCTGGCTGGGACCACAGGGGATTTCATGCTCCCCTCGCAGTTTTGTCACTTTCTGCGATTGTTACTGCAATGGTCTCTCCCTAAAATGACTTGAAAACATCACCCTAGCATGATGTTTGATTAGAATGTCATAGTTACATTTTGAGGCACATCAGAAAACAGCCTCTTCTGGTCTACTGGTAAAGCTCTTGGACCGTCATTCAGAAGATTGAAAGTTAAAATCCTTGTATCTCATTACAGTGTGCCTGTTTATTTACTCCTGTTTTGACTGTTATACAATGCTTGTGATGGAACATTTACGTCTTTGTCCCATCAACATATTTGTTTTGAATGTCATAGATATATATCTGGACAATGCACAGGAAGGAGTCACCTGTGGCATATTGGTTAAGGTCTCAGGCCCTCACACAGATGGTTGAGGGTTCCATTCTAGGTGCGTCAGTTGTCTTTTCTCAGCTTAAATTTCTTTTCAACTTCAAATATTTAAGGTAGGTGCAGAAATGTGACCTCACTCTTTTTACTTGTTAAATACATTTTGTTTTCAATTTGTCATAACATTTCTCATTCTAAGTGGCACAGGGTTGGGTGGTTATAGGGGGTTGGCTTTAGGGCCTGGCTGCAGGCCAGGGCGATGGTTGGATTAACGTACAGTAATTAAAATTACTTTACATTAAAAAAAAACATAGAAATTCACACAAAAAAACAAAGGTTACAAGAGGTTATAGTTAGAAAATAGAATTTTTTTAAAACATAGACATTCACTTAAAAAAACAAAGGTTACATGGATGTTATAGTTAGGCTCATCTTTTAAACGTACAAAACCATAGAAATTCAGTTGTTATTGCAACATTCATAACATCTTTCATAACATAATTGATAATATTAATGTAATATTTACAGTAAAACTATTGAGGAGAAAACTGCGCATGATGGGGGCTCGACTTATAGTTAGTTTAAGGCATGAGTTATAGTTACTTGAAATAACTCTAACTATAACAGCTGAATTTCCATGGTTTTATACGTTTAAAATGTGAGCCTAACTAACATCCCTCTAACCTTTGGCTTTTTAAGTGAAAAAAAGGGGTGCACTTGCCTTGGCTCTTGAGCTACATAGTGCCTTTTTCTTACGACAAAGCCTAGCTGGGTAACCCATGATGCAGGGGATTGAAGGGGATTCTATAGAGGAGGAGTCAGTCTCCATCCTTCATCTGGACAATGAGTTGTGCGAAGCAGTTGATACCTCCATCCACCTGGCTGTGACCTCGTCTATAGAACCCCTAATAAGATGTCTCATGCAATTGGCCTATGCATGCCTGGGACCCCTTAAATTAGGAATAGGGCACCCCGTTCCTGGAGTCACCTCCAGCTGTTGGGCCAAGAAGCCCCTACCCAAATGCAAAGCCTGGCTAAATGTAAACAGAATTTAGCGGTTGGCCTGGGTGCCTTTGAGAGGCTAAAGAAAACCTCTTTGTCCTGCTTATGCTCTCATGTGGGGCAAGGTAATTCCATTGCAATTTTGGGGTTCTCCCTCGAGACTCCTGTCTTGAAATCTTGTTCCCCGGATAGGGATTATGACGATTCCCAAGCGGATTCTAATGATAGGGTGGGCCCTTCTAGACCCTGGTGTCCTTTTCAAATCTCAGACTCCAGGTATCTCTGCCTGTGCTTCAGGAAGAGGGGACTGTGGCCTCTGATATGTTGGACCCGGAAACCCTTATGCACTCTCGTTCTGCAAGTGGTTGACATCAGAGCAAGTGGCTAAATATGTGGCTATCCTATTACGTAAGCACCTGGAGAAGGAGATAAGAGCTTGTCTTTGGGTGGAATGCCTGTGCACTTTGCTGGCCAGAAAGGTTGCATTCACCCCAGAGCCCAGGCTCCCATGAAGAAAATCTTCCATCCTAAGATTTTTGCTGGGGCCAGCCATAGCAGAGGGTGTTCCACCGGCCAAGTTTTCTATTAAAGCCTTCCTACAGGCCAAGACTCCCAATACAGACACTAACAAGATCAGTCCAGGCTTGGGTGTTCCTTCCCCTCCAGAGGAACCCAGAAGACTAGGGGGACTTGAGGCGGTTCCTGTAGGATGTAGGAGGCTGGCTCTCTACGTAGTGTGCAAAACTAGGCACATTGAGCAGGGGGTCCAGGCAACCACATGTTGGTTTACAGAGGTAAAAACTATACCACCTAATGCTCTAATTTTTATGGTAGCTTGGTTGAGCAGTTAGGCTAATCTTGGAGAAGTGCAAAGCATTTGTTGTACTCACAGTATCAATAAAAATGGACACACACTCAAAAGGAATAACTCCAATTTATAAAAATACTTCAGAATTTAATTAAAATTTTAAGATCAAATCAAGATTGGTTAAGTTCTTTTCGAGATATTAATTTTTGAAATTTAATAAAAAATAGTATTTTTGTGTGTAATTACATACCATGAGAATCAATGGGGGATCAGCTTTAAAAGTACACATAAAATCCGCAGTGCAATTGCCAAGTTCTCCTTTTGCAGGTAAGTTGAGGTCATCAGTGGCCACTATTGGTCAGCTGCAGAAGTGCAGGCGTCTTCCGGTTCTGGTGGGAGCAGCGGGAAGTGGTCTTTGAAGCTGGTGCCAGGCCACTGAGAGGGACCACTTGGAAAAGCACTGCACAGGCAGACTTGGAGGGAAGTCCATGGGGTCCCCTTGGAGTGTTGAAGTCTCAAGGGGTGGTGGACCCTTAGCACACAGCTAGATCGTTGGTACCAGGCGGCCGGGTGCAGAGGGAATCAGTGAGTCAGGAGCTGTGTGTAAAGATGCCCTTGGAATCAGGAGGTAGGTTGGTTCGAGGGTCGCTTGCAGGTCAGCATGGGCACTCTGGTAGGAAGTGCTGGTGGCTTCTGACATCCCTCGACTGTGGATTTTTCCTGGTCCTTTTACAGTCCGCTGCAGGCTGTTTTTCTTGATGTCCGTGTAGTGACCACTACCCAGGGCAATGGTACGGTTCGGCAGCTGGAGAGCGCAGTCCCACCAAACTTGGCACACTTGCAAGGTTTGTCCTCGCGGACTGTGGTATGGTCCGGTTCGGAGGTTAGCAGCTGGTCAGTGAAGAGGACCTCACTGGCTTGTTGGTTCCTGGGGTTTGCAGAGTGATGCCTTCACTCTAGAGGGAGATCTTTGTCGGTTTGCTAAGAGTGGTGGTCCTCGTGGGGTTTTTAGAGTTCGTCTAGTGTCCAAACACCCCCCAGCGGTAACTGTTGAGTCTTGTTTGCAGCAGGCAGGGTTTGGCAACTTTTTTTTGTGCAGCAGGTCTTCAGCCCTCGTGTCTTGGGACTTCTTTGTTGCTCGACTTCTTGTGTCCTTGGAATCTGATTTCTTGGTCTAGGGATGCCCTCTAAATACTGTATTTAGGGGGCATTTTAGGGGGAACCTGGTAGTGGCCAATGGGCCGTGTACCTTAGAGTAGCTACACCCACTAAGTGACCACTTCCGGTGGGCAGAGGTCACATCTCTACACCTGATTGGCTAATTGCCTTCCATCCAAAATGGAGGAAAATGAAATGGAGAGGTCACCTCGCATGCAACAGCTTTGCAGTGGTGCAAGTTAGGTAGGACCACTTCTCCTGTCCTTTGTTTGGTTTTTCCAACAAAAGTGGGGGTTTGCAACAGGGGTGGCCACCTGCTAGCAGGCCTGGGGGTCGGGTTTCAAGGGCGGTAAGCCCTTTGAAGCTCACCAGCAGGGCAGTGCACATTCTTGAGGGAGGGGGTATTAGCACCTCCACCCAGGAAGGGCTTTCTTCTGAATCCCAGACAACAGGATCTATCACCGTAGCTGTTCTGATTTATGTCTGGTGGTGGCAGGCCAGCAACCATGCCAGGGTAGTTTGCTTTTGCATGCAACATCTCTAAAGCACCCCCTCTGTACATTTTGTAATAAATCCAATACTGGTACCAGTTTGGATTTTATCATTCTGAGTTGTTTGATACCAAACAACCCAGAGTTCAGAGTGGCCATCATGTAGCTGTAAAATTCGTACTGACCAGTGTCCAGCACATGCATTTAATATCGCTGCTCTGTTCAGTTACTATGTCCCAGATTTGGCAAGGATACAAGAGCAGAATATTGTTCATGCATCTATGCCCACACATGTAGTATGGTTGCAGGAAGCTGGCTCTGTATATACTATATCAAAATGAGATATAGGCCCTCATTACAACCCTGGCGGTCGGTGTTAAAGCGGCGGTAAAAAAAATGGAATCATGACCGTGGCGGAAACCGCCAGCACATACAGCCACTTTAACACTTCGACCGCCACGGCAGTAGCAACAAACACCGCGGTGGTAACCGCCAACAGCCAGACGGAAGACAATGTACCGCCCACTCTATTACAACCCGCCCATCCGCCAGCTTTTCTGGGGCCGTACCAGCGCCATCAAAAGCACGGCGGAAACAGTACTCTGAAGGGAACGACTCACCTCTGGACGCTCAAGGAAGAACCAGGACGCCTTGGAGCCCGAGCTGCAGATTTTCCCCATGCTGGTGTATCTTCTCATACACCAGGAGCATGAACGCCGCCGACGGCGACCAGGGTGACTACTGCATCTAGCACACATGGGAGGAAAAAGAGAGTGACACACACGCAACACCCCCACCCCCACCCACACTTGACTCCTGCCTCAATACGGAGAGAACACTGCAGGGGCATCATGTCGAAAACACACAGGCACCGTAGGGGGAGGGGAATGGGAGGGCACCTCAGCCGGAAGATGGAACGCCACTGCTCCTGGAGGGGGCTCCATGCCCACTGCTTGGTCCTGGGGAGTGTAAGGCCATAGTCTCTCAAGTGGGTGGTTTACCCACTGCTCGGTCCTGGGGAGTGCAAGGCCACAGTCTCTCAAGTGGATGCCCTCTTCCACTGGTTCTGAAGGGGGCATTGTGCCCAGTGTGCTTCATCCTGGCGAGGAGGGGCTGAGTGGATGGCTTCTTCCACTGGTTCTAGAGGGGGCCTTGTGCTCAGTCTGCTTCATCCTGGCAAGGAGGGGCTGAATGGATGCCTTCTTCCACTGGTTCTGGAGGGGGCCTTGTGCCTAGTGTGCTTCATCGTGGCAAGGAGGGGCTGAGTGGATGCCTTCTTCCACTGGTTCTGGAGGGGGCCTTGTGCCCAGTGTGCTTCATCATGGCAAGGAGGGGCTGAGTGGATGCCTTCTTCCACTGGTTCTGGAGGGGGCATTGCGCCCTGCGATGCAGATGTTTTGGAGTGCAAGTTCACATTCTCACCTGGGTGTCACAACAGCTTTTGCAGGGGCCAGGATGCACTGCAGCCCATGTAGTCACCACTACACACTGCTCTCCGGCGGTGACGGCTGCTCAGTGAATCGCAGTTGCGCTGCAGGTGGCGGTGCTGGCAGTGGTGGTGGTAGCCTCCAGTCCTTCACCTGCAGCCTCGGACGGCTGCCCACTGGGGCTGCTGCTGCTGGCATCGGTGCTGCTTGCGGCGGTGCAGGTGGCGGTCCTGGCTGCGGTGCAGATGGCGGTGCTGGCCGCGGTACAGGTGGCGATACTGGCGGTTGTGGTGGTAGCCTCCAGGCCTTCACCTGCAGCCTCGGATGGCTGCCCACTGGGGCTGCTGCTGCTGCTTGCGGAGGTGCAGGTGGTGGTGCTGGCTGCGGTGCAAGTGGCGGTGTTGCTCGCGGTGCAGGTGGTGGTGCTGCCCGCGGTGCAGGTAGCGGTGCTGCCCGCGGTGCAGGTGGCGGTGCTGCCTGCGGTGCAGGTGGCGGTGCTGCCTGCGGTGCAGGTGACGATACTGGTGGTTGTGGTGGTAGCCTCCAGGCCTTTACCTGCAGCCTCGGATGGCTGCCCACTGGGGCTGCTGCTGCTAGCAGTGGTGCTGCGTGCGGAGGTGCAGGTGGCGGTGCAAGTGGCTGTGCAAGTGGCCGTGCTGCGCGCGGTGCAGGTGGCGGTGCTGGCCGCTGTGCAGGTGGCGATACTGGTGGTTGTGGTGGTAGCCTCCAGGCCTTCACCTGCAGCCTCTGATGGCTGAAGTGCCATTAGAGGTGTTCTAGCAGCTTAGGCTGATAGAGGTAGCTATAGCAGAGCAGCTTAGGCTGATCTAGGAGGCATGCAAAGCTCCTACTATACCACTTATATCACTTAGCACTATAGCATCAGAAACACAATAGTACTTTATTTTAGTGACAATATGCCAAAAGTATCTCAGAGGATATACTCCCTTAGGAGGTAAGTAATATACACAAAATATACACACAAACCAAAATCAGGTAAGTAAACAGTTAGCAAAGTAGTGCAAATACTGTAGAACACAATGGAATGCAATAGGAGACAATAGGCCTAGGGGCAACACAAACCATATAATATACTCCAAAAGTGGAATGCGAAACACGAATGGACCCCAGACGTAGTGTAGTGTGTAGAGGGTCACCGGGAGTGTAAGAAAACACTAAGGGTGTCCAAGTTACCCCACCCCAAGACCCTGAAAAGTAGGAGTAAAGTTACCCTACTACCCCAGAAAGACAGTGAAGTCGAGATAGGGGATTCTGCAAAGACAACAACTGACTGCAAAGCACTGAAGACGGATTCCTGGACCTGAGGACCTTCAAAGGAAGGGGACCAAGTCCAAGAGTCACGCAAGTGTCCAGGGGGGGGGGGCAGGAGCCCACTAAACCACGGATGAATGTGCAAAAGGGCTGCCTCTGGGTGGAAGAAGCCAAAGATTCTGCAACAATAGAAGGTGCCAGGAACTTCTCCTTTGGTCAGAAGATGTCCAATGGCGTGCTGGAGGATGCAGAGTTGTTTCTATGCAGAAAGACCGCAAACAAACATTGCTAGCTGCAAGAGTCGCGGTTGAAGGTTTTGGGTGCTGCCCAGGCCCAGGAAGGACCAGGAGGTCGCCTCTTGGAGGAGGAGACAGCGGGAGCGCTCAGCAACACAGGGAGCCCACGCAGAAGCAGGCAGCACCTGCAAAAGCACCTGAACAGGTGTTCGGAAGATCTGAGCATGGCGGTCGTCTCAGCACAACAAAAGGGAGTCTCAGCGAGTTGGGCAATGCAGGATGGAGTGCTGGGTACATGGGCTAGGCTATTCACAAAGGAAGTCTTGCAAAAGTGCACAGAAGCCCTATCAGCTGCAGTTCACGCAGTACACAGGATTACTGTCTGGCGTTGGGAGGCAAGGACTTACCTCCACCAAATTTGGACAGAAGGGCCACTGGACTGTCGGGAACACTTGGCTCCAGCTCCTGTGTTCCAGGGACCACGCTCGTCAAGATGAGAGGAGACCCAGGGGACCGGTGATGCAGAAGTTTGGTGCCTGCGTTGGCAGGGGGAAGATTCCGTCGACCCACTGGAGATTTCTTCTTGGCTTCCAGTGCAGGGTGAAGGCAGACAGCCCTCAGAGCATGCACCACCAGGAAACAGTTGAGAAAGCCGGCAGGATGAGGCGCTACAATGTTGCTGGTAGTCTTCTTGCTACTTTGTTGCGGTTTTGCAGGCGTCCTGGAGCAGTCAGCGGTCGCTCCTTGGCAGAAGTCGAAGAGGGAAGTGCAGAGGAACTCTGGTGAGCTCTTGCATTCGTTATCTGGTGAGATACCCACAGGAGAGACCCTAAATAGCCCTCAGAGGAGGATTGGTTACAGAGAAAGCTAAGCACCTATCAGGAGGGGTCTCTGACGTCACCTGCTGGCACTGGCCAGTCAGAGGTCTCCATTGTGCCCTCACACCTCTGCATTCAAGATGGCAGAGGTCTGGGACACACTGGAGGAGCTCTGGGCACCTCCCCTGGAGAGGTGCTACCCTTTCTTTTATCCAGTTCCGCGCCAGAGCTGGGCTGGGGGCATCCCTGAACCGGTGCAGACTGGCTTATGCAAGGAGGGCACCATCTCTGCCCTTCAAAGCATTTCAAGAGGCCAGGAGAGGCTACTACTCTCAGGCCCTCAACACCTATTTCCAAAAGGAGAGGGTGTAACACCCTTTCTCAGAGGAAATCCTTTGTTCTGCCTTCCCGGGACTGGGCTGCCCAGGCCCCAGGGGGGCAGAAACCTGTCTGAGGGTTGGCAGCAGCGGTAGCTACAGAGAAAACCCCGGAGAGTTAGTTTGGCAGTACCCGGGCTCTATGCTGGAGCCCCGGGAATGCATGGAATAGTCCCCCCAATACCAGAATGGTATTGGGGTGACAATTCCATGATCCTAGACATGTTACATGGCCATGTTCGGAGTTACCATTGTGACGCTACATCTAGGTTTTGACCTATATGTAGTTCACGCGTGTAATGGTGTCCCCACACTCACAAAGTTTGGGGAAATTGCCCTGAACAATGTGGGGGCACCTTGGCTAGTTCCAGGGTGCCCTCACACTAAGTAACTTTGCATCTAACCTTTACCAAGTGAGGGTTAAACATATAGGTGACTTATAAGTTACTTAAGTGCAGTGTAAAATGGCTGTGAAATAACGTGGGCGTTATTTCACTCAGGCTTCAGTGGCAGTCCTGTGTAAGAATTGTCTGAGCTCCCTATGGGTAGCAAAAGAAATGCTGCAGCCCATAGGGATCTCCTGGAACCCCAATCCTGTGGGTACCTAGGTTCCATATACTAGGGAATTATAAGGGTGTTCCAGGGTGCCAATCAGAATTGGTAAAATTAGTCACTAGCCTGCAGTGACAATTTTAAAAGCAGAGAGAGCATAAACACTGAGGTTCTGGTTAGCAGAGCCTCAGTGATACAGTTAGGCACCACACAGGGAACACATACAGGGCACACTTTATGATCACAGGGGTCCTGGCTAGCAGGATCCCAGTAACACAGGCAAAAACAAACATACATACAAGTACAAATGGGGGTAACATGCCAGGCAAGATTGTACTTTCCTACACAACCCCCCCCCCCCCCCCCCCCCCCAAACAAGGGACAATAAGGCTAACCTTGCCCAGATGAGTCTTCATTGTCTAAGTGGAAATATCTGGAGAGTCCATCTGCATTGGAGTGGGTACTCCCAGGTCTATGTTCCACTGTATAGTCCATTCCCTGTAGGGAGATGAACCGCCTCAACAATTTAGGGTTTTCACCTTTCATTTGTTTTAGCCAAAGTAGAGGTGTGTGGTCTGTCTGAACAATAAAGTGAGTACCAAACAGGTATGGTCTCAACGTTTTCAGTGCCCAGACCACAGCAAAGGCCTCCCTCTCTATGGCAGACCAACACTTTTCTCTAGGGGTCAACCTCCTGCTGATAAAAGCAACAGGTTGATCCTGGCCCTCAGTATTAAGCTGTGATAGCACTGCCCAACCCCCAATTCAAAAGCATCAGTCTGGACTATGAATTTTTTGGAGTAGCAAGGGCTTTTTAGGACAGGTGCAGAGCACATGGCCTGTTTGAGCTCATCAAAAGCTTTTTGACAGCTAGCTGTCCACGATACCTTTTTAGGCATCTTTTTACTAGTGAGGTAATTAAGAGGAGCTGCACTGGAGCCATAATTCTTAATAAACCTCCTATAGTACCCTGTGAGGCCTAAAAAGGCTCTCACCTGGGTTTGAGTTGTAGGGGGAGCCCATTCTTAATAGTCTGGATCTTCCCCTGCAGTGGTGCAATCTGTTCCCCACCTACCAGGTGGCCCAGATAAATCACTTTCCCCTGCCCTATCTGGCACTTTGAGGCCTTGATAGTGAGGCCTGCCTTTTGCAGGTCCTCCAAAACGTTCCACAGGTGGACCAGGTGATCATCCCAGGTGGAGCTAAAGACAGCTATATCATCTAGATATGCTGCACTAAAAGCTTCCAAACCTTGCAGGACTGTGTTCACCAACCTTTGAAAAGTGGCAGGTGCATTCTTCAGACCAAAGGGCATCACAGTGAATTGATAGTGCCCTCCAATGGTTGAGAATGCAGTTTTAGGTTTTGCATCTCGTGATAATTTAATCTGCCAATACCCTGCAGTTAAATCAAAAGTGCTCTGATACTTGGCAGAAGCCAGTGTATCAATCAGCTCATCTGCCCTGGGTATAGGATGAGCATCTGTATTGGTTACTTGGGTGAGCCCTCTATAGTCCACACAAAACCTCATCTCTCTTTTACCATCCTTACTGTGAGGTTTAGGAACAAGCACTACTGGGATAGTCCATGGGCTTTCTGAAGGCTCAATCACTCCTAAGTCTAACATTTTTTGAACCTCTTGTTTAATGCAGTTCCTGACATGGTCAGGCTGCCTATAAATCTTATTTTTGACAGGTAAACTGTCTCCAGTATTGATTGTATGCCCACACCAAGTAGTGGTACCTGGTATCAGTGAGAAGAGTTCAGAAAACTGACTTAAAAGATTTACACAGTTCTCTTTCTGCCCAGCAGTAAAACAATCTGCCAGTACTACTCCCTCCACTAAGCCATCAGCTTCAGTGGTGGTGAAGAGATCAGGGAGAGGGTCACTCTCTTCTTCCTGTCCCTCATCAGTTGCCATGAGCAGGGTGAGATCAGCCCTGTCATAGTAGGGTTTTAGGCGGTTGACATGGAGCACCCTAAGGGGACTCCTGGCAGTGCCCAGGTCTACCAAGTAGGTAACCTCACCCTTTTTCTCTACAATTCGATGGGATCCACTCCATTTGTCCTGGAGTGCTCTTGGGGCCACAGGCTCCAATACCCACACCTTCTGCCCTGGGTGGTACTGGGTCAGGACAGCCTTCTGGTCATGCCATTGCGTTTTCAGCTCCTGGCTGGCCTGAATGTTTTTACTGCCCTTTTTCATATACTCTGCCATTCTTGAACTTAGGACAAGTACATAATCCGCAATCTCCTGTTTAGGAGCTTTTAAAGGCTGTTCCCAACCCTCCTTAACAAGTGCTAGGAGACCTCTCACAGGGTGCCCAAAGAGGAGTTCAAAGGGGCTAAAGCCCACTCCTTTTTGGGGTACCTCCCTGTAAGCAAAAAGGAGGCAAGGTAACAGGACATCACATCTCCTTCTGAGTTTTTCAGGTAGTCCCATTATCATACCTTTGAGAGTTTTATTAAACCTCTCAACCAGACCATTTATTTGTGGATGATAAGGAGTAGTGAATTTGTATGTTACACCACACTCCTTCTACATTGCTTTGAGGTATGCAGACATGAAGTTGCTACCTCTGTCTGACACCACTTCCTTAGGGAAACCCACCCTGGAAAAGATTCCTAGGAGGGTCTTTGCCACTGCAGGGGCTGTAGTGGTCCTTAAGGGGATGCCTTCAGGATACCTAGTGGCATGGTCCACTACCACCAGGATAAACCTATTGCCTGAAGCTGTTGGAGGCTCAAGGGGGCCAACTATGTCAACCCCTACCCTTTCAAAGGGCACCCCAACCACAGGAAGTGGAATTAAGGGGGGCTTCGGAGTGTCCCCAGTCTTGCCACTGGCTTGGCAGGTCACACAAGAGCGACAAAACCCTTTGGTGTGCTCTGACATATGAGGCCGGTGAAACAGGGGAACAAGCCTGTCCCAAGTTTTACTTTGGCCCAAATGCCCAGCCAAAGGAATGTCATGTGCCAAGGTAAGAAGAAACTATCTGTATTGCAAAGGGATGACCAATCTCCTGGCAGCTCCAGGTTTAGGGTCCCTTGATTCAGTATACAGGAGGAGGTCTTCACAATACACCTTATGGCTATCACTGACATCCCCATTCTGCTGTTTGACAGCTTGCTGTCTCAAACCCTCTAGTGTGGGTCAGGTCTGCTGTGCCACACTCAGCTCTTCCCTAGAAGGCCCCCTTGCACCCAAAGGCTCAGCAGTGTCTGCTGCCAGCTCATCTGGTGTAGGTTCTGCACAGGGAGAGGATTCCTCTTCCTCAAAAGGGGAATCTTCTGGTGAGGGAGTAATAGTGGGCAAGGATTTACCCTTCCTACCCCTAGCGTTTGAGAGCACTTGGTCCATTGTTCCAGGATCCATGTTTCCCTGTCCTTTTTGCTTCTTGGCCTGAGCCCTTGTTAAAGCAAAAATATGCCCAGGAATGCCCAGCATTGCTGCATGAGCCTCCAACTCCACTTCAGCCCAAGCTGATGTCTCCAAATCATTGCCTATTAAGCAATCTACAGGTAATTCAGTGGCTACCACAACTTTCTTTGGACTAGTAATCCCCCCCCCAGTTGAGATTCACAACAGCCATGGGGTGGCTAAGTGTGTTATTGTGAGCATCAGTCACTTGGTACTGCTGACCAAGTAGGTGTTGATCAGGGTGAATCAGTTTCTCTATAACCATAGTTACACCGGCTCCTGTGTAGGCCTCAACCTCAACACCATTAATTAGGGGTAGTTGCTTGTACTTACCATATTAAGGGGACAAGCAACCAAGGTGGCAAAGTCAATGCCACCATAAGAGACTAAGGGCCAGATGTATGAAGCCTTTTTGCATTCGCAAACGGTGCGAATGCCCGTTTGTGAATGCAAAAAGGCCTTTCAGAATGTATGAAAGGCATTCTGAATGCAATTTAAAGGAATCGCTAAAATAGCAATTCTTTAACCCCTTCTGTGCCGCGGACGTAGTGGTTACGTCCTGCGGCACAGTGCTGCTGTGCCGAGGACGTAACCACTACGTCCTCGGCACACAGCCCAGAGGGAGCGCTCTCGCTCCCTCTGTGGGGTTCCCCCCCACCCCCCCAAGTCAGGGATGGAAGGGGAAGCCCTTCCCCTCCCACCCCCGACCCCCCCCAACCCCCCCTGTGACGTCAGCGCGCGAGCGCGCGCTGATTAGTCACAGGGTCTCCCCCATCGCGCTGGAAGCAGAGCTTCCAGCGCGATTGAAAAAGAAATGCTTTTGCATTTCTTTTTCAATCCCATGGGGGAGGCCCCGAGAGGCTTCAAAGGGAAGGAAATGTATTTCCTTCCCTTTGAAGTCTCTCACAGGTTTCAAAAGCCGGATTGCTTGCAATCCGGCTTTTGAAACCCCACTAGACACCAGGGATTTTTTTTTTTTACTTGAAATTGGCAAAAGGGAGCGACCCCTTGGGCAAGGGTCGCTCCCAGGGGGGCATTTTTTTAGGAAGGCCTTTTCTGCCCCCCCTGGGGGCAGATTGGCCTATTATTAGGCCGATCTGCCCCCAGGGGGGGCAGAAACCTCTAGGCACCAGGGACCATTTTTTTTTTTTTTTTTTTTTGTGATGAATTCTTTTTTTTTAGGTGGGGAGCGATCCCTTAGGCAAGGGTCGCTCCCCTACGGGGCAATATATATTTAGGCCATTTCTGCACCCCTTGGGGGCAGATTGGCCTATTTTGATAAGGCCAATCTGCCCCCAAGGGGGGCAGAAACCATTAGACACCAGGGAGTTTGTTTTTGCGCGCGAATGTCACGCAACAAAGCGACCCCTTTGGCAAGGGTCGCTCCCAGGGGGGGCAATTTTTTGGGAAGGCCTTTTCTGCCCCCCCTGGGGGCAGATCGGCCTATTATTAGGCCGATCTGCCCCAGGGGGGGAAGAAACCTCTAGGCGCCAGGGCAAATTTTTTTTTTGTGTTATTTTTTTTTTGTTCTTTTTTTTTTTTTTTAGAGATGGGGAGCGACCCATCAGGCAAGGGTCGCTCCCCTGGGGGGCAAATTGTATTTAGACCATTTCTGCCCCCCTGGGGGCAGATTGGCCGATTTTAGGTCAATCTGCCCCCAAGGGGGCAGAAACCACTAGGCACCGGGGATTTGTTTTTTGGCGCCAATGTCACGCAGGGGGAGCGACCCCGTAGGCAAGGGTCGCTCCCGGGGGAGGGGTGGGGGGGCAAATTTATTTTAGGCCATTTCTGCCCCCCCGGGGGACAGATCGGCCTATTATTAGGCCGAACTGCCCCCGGGGGGGGGCAGAACACTCTAGGCGCCAGGGCAATTTTTTTTTGTGTTTTTTTTTTTTGTTGTTTCTTTTTTTAGAGATGGGGAGCGACCCATCAGGCAAGGGTCGCTCCCCTGGGGGGGGCAAATTGTATTTAGACCATTTCTGCCCCCCTGGGGGCAGATTGGCCAATTTTAGGTCAATCTGCCCCCAAGGGGGCAGAAACCACTAGGCACCGGGGATTTGTTTTTTGGCGCCAATGTCACGCAGGGGGAGCGACCCCGTAGGCAAGGGTCGCTCCCGGGGGGGGGGGTGGGGGGGGGGCAAATTTATTTTAGGCCATTTCTGCCCCCCCGGGGGACAGATCGACCTATTATTAGGCCAAACTGCCCCCGGGGGGGGGGGGGGCAGAACACTCTAGGCGCCAGGGCAATTTTTTTTTTGTGTTTTTTTTTTTTGTTGTTTCTTTTTTTAGAGATGGGGAGCGACCCATCAGGCAAGGGTCGCTCCCCTGGGGGGGCAAATTGTATTTAGACCATTTCTGCCCCCCTGGGGGCAGATTGGCCAATTTTAGGTCAATCTGCCCCCAAGGGGGCAGAAACCACTAGGCACCAGGGATTTGTTTTTTAGCGCCAATGTCACGCAGGGGGAGCGACCCCGTAGGCAAGGGTCGCTCCCGGGGGGTGGGGGTGGGGGGTTGGGGGGGCAAATTTATTTTAGGCCATTTCTGCCCCCCCGGGGGACAGATCGGCCTATTATTAGGCCAAACTGCCCCCCGGGGGGGGGCAGAACACTCTAGGCACCAGGGCAAATTTTTTTTTGTGTGTTTTTTTTTTTGTTGTTTCTTTTTTTAGAGATGGGGAGCGACCCATCAGGCAAGGGTCGCTCCCCTGGGGGGGCAAATTGTATTTAGACCATTTCTGCCCCCCTGGGGGCAGATTGGCCAATTTTAGGTCAATCTGCCCCCAAGGGGGCAGAAACCACTAGGCACCGGGGATTTGTTTTTTGGCGCCAATGTCACGCAGGGGGAGCGACCCCGTAGGCAAGGGTCGCTCCCGGGGGGGGGATGTGGGTTCGGGGGGCAAATTTATTTTATGCCATTTCTGCCCCCCCGGGGGACAGATCGGCCTATTATTAGGCCGAACTGCCCAAGGGGGGGGGGCAGAACACTGTAGGCGCCAGGGCAATTTTTTTTTGTGTTTTTTTTTTTTTGTTGTTTCTTTTTTTAGAGATGGGGAGCGACCCATCAGGCAAGGGTCGCTCCCCTGGGGGGGCAAATTGTATTTAGACCATTTCTGCCCCCCTGGGGGCAGATTGGCCAATTTTAGGTCAATCTGCCCCCAAAGGGGCAGAAACCACTAGGCACCGGGGATTTGTTTTTTAGCGCCAATGTCACGCAGGGGGAGCGACCCCGTAGGCAAGGGTCGCTCCCGGGGGAAGGGGGGGGGGGGTTGGGGGGGCAAATTTATTTTAGGCCATTTCTGCCCCCCCGGGGGACAGATCGGCCTATTATTAGGCCGAACTGCCCCCCGGGGGGGGGGGCAAAACACTCTAGGCACCAGGGCAAATTTTTTTTTGTGTGTTTTTTTTTTTTGTTGTTTCTTTTTTTGGAGATGGGGAGCGACCCATCAGGCAAGGGTCGCTCCCCTGGGGGGGCAAATTGTATTTAGACCATTTCTGCCCCCCTGGGGGCAGATTGGCCAATTTTAGGTCAATCTGCCCCCAAGGGGGCAGAAACCACTAGGCACCGGGGATTTGTTTTTTGGCGCCAATGTCACGCAGGGGGAGCGACCCCGTAGGCAAGGGTCGCTCCCGGGGGGGGGATGGGGGTTGGGGGGGCAAATTTATTTTAGGCCATTTCTGCCCCCCCGGGGGACAGATCGGCCTATTATTAGGCCGAACTGCCCCCGGGGGGGGGGGCAGAACACGGGGGGCAGAACACTGTAGGCGCCAGGGCAATTTTTTTTTTGTGTTTTTTTTTTTTTTTGTTTCTTTTTTTAGAGATGGGGAGCGACCCATCAGGCAAGGGTCGCTCCCCTGGGGGGGCAAATTGTATTTAGACCATTTCTGCCCCCCTGGGGGCAGATTGGCCAATTTTAGGTCAATCTGCCCCCAAAGGGGCAGAAACCACTAGGCACCGGGGATTTGTTTTTTAGCGCCAATGTCACGCAGTGGGAGCGACCCCGTAGGCAAGGGTCGCTCCCGGGGGGAGGGGGGGGGGGGGGGTTGGGGGGGCAAATTTATTTTAGGCCATTTCTGCCCCCCCGGGGGGACAGATCGGCCTATTATTAGGCCGAACTGCCCCCCGGGGGGGGGGGGGGCAGAACACTCTAGGCACCAGGGCAAATTTTTTTTTGTGTGTTTTTTTTTTTTTGTTGTTTCTTTTTTTGGAGATGGGGAGCGACCCATCAGGCAAGGGTCGCTCCCCTGGGGGGGCAAATTGTATTTAGACCATTTCTGCCCCCCTGGGGGCAGATTGGCCAATTTTAGGTCAATCTGCCCCCTAGGGGGCAGAAACCACTAGGCACCGGGGATTTGTTTTTTGGCGCCAATGTCACGCAGGGGGAGCGACCCCGTAGGCAAGGGTCGCTCCCGGGGGGGGGGGGGTGGAGGTTGGGGGGGCAAATTTATTTTAGGCCATTTCTGCCCCCCCGGGGGACAGATCGGCCTATTATTAGGCCGAACTGCCCCCGGGGGGGGGGCAGAACACTATAGGCGCCAGGGCAATTTTTTTTTTGTGTTTTTTTTTTTTGTTGTTTCTTTTTTTAGAGATGGGGAGCGACCCATCAGGCAAGGGTCGCTCCCCTGGGGGGGCAAATTGTATTTAGACCATTTCTGTCCCCCTGGGGGCAGATTGGCCAATTTTAGGTCAATCTGCCCCCTAGGGGGCAGAAACCACTAGGCACCGGGGATTTGTTTTTTGGCGCCAATGTCACGAAGGGGGAGCGACCCCGTAGGCAAGGGTCGCTCCCGGGGGGGGGGGGGTGAAGGTTGGGGGGGCAAATTTATTTTAGGCCATTTCTGCCCCCCCGGGGGACAGATCGGCCTATTATTAGGCCGAACTGCCCCCGGGGGGGGGGCAGAACACTCTAGGCGCCAGAGCAATTTTTTTTTTGTGTTTTTTTTTTTGTTGTTTCTTTTTTTAGAGATGGGGAGCGACCCATCAGGCAAGGGTCGCTCCCCTGGGGGGGCAAATTGTATTTAGACCATTTCTGCCCCCCTGGGGGCAGATTGGCCAATTTTAGGTCAATCTGCCCCCAAGGGGGCAGAAACCACTAGGCACCGGGGATTTGTTTTTTGGCGCCAATGTCACGCAGGGGGAGCGACCCCGTAGGCAAGGGTCGCTCCCGGGGGGGGGGGGTGGGGGTTGGGGGGGCAAATTAATTTTAGGCCATTTCTGCCCCCCCGGGGGACAGATCGGCCTATTATTAGGCCGAACTGCCCCCGGGGGGGGGGCAGAACACTGTAGGCGCCAGGGCAATTTTTTTTTTGTGTTTTTTTCTTTTTTGTTGTTTCTTTTTTTAGAGATGGGGAGCGACCCATCAGGCAAGGGTCGCTCCCCTGGGGGACAAATTGTATTTAGGCCATTTCTGCCCCCCTTGGGGGCAGATTGGCTGAGTTTAGGTCAACCTGCCCCCAAGGGGGCAGAAACCACTAGGCACCGGGGATTTGTTTTTTGGTGCCAATGTCACGCAGGGGGAGCGACCCCGTAGGCAAGGGTCGCTCCCGGCGGGGGAGGGTGGGGGGGCAAATTTATTTTAGGGCATTTCTGCCCCCCCCCCATTGGGCCGGCTGAGCTACAGGCCAAACACCACAGGTAGGCACCTTGCAAAAAACACCTCTGTTTTCTGTGAAAAAATATGTTGTGTCCACGTTGTGTTTTGGGCCATTTCCTTTTGTGGGCGCTAGGCCTACCCACAGAAGTGATGTACCATTTTTATCGAGAGACTTAGGGGAACGCTGGGTGGAAGGAAATTTGTGGCTCCTCTCAGATTCCAGAACTTTCTGTCACCGAAATGAGAGGAAAAAGTGTTTCTTGGGCCAAATTTTGATGTTTGCAAAGGATTCTGGGTAACATAACCTGGTCAGAGCCCCGCAAGTCACCCCATCTTGGATTCCCCTCGGTTTCTAGTTTTCAAAAATGCACTGGTTTGCTAGGTTTCCTCAGGTGTCGGCTGAGCTACAGGCCAAAATCCACAGGTAGGCACTGCTTTTTATAAAAAAATGTGATGTGTCCACGTTGTGTTTTGGGCCCTTTCCTTTCGTGGGCGCTAGTCCTACCCACACAAGTGAGGTATCATTTTTATCGGGAGACTTGGGGGAACGCTGGGTAGAAGGAAATTTGTGGCTCCTCTCAGATTCCAGAACTTTCTGCCACAGAAATGTGAGTAACGTGTATTTTTAGCCAAATTTTGAGGTTTGCAAAGGATTCTGGGTAACAGAACCTGGTCCGAGCCCCGCAAGTCACCCCTCCTTGGATTCCCCTTGGTCTCTAGTTTTCAGAAATGCACAGGTTTGGTAGGTTTCCCTAGGTGCCGGCTGAGCTAGAGGCCAAAATCTACAGGTAGGCACTTCGCAAAAAACACCTCTGTTTTTTTCCAAAATTTAGGATGTGTCCACGTTGCGCTTTGGGGTGTTTCCTGTCGCCGGCGCTAGGCCTACCCACGCAAGTGAGGTATCATTTTTATCGGGAGACTTGGGGGAACGCTGGGTAGAAGGAAATTTGTGGCTCCTCTCAGATTCCAGAACTTTCTGCCACAGAAATGTGAGGGACATGTGTTTTTTTAGCAAATTTTTGAGGTTTGCAAAGGATTCTGGGTAACAGAACCTGGTCCGAGCCCCGCAAGTCACCCCTCCTTGGATTCCCCTAGGTCTCTAGTTTTCAGAAATGCACAGGTTTGGTAGGTTTCCCTAGGTGCCGGCTGAGCTAGAGGCCAAAAGCTACAGGTAGGCACTTCGCAAAAAACTCCTCTGTTTTTTTCCAAAATTTAGGATGTGTCCACGTTGCGCTGTGGGGTGTTTCCTGTCGCCGGCGCTAGGCCTACCCACGCAAGTGAGGTATCATTTTTATCGGGAGACTTGGGGGAACGCTGGGTAGAAGGAAATTTGTGGCTCCTCTCAGATTCCAGAACTTTCTGCCACAGAAATGTGAGTAACATGTGTATTTTTAGCCAAATTTTGAGGTTTGCAAAGGATTCTGGGTAACAGAACCTGGTCCGAGCCCCGCAAGTCACCCCTCCTTGGATTCCCCTAGGTCTCTAGTTTTCAGAAATGCACAGGTTTGGTAGGTTTTCCTAGGTGCCGGCTGAGCTAGAGGCCAAAATCTACAGGTAGTCACTTTGCTAAAAACAGCTCTGTTTTCTGTGATATGTCCACGTTGTGTTTTGGGGCATATCCTGTCGCGGGCGCTAGGCCTACCCACACAAGTGAGGTATCATTTTTATCGGGAGACGTGGGGGAACGCTTGGTGGAAGGAAATTTGTGGCTCCTCTCAGATTCCAGAACTTTCTGCCACAGAAATGTGAGGAACATGTGTTTTTTTAGCCAAATTTTGAGGTTTGCAAAGGATTCTGGGTAACAGAACCTGGTCCGAGCCCCGCAAGTCACCCCTCCTTGGATTCCCCTACGTCTCTAGTTTTCAGAAATGCACAGGTTTGGTAGGTATCCCTAGGTGGCGGCTGAGCTAGAGGCCAAAATCTACAGGTAGTTACTTTGCTAAAAACAGCTCTGTTTTCTGTGATATGTCCACGTTGTGTTTTGGGGCATATCCTGTCGCGGGCGCTAGGCCTACCCACACAAGTGAGGTATCATTTTTATCGGGAGACGTGGGGGAACGCTGGGTGGAAGGAAATTTGTGGCTCCTCTCAGATTCCAGAACTTTCTGCCACAGAAATGTGAGGAACATGTGTTTTTTTAGCCAAATTTTGAGGTTTGCAAAGGATTCTGGGTAACAGAACCTGGTCCGAGCCCCGCAAGTCACCCCTCTTTGGATTCCCCTAGGTCTCTAGTTTTCAGAAATGCACAGGTTTGGTAGGTTTCCCTAGGTGGCGGCTGAGCTAGAGGCCAAAATCTACAGGTAGTCACTTTGCTAAAAACAGCTCTGTTTTCTGTCATATGTCCACGTTGTGTTTTGGGGCATATCCTGTCGCGGGCGCTAGGCCTACCCACACAAGTGAGGTATCATTTTTATCGGGAGACGTGGGGGAACGCTGGGTGGAAGGAAATTTGTGGCTCCTCTCAGATTCCAGAACTTTCTGCCACAGAAATGTGAGGAACATGTGTTTTTTTAGCCAAATTTTGAGGTTTGCAAAGGATTCTGGGTAACAGAACCTGGTCCGAGCCCCGCAAGTCACCCCTCCTTGGATTCCCCTAGGTCTCTAGTTTTCAGAAATGCACAGGTTTGGTAGGTTTCCCTAGGTGGCGGCTGAGCTAGAGGCCAAAATCTACAGGTAGTCACTTTGCTAAAAACAGCTCTGTTTTCTGTGATATGTCCACGTTGTGTTTTGGGGTATATCCTGTCGCGGGCGCTAGGCCTACCCACACAAGTGAGGTATCATTTTTATCGGGAGACGTGGGGGAACGCTGGGTGGAAGGAAATTTGTGGCTCCTCTCAGATTCCAGAACTTTCTGCCACAGAAATGTGAGGAACATGTGTTTTTTTAGCCAAATTTTGAGGTTTGCAAAGGATTCTGGGTAACAGAACCTGGTCCGAGCCACACAAGTCACCCCTCCTTGGATTCCCCTAGGTCTCTAGTTTTCAGAAATGCACAGGTTTGGTAGGTTTCCCTAGGTGGCGGCTGAGCTAGAGGCCAAAATCTACAGGTAGTCACTTTGCTAAAAACAGCTCTGTTTTCTGTGATATGTCCACGTTGTGTTTTGGGGCATATCCTGTCGCGGGCGCTAGGCCTACCCACACAAGTGAGGTATCATTTTTATCGGGAGATGTGGGGGAACGCTGGGTGGAAGGAAATTTGTGGCTCCTCTCAGATTCCAGAACTTTCTGCCACAGAAATGTGAGGAACATGTGTTTTTTTTAGCCAAATTTTGAGGTTTGCAAAGGATTCTGGGTAACAGAACCTGGTCCGAGCCCCGCAAGTCACCCCTCCTTGGATTCCCCTAGGTCTCTAGTTTTCAGAAATGCACAGGTTTGGTAGGTTTCCCTAGGTGGCGGCTGAGCTAGAGGCCAAAATCTACAGGTAGTCACTTTGCTAAAAACAGCTCTGTTTTCTGTGATATGTCCACGTTGTGTTTTGGGGTATATCCTGTCGCGGGCGCTAGGCCTACCCACACAAGTGAGGTATCATTTTTATCGGGAGACGTGGGGGAACGCTGGGTGGAAGGAAATTTGTGGCTCCTCTCAGATTCCAGAACTTTCTGCCACAGAAATGTGAGGAACATGTGTTTTTTTAGCCAAATTTTGAGGTTTGCAAAGGATTCTGGGTAACAGAACCTGGTCCGAGCCCCGCAAGTCACCCCTCCTTGGATTCCCCTAGGTCTCTAGTTTTCAGAAATGCACAGGTTTGGTAGGTTTCCCTAGGTGGCGGCTGAGCTAGAGGCCAAAATCTACAGGTAGTCACTTTGCTAAAAACAGCTCTGTTTTCTGTGATGTGTCCACGTTGTGTTTTGGGGCATATCCTGTCGCGGGAGCTAGGCCTACCCACACAAGTGAGGTACCATTTTTTTCGGGAGACTTGGGGGAACATAGATTAGCAAAACAAGTACTATTGCCCCTTGTCTTTCTCTAAATTTTTTCCTTCCAAATATAGGAGTGTGTGTAAAAAAGACATCTATTTGAGAAATTCCCTGTAATTCACGTGCTACTATGGTCACCCCGGAATTCAGAGATGTGCAAATAACCACTGCTCCTCAACACCTTATCTTGTGCCCTTTTTGGAAATGCAAAGGTTTTCTTGATAGCAATTTTTTACTCCTTATATTTCAGCAAATGAATTGCTGTATACCCGGTATAGAATGAAAACGCACTGCAGGGTGCAGCTCATTTATTGGCTCTGGGTTCCTCGGGTTCTTGATGAACCTACAAGCCCTATATATCCCCGCAACCAGAGGAGTCCAGCAGACGTAACGGTATATTGCTTTCGATAATCTGACATTGCAGGGAAAAGTTACAGAGTAAAACGTAGAGAAAAATTGATGGTTTTTTCACCTCAATTTCAATATTTTTCTTTTTCAGCTGTTATTTTCTGTAGGAAACCCTTGTAGGATCTACACAAATGACCCCTTGCTGAATTCAGAATTTTGTCTACTTTTCAGAAATGTTTAGGTTTCTGGGATCCAGCATTGGTTTCATGACCATTCCTGTCACTGACTGGAAGGAGGCTGAAAGCACAAAAAATTGCACAAATGGGGTATGCCCCAGTAAAATGCCAAAATTGTGTTGAAAAATTGGGTTTTCTGATTCAAGTCTGCCTGTTCCTGAAAGCTGGGAAGCTGCTGAGTTTAGCACCGCAAACCCTTTGTTGATGCCATTTTCAGGGGAAAAACCACAAGCCTTCTTCTGCAGCCACTTTTTCAAATTTTTTTGAAAAAAACGAAATTTTCACTGTATTTTGGCCAATTTCTTGGCCTCCTTCAAGGGAACCCACAAAGTCTGGGTACCTCTAGAATCCCTAGGATGTTGGAAAAAAAGGACGCAAATTTGGCTTGGTTAACTTATGTGGACAAAAAGTTATGAGGGCCTAAGCGCGAACTGCCCCAAATAGGCAAAAAAAGGCCCGGCACAGGAGGGGGAAAAGGCCTGGCAGCGAAGGGGTTAAAATTGTGACCCCATTTAGAGAATCGCAATTTCCGATTCTCTAAATGCGGCATCGCAAATAAGGAATCCTTATTTCCGATTCCTTAAGCACATGTATGAAGCAATTCCTTAATGCGAAAAGGTCAACTTGGTGGTAACCATGTGGAAATTTTAAAAATGCATTAAAAATGCATTTTTAAAATTGACATGTAACGCACACATGCCCTTTTGGCATGTGTGCACCTTACATGTCTTCCAACATTGTTTTGGGGTGCAGCAGATGGGGCCTTAGGCCCCCAGCACCCTGGAGTTTGCACTTCCCAAATTGCGAATTCCAGTTAGGAATTTGCAATTTGGGAAATGCAAAAAATTTGCACATATGGGGGCTGTATCGCAATTTGCGATTCGGTAATAGAATTTGCGATTTTTAAGAAATCGCTATTACTGAATCGCAAATATGATACATAGCATTTTGCGACTCAGAAATAGCAATTTCTTAAAAATCGCTATTTCCGAATCACAAAAGGCTTTTTTCATACATCTGGCCCTAAAACAGCCTCTGTGGTCTCCCTAACAAGACCAACCCCAACTACACTGCCAATAGTGAGCCCAGCTACACCCTTGGATTGGCTATTTGTAGTAGACTTCCCACCACCTCTGCTATTACTAGGGGCACTAGAGGTTGCAGTTGGGGTTGTGGTAGTGGAGCCTTGGTGTTGTTCTTTGGAGAAGTGGCATCACTTGCCCAATGGCCTTTTACTTTACATAAATAACACCATGGCTTTTTCTGATTGTGAGAAGAGGATTTGGACCCACCACCCCCAGAGGATTTTTGTGGGCCTGATGAAGACTCTGAATGTTTTTTATCTTTGTCCCCACTTTTGTCAGAAGACTTACCATCCTTCTTCTCTCCATCCTTGTCACCCCCTGTATGAACTTTTCTGTTCACTCTTGTTCTGACCCATTTGTCTGCCTTCTTTCCCAATTCTTGGGGAGAGGTCAGATCTGAGTCTACCAAGTACTGGTGCAACACATCAGGCACACAATTATCCAAAATATGCTCTCTCAGGATTAGATTATACAGGCTTTCATAGTCAGTCACTTTACTGCCATGTAACCAACCCTCCAAGGCCTTCACTGAACAGACTACAAAGTCTGTCCAGTCTTGAGAGGACTCTTTTCTGGTGTCTCTGAACTTAATCCTGTATTATTCAGTCGTTAAGCCAAATCCATCCAAGAGTGCATCCTTCAAAACTTTGTAGTTATTAGCATCACTTTCTCTGACCGTAAGGAGCCTATCCCTACCCTTACCAGTGAAAGATCACCACAAGATAGCAGCCCGCTGCCTTTGAGAGACCAACTGTACCATACAGGCCCTCTCAAGTGCAGCAAACCACTTAATAATGTCACCCCCCTCCTTGTTAGGGGGGACTATCTTATGCAGGTTTCTGGAATCTTGGTCTCTAACAGGATTGCTATCACAAAACACTGCTGCCACCATGGGGAACTAAGCCCAAACTCTGCCTTTCCCTTTCCACATCCAGAGATTCCCTGTCTAAGGCCAGCTGCCGCTGTTTAAGCTTCAGCCTGGCCCCTTCCAACCTCAGCTTTCTGAGTTCCCTTTCTATTAAGTTATCCTCAGGGTGGGCGGCTTGGGAATTTTGAGACACAGAAGTAATGTGGGAATTGGCAGAGTTGGACCTGTCCCCAACTGACTGGACTCTAGTAACCTGGCCTTTAGGAGTGAAAGGTGCCCTACTAATGTGTGACCCACTACCAGTGTCACTAGATGGCCTGTTAGCTGACAGGTCCTTGGAAGAACCCTCCCCAGCAACCTCACGGGACTCCTCTAAGTCTGACTGGGTATCCCCCTCCTCTACCTCCTGATCCTGGGATGGGCCAGACTGGTTCTGGTCACTTTCTAGGAGAAAGCTAAGGAGAAGACCTTTTGTAGGATTCTTACCAATTGCTAAACCGCTTTCTATGCAGAGACCCCTCAAACTCTTAAAGTTTAGATTCCCATATGTTGCCTGGACAACTGTGGGAGTAAGCTCTACTGCAGACATGATAGAAAAGGTTTAGGACAGAGAGAGACAAAAGTTTTTAGAACTTTTGAAAGAACAGAGAAAACTTTTTCAAACTTTTGAAAACTTTTTCGAAACTTTTTCGAAAGTTTTAGAGAAGGAAAGTTAAACTGTTTAGGTTAACTATGTATATTCTGAAGTATTTGGTATATGTTTTTCTTATGAAAAGCACCAATGACAAAGTGGTAAAGCAGTTACAAGTACTTATCCCACCGCTGCACCACCAATGTAGGAGGCTGGCCTAGCCTATAGTGGGTACCTTGTGGTACTTACACCTTGTGCCAGGTCCGGTTATCCCTTATTAGTAGATTAGAGGTGTTCTAGCAGCTTAGGCTGATAGAGGTAGCTATAGCAGAGCAGGTTAGGCTGAACTTGGAGACATGCAAAGCTCCTACTATACCACTTATATCACTTAGCACTATATCATAAGAAACACAATACTCACAGTTACTAAAAATAAAGGTACTTTATTGTAGTGACAATATGCCAAAAGTATCTCAGAGGATATACTCCCTTAGGAGATAAGTAATAGACACAAAATATACACACAAACCAAAATCAGGTAAGTAAACAGTTAGCAAAGTAGTGCAAATAATGTAGAACACAATAGAATGCAATAGGAGACAATAGGCCTAGGGGCCAATACTCCATATACTCCAAAAGTGGAATGCGAACCACGAATGGACCCCAGGCCTAGTGTAGTGTGTAGAGGGTTGCTGGGAGTATAAGAAAACACTAAGGGTGTTCAAGTTACCCCACCCCAAGACCCTGAAAAGTAGGAGTAAAGTTACCCTACTACACCAGAAAGACAGTAAAGTTGAGATAGGGGATTCTGCAAAGACAACAACTGACTGCAAAGCACTGAAGATGGATTCCTGGACCTGAGGACCTGCAAAGGAAGGTGACCAAGTCCAAGAGTCACGCAAGTGTCCGGGGGGGCAGGAGCCCACTAAACCTCGGATGAAGGTGCAAAAGGGCTGCCTCCGGGTGGAAAAACGCAAAGATTATGCAACAACGGAAGGTGCCAGGAATTTCTCCTTTGATCAGAAGATGTCCCACGGCGTGCTGGAGGATGCAGAGTTTTTTCCACACAGAAAGACTGCAAACAAGCCTTGCTAGCTGCAAGAGTCGCGGTTGTAGGTTTTGGGTGCTGCCAGGCCCCAGGAAGGACCAGGAGGTCGCCCCTTAGAGGAGGAGACAGAGGGGGCGCTCAGCAACACAGGGAGCCCACGCAAAAGCAGGCAGAACCTGCAGAAGCACCTGAACAGGCGTTCAGAAGATCTGATCACGGCGGTCGTCTCAGCACAACAAAAGGGAGTCCCACGAAGTTGGAGTCCAACTCAGCGAGTTGGGCAATGCAGGACGGAGTGCTGGGGACCTGGGCTAGGCTGTGCGCAAAGGAAGTCTTGCGAAAGTGCACAGAAGCCCTATCAGCTGCAGTTCACGCAGTACACAGGATTGCTGTTTGGCGTGGGAAGGCAAGGTCTTACCTCCACCAAATTTGGACGGAAGGGCCACTGGACTGTCGGGGACACTTGGATCCAGCTCCTGTGTTCCAGGGACCACGCTCAGCAATATGAGAGGGGACCAAGAGGACCGGTGATGCAGAAGCTTGGTGCCTGCGTTGGCAGGGGGAAGATTCCGTCGACCCACGGGAGATTTCTTCTTGGCTTCCAGTGCAGGGTGAAGGCAGACAGCCCTCAGAGCATGCACAACCAGGAAACAGTTGAGAAAGCCGACAGGATGAGGTGCTACAATGTTGCTGGTAGTCTTTTTGCTACTTTGTTGCGGTTTTACAGACATCCTGGAGCAGTCAGCGGTCGATCCTTGGCAGAAGTCGAAGAGGGAAGTGCAAAGGAGCTCTGGTGAGCTCTTGCATTCGTTATCTGGTGAGATACCCACAGGAGAGACCCTAAATAGCCCTCAGAGGAGGATTGGCTACAGAGAAAGCTAAGCACCTATCAGGAGGGGTCTCTGACGTCACCTGCTGGCACTGGCCAGTCAGAGGTCTCCATTGTGCCCTCACACCTCTGCATTCAAGATGGCAGAGGTCTGGGACACACTGGAGGAGCTCCGGGCACCTCCCCTGGGGAGGTGCTGGTCAGGGGAGTAGTCACTCCCTTTTCCTTTGTCCAGTTTCACGCCAGAGCAGGGCTGGGGGTGGGGGGTCCCTGAACCAGTGTAGACTGGCTTATGCAAGGAGGGCACCATCTGTGCCCTTCAAAGCATTTCCAGAGGCTAGGAGAGGCTACTCCTCTCAGGCCCTTAACACCTATTTCCAAAGGGAGAGGGTGTAACACCCTCTCTCAGAGGAAATCCTTTGTTCTGCTTTCCTGGGACTGGGCTGCCCAGGCCCCAGGGGGGCAGAAACCTGTGTGAGGGTTGGCAGCAGCAGTAGCTGCAGAGAAAACCCCAAAGAGTTTGTTTGGCAGTACCCGTGCTCTATGCTGGAGCCTCAGAGATGCATGGAATTGTCCCTCCAATACCAGAATTGTATTGGGGTGACAATTCCAGGATCCTAGACATATTACATGGCCATGTTCGGAGTTACCATACTGACGCTACATAAAGGTATTGACCTATATGTAGCTCACACGTGTAATGGTGTCCCCGCACTCACGAAGTTCAGGGAAATTGCCGTGAACAATGTGGGGGCACCTTGGCTAGTGCCAAGGTGCCTTCAAACTAAGTAACTTTGCACCTAACCTTCACTAAGTGAGGGTTTAGACATATTGGTGACTTATAAGTTACTTAAGTGCAGTGTCAAAGGGCTGTGAAATAACATGGACGTTATTTCACTCAGGCTGCAGTGGCAGTCCTGTGTAAGACTTGTCTGAGCTCCCTATGGGTGGCAAAAGAAATGCTGCAGCCCATAGGGATCTCCTGGAACCCCAATCCCCCCTGGGTACCTAGGTACCATATACTAGGGAATTATAAGGGTGTTCCAGTGTGCCAATCAGAATTGGTAAAATTAGTCACTAGCCTGCAGTGACAATTTTAAAAGCAGAGAGAGCATAAACACTGAGGTTCTGGTTAGCAGAGCCTCAGTGATACAGTTAGGCACCACACAGGGAACACATACAGGGCACACTTTATGATCACTGGGGTCCTGGCTAGCAGGATCCCAGTGACACAGGCAAAAACAAACATACATACAAGTAAAAATGGTGGTAACATGCCAGGCAAGATGGTACTTTCCTACACATGGCCTTGCTGGCTGGTTGTGCCTCCTTCCCCGTGCTGGATGCTGCCCCCTTCTTGCCCTTGCCAGGTGGCGGAACCTTCTTAGCCTTGGTTGGTGGCACACTGGCTGGGCTGACGGGTGCCTCCTTGGAGCCTCTCACAGCTGCAGAAACCACAGTGGATGTGGACTGGGTGGCTGAGGTGCTGGGCTGGGTTCTGGCCACCCTGGCCCAAGGTGAAGGACGGGGGGCGGGGGATATGGGTAAGGAAGAGGTCAGTGTTGGCGAGGAAAAGCTTCTTAGGGACATCGGGGTGGGAAGAGGTGAAGGTTTGGGAGTGGAGGAAGAGGGAGTGGTCCTAGGAGGTGTCAGTCTGCTGTGTTTGGGTGCAGGTGCATGAGCTGGATGCTGTTGTGAGGTGGATGGCTGTTGGGTGGGTGTGTGCTTGCATTTGTGTACTTTGGGAGGAGTGGGTCACAGGCACAATGGGAGAGGACACAGGGGATGTGTGCACGGATGTGGGGGCGGTGACTGCCAGTGAGGGGCGTGTAGTGATAGGTGTGCTGGTGATGTAGGTAGTGGATGAGGATGTAGGCATACAGGTGTGAGTGGAGACTCTAATGGGAGGGAGGTGGACAAGGAGGAGGAGGGGGACACAGTGGAGGCAGTGGATGTTGGTGTGTCTGCATGGGGATGGTGCATGTGTGAGTGCCTGTGAGATGAGGTATGGTGCTTGTGTTTGCCTAGGCCACTTCTGTGTGTTGATTTAGGTGCAAGCTGGATAGAAGGTGTGCTTGGGATAGGTTGGGGTTGAGGGGATTGGGACTGGGTAGAGGAAGATGGAGGGGGGAGGCTAGAGACAGGGACAATGGCTGCCATCAGTGCGGAGGCCAGAGCCTGGAATGCTCTCTGTAGGGCCGCCACGCCAGAGTGAATGCCCTCCAGGTATGCATTTGTTTGTTGCAAATGCCTTTCGACACCCTGGATGGCATTCAGTATGGTTGACTGCCCAACAGTGAGGGATCTCAGGAGGTCAATAGCCTCCTCACTGAGGAAAGCAGGGCTGACTGGGGCAGTGCCTGAGGTGCCTGGGGCAAAGGAGATGCCCACCCTCCTGGGTGAGTGGGCACGGGAAACATGCTGAGGGGCTGCTGGGAGGGCGGTGCTGGTACGGGGGTGGCAGCTGTACCTGTTGTTGGGGTGGGCACAGAGGTGTCCGCCACCACCAGGGAGCTTCCATCGGTGAAGGAGTCACTCTCGGTAGTGTCCCCTCCTGTCTCCGTCATGGTGCTCCCCTCGCCCTCCGTCCCACTGGTGCCCTCACCGTCGGTGGATTTGGCCTCCAGGCCTATGTGGGATGTAGCTCCTTCCGTAGCTGGTGCCTCTGCTCCTCCGCCAGATTATGCTAATGGGCACAAGGACAGGGTGACAAAACAAAAAGTGGGGGAGAGACTTGGTCAATGCCAGCAACAACACTACCGTTGGCGTACACAACACACAGGGATCAGCCCTATGCACTAGGCCATGCACTACCAGTTACAAAGCTAGTCACCAGCCCATGGGGTACACTGCCTAACGCCATTAGATGCACACCTGAAACCAACAGACTGCCCAGTCGTAGATGCCCACTAACACTATTGGGGTTGGAGTGCATCTGAGCTTGCCCATCATTGAACCTACTCTTCCATGTTTGCCCTGGCCTAGGGGCACCCACAGCCCACATCCCCCACCCAGGTAAAACCTTAACGCGCACAAAGTCAAGAATCTGAATCTGTACTCACCCCCTTGTGGCTGCTGTGATGCCTTCAAGTGCCCATCCAACTCCGGATAGGCCACCGCCAGGATGCGGAACATCAGGTAGGTCAGGGTACGACGGGCACCCCTTCCTCGTTGGGAGGCCAGCCCAAGCTGGGCCTCCGCCGTCTTCCTTGCCCAGCAGCGCAGGTCCTCCCACCATTTGCGGCAGTGGTTGCTCCACCTGTCAAAGAAACCCAGGGTCCGCACCTCCTTGGCGATGGCATGCCAAATACCCTTTTTCTGATGTGCGCTGACCTACAGGACAATACGCATAGAAAAAAGGGATTAGTCATACCGTACGGACTGTTACACTCATGGCCCACAATATCCCTCCCATCCCCTTACGCACAGACATTGACCACCAGACATGCAGCAGTCTGCCCAGGACCCATTAGCCCCCCATCCCCTACACGAGGCTTACACACACAGCAATCCATACATTCATGGCCCATGCATCATGCTCACAGTATACTCACCTGTTTGTCTGGAGGACCATAGAGTAAAGTGTACTGGGGTAGGACCCCATCCACCAGTCTCTCCAACTCCTCCGAAGTAAAGGCCCTTTCCCCAGACACTCGAGCCATTGTCGCTTCCAGAGTAGGTCCTCTCCTGTAGAAGGTCAGGTAGCAAGTGAGTGAACAGATAGAAAATGGCGGTCACGTCTGCGGCAGTGCGTACCGTCACCGCCGGCGTACATCGCCATGGGCTCCTGGAACCCATAGGGCCCAATGATAACCAATGCGAAGTTGCAACGGCTGCAACGGTGTACAATGCCAGCAGAATTACCTCATTTCCATTTGTCTCTCCTCACAGGTCAGGCAGCCGCCATTTCAGGGTGGCACAGGCCATGGCACCTAACTGCGTCACAGCAGACATTGGCACATCAACTGACTCTCGAATTCACATACTGTTTCTGTAAAGGAAGAAATGCATTTTTGTTTTCATATATGTGTGAATATGACCCTCTGCTCACCGTTTTTCACCCTAGAGTTCAACTGCTGAGGATGAATAGGAGATGGAGACATCCCCCGTATACAGACCCCTGGTGGACCTGGAGACAATGGAGGACAGACACATTATCCTGACCTACAGACTTGATAGGGCCACAATCCAAGAACTGTGTGCCCAATTGGAGCAAGACCTGATTTCAGCTATCCGCCAGCCCACAGGTATCCCCCTTCTAGTGCAGGTCCTGTCAGTGCTCCATTTCCTGGCAAGTGGTTCCTTCCAAGCAACAGTGGCCATGGCATCAGGGATGTCTCAGCCAATGTTCTCCAACGTGCTGACCAGAGTGTTGTCTGCCCTGCTGAAACACATGTGCAGCTATATGGTACTCCCCCAGGTGGAGGATTTGGCCACAGTGAAGGCTGAATTTTATGCCCTGGGACATATCCCCAACATCATTGGTGCCATTGATGGTACACATATAGAATTTGTCCCCCGCCCCCGGAGAAATGAACAAGTGTTCAGGAACAGAAAAAGCTTTCACTCTCTGAATGTGCAGATGGTGTGTTTGGCGGACCAGTACATCTCCCATGTGAATGCCAAGTATTCTGGCTCTGTGCATGATGCCTTTATCTTGAGGAATAGCAGCCTTCCAAATGTGATGTCTCAACTCCAGAGGCACCGGGTGTGGCTAATAGGTGAGCCCATGGTCCCCACCCAATTGATGTAGGTATATGGGTGTGGGGTTGGCCCTAAGGGTGAGTGTATGGCTAACAGGTATCCCTCGATATTTACAGGTGACTCTGGCTACCCCAACCTCTCATGGCTACTGACCCAAGTGTGGAATGCCAGGACAAGGGCAGAGGAACGTTACAATGAGGCACATGGGCGAACATGGAGGATAATTGAGAGAACCTTTGGCCTCCTGAAGGCCAGATTCCGGTGCCTCCATCTAACAGTTGGATCCCTGTACTACTCACCCAAGAAGGTGTGCCAGATCGTCGTTGCATGTTGCATGTTGCACAACCTGGCCTTGAGACGCCAGGTGCTTTTTCTGCAGGAGGATGAGCCTGGAGATGGTCTTGTGGCAGTGGTGGAGCCTGTGGACAGTGACGAAGAGGAGGCAGAAGAAGAAGATGTGGACAACAGAACTGCACTCATTCAACAGTACTTCCAGTGACACACAGGTAAGACACTGTAACTTCACCTTCCATTGCAGTTTTGTGTTTGACATTGCACATGGTAGCCTGATTTCCCTATGTCTGTGGACACTTACTGTACCCTCTGGCATCTCTATTTTCAGATCTCGGTGCCCCACTCTGGCTCCTGGTGTTTTTACTGCTGCCCACTACAGGTTATACCTATGTTAATATTACAGTAGATTAGAAATGCAATGTTTACAGTTTGTGAAACTAATACATGTCATATAATCCACAGACTCCATACTTGAATTTATTCAAAGAGTGTTTATATATGTGCTAATAAGTGGAGGGGTATTGCAATAGGCTGGTTTGCTGATGGAGGAAAGTCCAGGGTAGAGTCCAGTCTATTTGCATCACAGGTGCATTGTCCAAGGGGGCATAGGAAGGGGAGCAATGGCAGTTCAAGGTGGACAGGGTGACAGAGTGGGACCCAAGGGTTATAATCAGGAGAGTCTTATTTCCTAGCAGGGGTCTTGGCAGTGTTTTCTGGCTTCTGCCTGGATCGCAGGGAACTTTTGCGGGGTGGTTCTCCTTCTGGACGGGATGGGGTGTTGGTGGCCTCTTGTCCCAGTGGTGGGGCCTCCTGTCCACTAGCCCGGGCAGAGGTGGAGGGCTGTTCTTCGGTGTGGCTAGTGTCCGGGGCCCTTTGGTGTGCCACTGCCTCCCTCATGGTGTTGGCCATGTCTGCCAGCACCCCTGCAATGGTGACCAGGGTGGTGTGGGTGTCTTTCAGGTCCTCCCTGATCCCCAGGTACTGTCCCTCCTGCAGCCGCTGGGTCTCCTGCAGCTTGTACAGTATCTGGCCCATGGTCTCCTGGGAATGGTGGTATGCTCCCAGGATCCCTGCAAGTGCCTTGTGGAGAGTGGGTTACCTGGGCCTGTCCTCCCCCTGTCGCACAGTAGTCCTCCCAGCTTCCCTGTTGTTCTGTGCCTCTGTCCCCTGAACTGTGTGCCCACTGCCACTGACCCCAGGACTCTGATTGTGTTAGGTTTGTGGGGTTGCCTTGGGTCCCTGTAGTGATCGACACACTGCTGATTGACGTGTCCTGGGGACAGAGGTATGGGCCCACTGGGTGGGTGCTGTGCTGGTGTTTCCTGACTGGGGAGGCTCTGTGGTAGTTTGGGACTGTGGCAGGGTAACCGACTGTCCAGAGGTCCCTGATGGGCCAGGTTGGCCATTGTGATCCAGGCGTGCAGACCTGCTGTCATCACTGTGGGCCTCTTCTGGGGGGGTGGGGCTGGATGTTGGTGGCACCTCCTCTCCGGTGACATTGATTGGGGGTCTTGTGGGGTTGTAAATGCAGTGTTATTGAATCTGCGTGTGCCATCTTGTGCATGGATATGTTTCCCTCTATGGTTGTTACTAGCAAGGCAGCTTTGGCTTGTGCGAGTTGTGCTTGGTTTGGCTAAGTGATTCTCACTAGTGTGCATGCTGTGGTGATGGGTGTCCATGCAGGTCTGTGATGGGTGTCCATGCATTGGTGTTGCATGCAGGGCTTGGTATTGGGATGGGTGGGTTGTGATAGTGGGGTATATGTGAGGTGGTGGGGTGATGAGGTGAGGGTAGGAGTTTGTGATGGCATGCAGGTAGGGTGGGGGATATAGTAATAAAGATTTGACTTACCAGAGTCCAATCCTCCTGCTACTCCTGCCAGTCCTGTAGGATCCATGATCGCCAAGACTTGCTCCTCCCGTGTTGTTAGTTGTGGAGGAGGAGATGGGGTCCACCGCCAGTCCTCTGTACAGCTACCTGGTGTCTTGCAACCACAGAACGCACTTTCCCCCGTAGGTCGTTCCACCTCTTCCTGATGTCATCCCTTGTTCTGGGGTGCTGGCTCCTGTCCACGACTCTCTGCCATAGCTCCATCTTCCTAGCAATAGACGTCTGCTGCACCTGTGATCCGAATAGCTGTGGCAGTACCCGGATGATTTCCTCCACCATGACCCTTAGTTCCTCCGCAGAGAACGTGGGCTGTCTCTGTGGAGCCATGGGTGTAGTGTGAGTGGTATGTGTGAGGGTGTGTGGGGTGATGTGTTGCGGTGTGTGCTGTGAGGTGCGTGGATGGTGTATGGGTGATGGTCTTATGTGGCTCAGATTCAGTGAGTGCTCCTGGCTTGTCTCTCTCTCAGTTGGCAATATTTTTTTTTATTGTAAGGGGTTGTGGGTATTGTGGGTGTGTGTTTTATATTGGATTGGGTGTGTGGGTGTGGTGTGTGTATGTGTGTTAGGTGTGTGTAGTTTGAATTGTCCAATGTGGTGCAGTTTTGTTAGTGTGTGTGTTTTTTGAGCGTGGCGATATGTACCGCCAACGGTTTACCGCGGTTGAATGACCGCCGCAGTGATTTGTGGGTCATGATGCTGTGGGTGTATTTCTGTCGGCGTAACAGTGTGGGTTTTGGTACCACCAGTTTATCACTGACCTCTGGGCTGGCGGACGTGTGTGGGTGTCTGTATTGTGGCTGATTTCTCTGTGTGGGTCATAATACCCGTAGCGGTATACCACTGCTGTCACAGTATGTTGGCGGCCGTCAGCACGGGGGTAGGTGGCATTTACCGCCAATGTTGTAATGAGGACCATAGTGTGCACAGATTCCATGGGTTCCCCAAAAGGCTTGACAGAGGCAATAATAGAAAATACTAATACTCTATTTGTGGTAGTGTGGTCGAGCAGTTAGGCTTATCAGAGGGTAGTGTTAAGCATTTGTTGTGCACACACAAGCAATAAGTGAAAACACAAACTCAATGACTTAACTCCAGACCAATAGGTTTTTATATAGAACAATATTCTTTGTTTAATTTATTTCTAGAACCACAAGATTCATTTAGCAGGTAAGTACAATAAATGAAAGGTACTTTGCACAGTAATACTTAGAACTTTTAATGGAATCAATAATGTACACAGTATTCTTTAAAATGTCGAAAAGCTGTTTTTAAAAGTGGACTCACTGCAATTTTCAACAGCTCCTGGTGGAGGTAAGTAAAGTACAGTTTTTGAGGTGAGTAACAAACCTACGGGTTCAATCTCCGTGGCATAAATAGCCCACTGTGGGGGGTTCAAGATAACCTCAAACACCCAGTACCAGCAATACCGGGCTGGTTAGGTGAAGAGGTAAAACAGGAGCCAAAATAACATGGGCCGCTATGGAGACAGGGGGTACTGTGGTTCAGGTCTGCTTGCAGGTAAGTACCCGTATTGTCGGAGGGCAGAACACGGGGTTTGGAGAAGTACTGGAGGGGCCCCAAGTAGGCACAAAAACCACACCCTCAGCGGCACAGGGGTGGCCAGGTGCAGTGTGCAAACAGGGCATCGGGGTCTCAATAGAACTCTATGGAGGGACCCGGGGTCACTTAGGCGCTGTAGGCAAGGCACAGGGGTCCTCTCGGGCAAGCCACCAACTGGGCAAGGGTACGGACGGCCTGCTGGTCGTTGCTGCACCGGTGGTCGGTTTCTCTCAGGCCTGGGGGCTACGGGTGAAGTGCTTCTCCAGGCGACGGATATCTTCGTCCTGTGCAGTCGTGGTCAGGGGGGTCCTCGGGATTCCCTCTGCAGGTGTCATCATGAGGGTGTAGAGAGATCAGCCCAGGGTGGACACATATAAGGAGTCGCCTGGGGATCCTCTCTCGCTAGTTGGTTTCTCTGGACACGGGCCGGGGGCGTCGGGTGCAGAGTAGTTAGACTCACGCTTCTGGAGTGAGGTGAGAGTCCCTTTAAAGATGACTTCTTTGTCTTCATTTTGGACAGGTCCACTGTCCACCGGAGTTTCTTGAACCTCGGTGGTGCAGGCAGTCCCCTGGAGGCTTTTCAGGGGTCACTGGTCCTACAGAATGCATTGCTTCTTTTCTTGCAGCTTTTTGAAGCAGGAGACAGGCCGTTAGGGCTGGGGCCCAGGCAGTTGTTGTCTCCTTCTCTTCTCTGTGGAGATTTCAGCTCAGCAGTCCTTCTTTCTTGAGGTCATCAGGAATCTGAAGAGCTGGGTTCAGGGTCACCCCTAAATACTAAATTTAGGGGTGTGTTTGGTTCAGGGGGCAGTAGCCAATTGCTACTGTCCCTGAGGGTGGCTACACACTCCTTGTGCCCCCCTCCCTCAGGGAAGGGGGGCACATCCCTATCCCTATTTGTTCTAATCCTCCAAAGCAAGATGGAGGATTTCTCAAGGAGGGAGTCACTTCAGCTCTGGACACGTTAGGGGTGGTCCTGGCTGACGGGGTGACTCCTCATTGTTTTTCTCATTATCCCTCCGGCCTTGCTGCCAAAAGTGGGGGCTTGTCTGGCAGGCAGGCATCTCCAATAGCTGGAGTGCCCTGGGGCACTGTAACACCAGGCTTGAGCCTTTGAGTCTCACCGCCAGGTGTTACAGTTCCTGCAGGGGAGGTGTGAAGCACATCCACCCAGGACAGGCTTTGTTCCTGACCACAAAGCGCACAATGGCACTCACCCTATGTGGTCAGAAACTCACATGGGGTGGCAGGCTGGCATAGACCGGTCAGCCTTACACTAGCAGTTGGGCTAACCTGCACGGGGCATCTCTAAGATGCCCTCTGTGTGCATTTTTCAATAAATCTCACACTGGCATCAGTGTGGGTTTATTGTGCTAAGAAGTTTGATACCAAACTTCCCAGTATCCAGTGTAGCCATTATGATGCTGTGGAGTTCGTAATGACAAACCCCCACACCATATACTCACTATGGCTACCCTACACTTACAATGTCTAAGAATTGACTTAGACACTGTAGGGGCATAGTGCTCATGCAGCTATGCCCTCACCTGTAGGATAGTGTGCTCTGCCTTAGGGCTGTAAGGCATGCTAGAGGGGTGACTTACCTACGACTTTGTCTTTTCTCCCCAATTGCTGCAAAGCAGTGTGCATGTACTGAGGGTGGCATAATACATGCTGCAGCCCTTAGGGACCTTCCCTGGCCACAGGGCCCTTGGTACCAGGGGTACCTTTTACAAGGACTTAACTGTATGCCAGGGCTGTGCCAATTGTGGAAACAAAGGTACAGTTATAGGGAAAGAACACTGGTGCTGGGGCCTGGTTAGCAGGGACCCAGCACACTTCCAATCAAAGCTGGCATCAACACTAGTCAAAAGGTGGGGGGTGACAATGCCAACAGTGGCATTTTCCTACAATGGTGCACCCTGCCTTAGGGCTGAAAGGCTTGCCAGAGGTGGGGGGACTTACCTGTATTGCAAGCAGTGTGCAACGGACAGTGCACACTGCAGTGTGCCATGTCAAGTTTGCATTTTAGGATTTCAGCAGGCCACTCAGCCTAGAAATGACAGTGTTGGGTGCTTCTGGATGCATTGCCCTAGAGGTTGGCACAATCAGTGCTACTGCCCTCAGGGGCCTACCCTTAGTACCCCTTGCCCCGGATACCTAAATACCATTTACTAGGGACTGATAGTGGCAGCTAAAGGTGTTGCTAATTGTATCAATACCTTAGCAATTTTTATGGAAAGAACACTGTCACTGGGAACCTGGTTATCAGGATACCAGTGCGCTGTAGTCCAAATTGTATCCAGAAACCAGGCAAAAAGTGTGTGGAGGGGGGACTGCAACAGAGTAACAGTTTCCCCACAGTTCCCAAGGAAAATTCAAAGTAAATAACTCTGATAAGCGTTTGCATTTCTTCCGAACTAGGCGTGGGGGATCAACCAGCTCTTTTTGTCCACAAATAGAGGTCCGTGACCTCAGATGCATGAATTCTACAAATGGTTCAGGGCTTCCACATGGAGTTCTATGGTTCTCCGATTCAACATTGCCACCCACGTCCGCTTATGTTTTCTGAGACAGAATGTACCCTCATCGATCAAGAGGTTTTGGATGTCTGAGAGAAAGATGCTATCTCCCAAACCATTCTACATCCTTCAGGTTTCCTCAGCAATATTTTTCTGGTGGAAAAGAGGGAAAGCCGCCATCAACCAGACAAAATCCTTTGAGAGTTCAACAAGTGGTTGTTTTACACCACTTCAAGATGGAGGGTTTCCCTGTTGTAGTTTGACTGTTGCTCTAGGCAAGACAGCTGGTTTAAGGATGACGGTACTTATGTTTGTAGGCGACTATGCCAGTCCAACAACTCGCAACTGTTATCCCAACCCTCCCGGCGCACAAGCAGCACCTCAACAAAAACCCAAATAGTAAAAGGTGATTTGTGTCATCCTTTACGCATGGACTGAAGAGTGTGACATCTCAGGGAGTGTTGTGGTTAAACGAAGATTACCCCTTTCTCACACGAACAACATGTCTCAATCAAACACAGGCAATAAAGAAGATGCAGTAAGGTTTCAATAGGTTTTATTTAACAAAACTGCAATCTGCAATAAGTTGCATGGGCTGCAATCATTAGGATAATGAATAATGCAAGAAACAGAATGGTAAAACAAGAGCTATTAATACAAAGACCCCCACCGTCCTGCAATGACATAAAGTATGAGATATGTCCTAATACCCTAATGTCGTGTACCTAATCTCTAACCTAAAAGAGAGCGAGGTGTGAAAAACCTAATCTGCCAGTGCCAAGTCTAGGAGAAGAGCCCCCCCAACCCTCATTACCTTGGAATGAGGTCTCTAGCTCAGGCTCCGTAGGGACATGAAGACTGGATCAGCGTCAAGGCCGCGCACAGCATCGATAGCAGCAATGGCACCTGGTCAGAATCCCTATGACTATCTGTTTAAGTGAGTAGTATTTATACAGATCTGCTTGGACCCCTGACGAAGGTCTGATCCCAAACAATAGGTAACAAAACATGCTTGGGACGGTAATTTATATAAACAGTTCCCTCGAAGGTGTGAAGAGTGAAAGTACCTAATGTGAACACCTACGGTTTGTTTATTTTTGTCACTTGATATGGATGCCTTAGTGTGTTGGCACTGATAAACGCAAAACTAAAACATGGGCCTAACTGAAAACGAGGCAGCCATCTTAAAAGATTTAATAAAGAAATGCACTAAAACAGAGCAAGCTAAGTAGGGTAAAAGTAACTAGGTGACTGGGGCACGAGTCTGCAAACCAAAGGCTAAGCTAACTCCTGTTTCCCATTAAAACAAACTAGGATTCCCTACACCCATCTTTTGGGATCCCTCCTATGCCTAGACGATTAAATGGTGCAATTGGATCTCAAACCCAGACCTCACAGTCCCTATCTATGAGCCTTACCACAGATTATTTCAGTTCAAATGAAGAGATTGAGTGTGAGAGTTCAGGACTCATAATTTGGCCTCTCGTTGGCTTCATGGTGCTTCATGAAGTTGCTGAATCCAGTCGTGCAGTACCTAGAGCCCAAGGCTTCTGCCTCATTGTATATCTCAACAACATCCTGTTTATCAACGAGAATAAGTCAGTTTTGACTCCGGCCAGAGATTACCTTTCTGGGTTTCATAATCAACTTGTTGGAAAATACGTTGAGCCTTCCTTCCCAAAAAGTAGCAAAGATTCAACAGGAACTGCCAAAACCTTCTCGAAGCAGTCAACATCACTGAGACAGATTGTGGATACCACGATGCTGGTGTCTACGATTACAGTTTGGACAGGAAAGGTTTTACCAGTCCAGGAGAATGGGAGTTGGGGAGTTATGTTTTTGTTTGGTAAGTTGGGGAAAAGTGCAGTAAGCCATGAGGGGAACTAGAGCCACGAAACGCGAATAACTGGCCCTGGTGCTCCCTAGGCTGACCTGTTCTGATAGGACGGAGGGCCGATAACCAAATTTATGACACCACATGCAAGGTCCCAAGTGTTATAACATAATCTCCTGGAATGTGAGGGGTATCCACGCACTAGCTAAACGATATAAAGCGTTTTCATACTTGTCCCGAAGGGGAGCTCACCTTGCATTACAGGAAATGCACTTGCAGCAGAAAGAGAGGCAAGCTCTATAGAAGTGGTGGAGGGGTCAGCTGTACTATACGACATCTTTGGCATTTGCTAGAGGGGTTCTAATCTGGGTCAATCCTGGGGTCCCGTTTCAGCGTACTGATCATAGGGTGGACCGACAGGGGCGCTTTGTGGCACTCAGGGCTCGCCTAGGTGGGAAAGACATCGCTATTATTAATATTTATGCCCCGAATGTCAATCACACAGGTTTCTTCAATGAATTGTCCTGGCAGAAAGCTTCCTGTATCACAGGAGAAGTACTGATAGGAGGCGACTTCAACTGTGTAAGTGATCTCGACAAGTACAGTTCTCACCCGCCGCTAGATGGGACAGTGATCCGTGAGCTTGCTCACACATTTAAGGGCTGGGAGTATAATTGGAACTTGGTCGATATCTGGCGAGTGTTAAACCCCCAAGGGCGGGAATAGTCATATATTTCCCACGTATACAATTTGCATGTAAGGTTAGACAAATTTCTTAGCTCACCGTCACTACATCAGAAAATACGCGACGTAAAATATCTCGCCAGAACTATTTCTGATCACAACCCAGCATACTGTACTTATGCTGGGTCACTGACCCTCCTCCCATACCCAAATGGAAGCTTATGCCGGAGGTGTTGTTGGATCCTCCATTTAGGGGGCAAATAGGTACATGTAGCACACAATATTGGCAAGAGAACGAAGAGTCTACTAACTTCAGAGGCTTAGACTGGCCGCCTTTAAAACGGTCCTCAGGGGCCGCTGTATAGCAGAATCAGTGGGCATACGCCGAACTCTGCTGCGGGAAACTCAAGCCGCGGAAGCTAAGTTGCAACAAATGGAAGTTGAGCTGACGGAGGGGTTAGTGGATAAAGAGGCTTTATTAAAGGCCAAGGAGCAGGTGGAAAGCCTAGTGGAACCTCTCGGATGTCACGACTACCGAAATTATATGAGAAAACACATGCAACAGGGGATAAAGCAGGAAAACTGCTGGCTTGGTTTGCATCACTAAGTGTCCGAGGGTCCCCGATTCTTGAGATTCAAGTGGAACTTAGACACACTGTTACTACACAAACTGAGATTAATCAGGCTTTCTATACCTACTATGCAGGTCTCTATAAAAGTAAGTCACTGGTCAACCCCGCTGAAATTAAAACATTCCTGCAAACCCTAGTCTTCCCTAGAATAGAGCAGGAAGAAGCAAAATTATTGGGGGGGGTACAACACTCCCAGAAGTATGGACAGCCATACAACATTTGGCAAGAGGGAAAATGCCAGGAACAGACAGGCTCCTGGTAGAGTTCTATGCAACATTCATAGAGCAGGTAGCGCCTAACTTGGTTGCTGTGTACAATGAGGCCAGACAACTACAAACCCTTCCATCGACGACCAGAGAGGCACTGATGGTCCCTCTATTAAAACCGGGGAAAATACAGCAAGACATGAAGGCCTACCGCCCACTGTCAATTCTCAACACGGATTATAAAATTCTCAGTAGAGTCTTAGCCTCCCGGCTGCTAACCTGTATGTCACAGCTGATCCACAGGGACCAAACGGGCTTTATTCCGAATCGTAAAACAGCCCAAAATATCTGTTGGCTATTGCTGATTCTAGAGAAAGCCCCGACCATAGCACTGCAGGCAGTAATATTATCTATTGACATTGAAAAAGCATTTGACCGCCTAGAATGGAATTTCCTGGAGGAGGTACAAGTTAGGTTTGGTCTGGGCACTGGATTCTTACGCTGGGTCAAACTTTTATATGCAGAGGCGCAATCAAGAGTTAAAACTGGCGCATATATTTTACAGAGTTTTGAAATAGAGCGAGGCACACTTCAGGGTTGCCCATTGTCACCACTATTATTTGCCCTGGCAGTGGAGCCCTTGGTGCTCCAAGCTCGTCTGGGGACCAATTACAGGGACGGAGCGGCAACATTTTGCACTATATGCAGATGACATTCTGATGTTAACACGGGATAGGGAGAGGGACCTGGCAGGAGCACAATTATTGCTGTGCTCCTTTGGAGAGATGTCAGGCCTTCGGGTAAACTGGAAGAAGACACGCTTATTCCAGGGCCACCCAGACACCCCCCTCCAGCGATCCAGGACAGTATTCACTGGGAACCGTGTTAGATTACATATTTCAGAGTAAGAGTATATCATGACCATTCAGAAATGCTACAAGGTAACACCTGAAGAGCACTGGGTTCCCTAAAACAGGCTTTGGACGTCTGGTAAACAATGCCATTATCTGTCATGGGACGAGTGGCCCTGCTAAAGATGGTAGCATTGCTGCGACTGCTCTATTACTTTGGTACTCTGCCTATTAAAATATTGCGTGCCGTGTTTAAGGAATTGGACAGCATGACCTTGTCCTTTATATGGCGTACAGGGCGCAAAAGGGTGGCTTTGTCCACCTTCTGACGTCCCACTTCCATTGGTGGACTGCTGCACCTAACTTTGAAGACTACTATGTGGAGGTGCAGCTGCAGTATTTCACACAGTGGATGAGGAGCCAGCAGAACCCTCGGAGTGAGAGACGTTTGGGAACACCTCCAATCTGAAAACTTGTCCAACTCTTCCTGCGGCTAAACAACCTAGGACTGTGGGAGACGAGGGAACAAATGATGGTGGCATACTGCTGGCATAAATGCCTCCAAAAGACAGGGACTAAACGCCCTTACTCAGCAGAACTCCCACTTGATTCCTTAACCACACTAATCCACAGTGCTCACAGGATGGGACTACACTAACTCATAGAAACAGGGGTGTGCCAGTTGAGAGATCTAAATAGAGATGGGACATTGCTCTGCTTTCACGAATTGCAGGCGGAATTTGATATTAGGCTGTAGTATTTCTTGGTACATGGGGCCATTATGACCGCAATATGGCAACAATGGGTCCCGGGTGGAGCTGAACCTCCCTCACACCCGGGCTGTACATATATAGCGACAGCAGCGGGCACGTGGAAAGCAGTCACTTGTCTCTATCGTAGGGTCACTGTAGTGGTCTACCACCCCTAACTCGCTTACGTCAGAAGTGGGAAGCATATATTGACAGACCTTTTACAGATGAGAGTTGGGAAGTGTTAACGGAAAGGGTGCCCAAAATCTCACGCAATGCAAGGTTTAAATCAATACACTTCTGTATCTTTCATATAACGTGCCTCACTCCACACAGGCTGAATAAGATGTTCAGAATGTCAGAGCTTAAATGTCCTCGATGTGGGAAGGAAGGGGCTAGATTCCTACATATGTTCTGGAGTTGTCCGCTGCTCTCTAGATATTGGCAGGAAGTAATAAACACTCTCTCCAGATTAGCAGAAAGGTAGATCCCCAGGGACCCCACTTACTGCCTTTTGATTGACTTCCCACATACGACCAAGACTAAGGTTACAAGCAATTTTCTAGACTTGGGTTTCATTCTAGCTAAAAAGGAAATGACCCGCAATTGGAAAGCCACCCAGAGCCCTCGAGCACTAGCATAGCGCGAAGAACTTTTAAAGTGGGCAGATTATGAACGGGCAGTACTGGCATTTGAGGCGCAGAAGTGAGGTTGTCTAGCGGAGAGGACCAGGGGGTGGTCGATCTTAGTGGAAGAACTCAGACACTTGATAACACCAGCGACCAACTCACCTTTGGGTAATCCCTGACTGGGTGATATGAGGAAGGGAGCAGGGGGGAACTGGGGCAGAATATGCATGAGAAGAAAGTATGGGGCAAGGCTTGGGACTAGACGCGTGGCTGTGTATTATTGAAGGATACACTGCACAGTTAGAGGGAGAGGGGAGAATAAGGCAGGGGGGATAAGGGACAGGAGGGAGGATAGGGAAGTTGGGTGGGGATATGCCAGAAACACAAAGAGATGTACACTGTGAACCTAACGCATGATGCTAGCCATGTTGGCGAATGTAATGACCCCAAAAGTCATTATTAAAAGCAATAAAATATGTTTTTAAAAAAATCACTGAGACAGATTGCCCTTGTAGTGGGACTCTTGTCCTCTTCAATACAAACAATTTTCCGGGTCCACTCCGTTACGGTCTTCTTCATAGACTTAAGGCATTTCATCTTGCTAGAAGTCTGAAATATTGAGAAGTGGTGCTCTGATGGATGAGGTAAGTGAGGAAACGGGGCAGTGGCTCACTCACATAAAGGCTGAGAATGGGAAAGCCTTTTTCGATTCTGATCTGGACATTATCATAGAATCAGACACCAGCAAATCCGGCTGGGGTGCATGATGCAGGGACTCATTTACAGGAGACATGTGGTCCATGCAACAACTTTACGTAAATTGTTTGGAATTACTAGCCAGATCCTTCGCCATTCAATGCTGGACCAAGGAGAAGGTACTCAAGATGGACAACACCTCAGTAGTGTGGTACATCAATCATCAAGGGGGATCCAGATCGAAGATAATTGCAGACTTAACAAAGGATCGCTGGACTTTTTGTCTGGACAACAATGTACTGATTACTGCAGAACATCTCATCAGGAACATCCAACAAGGTGGCAAACTGGTGTCCAGAGGGTAGAAACAATTGGAAAAAGAAGAAGTGATAGACTGAATGCTGAACAATATCAAATATTCACCCATAGTACAGAGATCTGGACCTAAATCCATCTTTTTATGCTACCCATGCCATTCCAGTTTGGACCTAGCCATATGCAAATCAGTCTTGACTCTGCTTTCCATGGGAACAGTTAAGCCCGAACTGCCAGGTCAGGTCCTCTGTGGACTGTAAACAAGCATCTTGGAACCGATTTCAGGGTATCAGCCAGGCTAGCTTGACTCCAGGGTGCACAGAGAGTGGAAAAGCATCAGTCTGTGGAAGTTGGTTTTGACTATCATTGTTGCGCTCTAGAGACAGATGGGGACCATTCACAGTGGATCTCTTTGCATCAAGGCTGGATCATCAAGTGGCCCATTATGTTAGCTGGAAAATGAACCCGCTGGCAGTTGTGACAGACTCGTTCCTACAGGATTGGTTGAGGAGAGCGAGGCTATGCTTTTCACCTGCTTGCACTGATTGAGGCGGTCAGTCCACGTCAGGCAGCAGCAAGCACACATAGGGGGTCATTCTGACCGCGGCGCACTGCAGGGGCCCCCAGGGGCCCCGCGGCACCCCTACCGCCATCCTGTTCCCGGCGGGAGAACCGCCAGGAACTGGATGGCGGTAGGGGGTGTCAGAATCCCCATGGCGGCGGAGCGCGCTCCGCCGCCATGGAGGATTCTCAAGGGCAGCGGAAAGTCGGCGGGACACCGCCGACTTTCCGTTTCTGGCCGCGGCTGAACCGCCGCGGTCAGAATGCCCAGCGGTGCACCGCCAGCCTGTTGGCGGTGCTACCGCCGACCTCCGCCATGGCGGTAATTACCGCCAGGGTCAGAATGACCCCCATAGTTCTGATTACTCCCATATGATTGTTGCAAATTTGGTTTCCAGTTCTTCTGGAACTTTGCTGGGATTTTCCAATCTGTCTACCCCACCTTCATCTCCTTCTCAGGGATCCTTTGGCAATCCTCACCAACTGGTTCTGCAAGAGAGGTCCCCCAATGACATGGTGAATTACAGGGAGAGATGGAGAATCCCTGGCCTTTCGCAGGAATGTCTGGAACAATGTGAGCATCCTGTGAGGTCCGATATTGTCTGTCATGAATTTCTTATCTTTTTTGTCATCTGAGGGCTTCGTGTTATGAAAGCTAGGAAATTTTACATCAGTAATTATGAAACTGATAGTAAACATATAAATTATGTAATACTTTTTTTTTAGTTATATTTTAGGTGTTGGCTGCTAGGATTTTAGTTCTATAGGGTGGGAAATTGATAATTGATTAACAATTATTTATTAATTCATAATTTATTGAATAACAATTACGTAAATTGTTTAAGGTTTTTATTGCTACATATTTTTAATGATAATGGTTATATTGAGTTTCATTTTTTTCCTACATTTATAGTGTTACTTACATGTAATGTGCTTGAAGTGAAGCCTATTCTTGTTTAGACTGCAGTAAAAATAGTAAAATTACCCTCTTTGCATTTCAACACTTGCGCTGTTTGGAGCGGGAACATTAAATTGCACCCCTCCCAAATCCAACATTCTCCCTACTGTTTCACAGACTGGAGTGGGAATTAAAATGTTTACCCCTCCAAAGTCCAGCACTTTCATACTGTTACGTTGTTTGGACTGGAAATAGTAAATTCTACCCCTCTGAAATTCAGTGCTTTCCCTAATGTCCTGTTTGGAGTATAAATAATGAACTTTCCCAACTGTTGTGTTTGGATCAGGAACAGTAAATGTAACCCCTCGGAAGTCCAATGATTTCACCACTGTTGCACAGAATGGAGTGGGAATAGTAGATTTTGCCCCTCTGAAGTGCAACACACCTTCCCTACAGTTTCTAAACTGGAGTCGGAAAAGTAAATTTAACCCATCTGAAGTCCAGCGCTTTCCCCACTGTTTCACTGACTGGAGTCAGAATAGGAAATATAACTAGAGTAGTAAGAGTAAATCTAAACCCTCCAAAGTCCAGCACTTTCCCAACTATTGCATAAAATAGAGTGGGAATAGTATGTTAACGGTCCAGTAGTTTTCATATTATTGCTAAAATTGAATTCACAGCATTAGTTTTTGTTTCTATCTTCCATTTTATTTTTTTTTTTTTTTTTTATGTTTATAGTATTTTAATTAAGTGTTTTGGGGGTTTTACATTTTTTATATTTTATTGCTTACATTCATATATTTTATTACTGAATTTATTTTACATTTGTATGTTTTTTTGTGTGCATTTTTATATATGTATATTATATGTAGTGTAACATACTTTACATTCGATTTTTTGTAATCTTTTAAATTTATTACTCTGAATATATACATACAAATCTAATATTTGAAAATTATTAATTATGTTATACTGATATATCACTGTAACATAGATATGTATATAACCACAAACCCCTATATATGTTTTATTGCTATATCACTGTAACATATATATAAAACCACAAACCCCTATATATGTTTTTGTTTTAATATACATTATATTTATGTATAGTATTCAATATTAGTGGAATGTATCTAATTTACATTATATTGAATATATATAATAGCATATGTAATATTTACTACTTTAAACTATTCATATTTTAAAAAATACTTTTTTTGTATATTGTATACGATAGTGTCAACAATATATTTTAAAAATATTTTTGTGCTTACTATTATAAGTACAGGAGCACAATATTTTTACCACACAATTTTCAACAACTATATTGTTTACAACAATATTGTGTCAGTGATCCTTACTACCCTTCTTCATGATGTTAAAGTCGACCACACCATAGCCTCTATTTCAAAACCTGGGTCTTTATTCCAAGACATTGATTGGTTTCTCTTATGTGCATTATGTACTGCTATGCCCCCAAACACCACACCCACTTTTTTCAGCACTAACTCCATTTCTCTAGAGAACAAAGTTCCCACATATCTGATACTGTGCATTGTCACAAGACCCTGTCCATTGCCTTGAACACAGGTCTAGAACAAGCAGGGTCATCTCTGGTCACTTCTCAATAGGCACCATAAAATATGCTGAATGCCTCTAACCAGTACCGTTAGAGACTATGGGCCAGATGTATGACCCTGAGTTTTGCAACTCTTTCACGAGTCGCAAATTGTGAGCTGCAAAACCTTATGTACATCAGTGTACTTTACACTGTTTGCGATTCACAATGGGGTAGCAAATGACCTACTTCATGAATATTCAACCCATTTGCAACCCCATTGGGAATGGCCGCCCTCACAGGGATGGTGGCCTTCTGGAGACAGCAAACCACCACGTCTGTGACTGCTTTTAAATAAAGCAGTTTTTTTTTTTTTTATGCAGGCCGTTTTCATCAAAGGCAAACGAGAACCATTTAAAAACTAAAAAAACAACGAAAAGTTTTCTCTTCATTTTTTCAGAGCAGGCAGGGGTCCGTGGTACCACTGCCTGCTCTGAAAAAATATTTTTTGCTGCCATTCACAAAGGGCAAGGGATCCCAGGGGGACTTGTTCCCGTTTGCGAATGGGTTAGCACCAGTTTGAAACTGATGCTAACTGCAAGTGTTTTGTGACTGCATTCACGGTCACAAAACAATTCTACATCGCGCTGCGACTCGCGATTAGGAAGGGAACGCCCCTTCCTAATTGCGACTCACAAACCTATTTTGTGATTCAGTATATAGATTACCGAATTGCAAAATAGGGTCTGTACATACCAAAATGTTTTTTCCTGTCGCAAACAGTCCGATTCTGCGAATTGGGCTGTTTGCGACAGGGAAAATGGGACGTACAAGTGCCCCTATGCCCCGTCGTCCTCAAACTAGGTAAGGTTCCATGTATTCACCAAGGCCCTTTCTTATCACTTAGTGTCACCCCTCTAGCGATTTAGGCAGAGATTGTGACTCTCTAAAGAGCAGTGGCGGGGCTTCTGATGGATGCATGAGCCCAGCACAAATGATACTTGAATTCAGATGGAGCATAGAGCATCATTTGCAATATAATAACAAAGACTGGGGCCACAGAACTCTCCTTATTCATGAGTTAGCCTGTGCCAAAGTCACCCTATTTGAGAAATCATATTGCAGACTCACCCACACTTCTCCTTGTGTCACCATTAAATGTATTCCTGCCTGAAGCTCCAACAGTCATTGTAGAGCTATGCTTACGGTAAAGGAGAATCCTTGCCTCTTCCAGTGCTCCATAGAACTTCTCTATAGCATTGTCCTTGAGCTTAGGACTATACACAGGGACACGTCACTTGTCCACCCTCCTCACAGGGCTTCTTCTGCCCAGCATATTGAGCTGACACCACTAAATGGTGGGTTTGAGTGGGCAGCCACGGATTAGTCTTCCATGGTCACAGGATCATCTTCCTTCTCATGACAGACCTCCTCCCCTGACGAAAATGGTTCACAGATGCCACCAGAGTTTTGCTGCATCTTCCTGCAGATCCTTAGTAATTTGTTGCTAAAATGTTGGCGTCGGAGGACAGGTCCTTCTTACTAAAGTCTAGAGCCACTCAGGCAAGAGGCAGATTTTTTATTTCATAGTACACCTTTAGGTTACAGCAACCGCAGGCAGGTCCTTTCAGGGTTATATCCTTCCGCCAGATGTCCCTTTCTCATAGCTTCCACTCTACATCACACACCAAAATGACATTACATCATTTACTCTCGGCATCCCACACCTTCTCATACAAACAAGGAATGGGAAGAAAAAGAATACTACACGCAGTTTCTACTTTTTCTTAGAATAATACCGTATGTTTCCTCGCTGAGGCACAGACGTGTGTGTCTATGACTCATCAAGGGCCAAGATGCTCTTTTTTGCCTGAGAATGAATCCAAACAGTGCACTGCTCCACACCGAGTCACAGACGTATTGTATCTTGTGCCCCGGCAAGAAGCCAGGCTCTGCTTTTTTGTTAGCCTAAGCCTTTTCGGTTTGCCTTTGATATTTTCAGTGAAGCGTCATTATGAGTACCACTGCTTTTGGTTGAAAATCCCACCCCCTAGTTATTACTAATACTAGAGTGCAGTTATTACTGGGTGCTGGATTCCCTTCTGATTAAAAGATTTGTTCCAGGGAATAAAGGATGACCATAGGTGTTGTTTGCGCACTGATTTTTCAACCATTTCTGTCATTCGGAGAACTTTTCTCTAAAAATATACCGTTTGTATTTCAAAGGCTGTATGTCTTAGGAAACACAGGAAGGTGCAAGTTTCCCACTATTGCTTGAAATCCTGATTTGGGCTGCAATTCTAGTTATTGGAGGAATTAGCATTTACTCAATATTTACAAAGATGTCCTTGGTGCTTGTGTCTGCTTGTGATGTTTGATTATATAGTGGCTTTTTCTTTAGTTTTGCTAGAATTTTCCCCCAGTGGTCTTTTTTTCTGTCTTTTCTGTGCTAGACTTTATGGTTATGTGATTGTCTTTTTTCTTTTTTTTCTGTATTGTCAAATGAGTTGTATTGTAGACATGTGTGATTTGTATTTGAATGTTTTGTTGAGTGGGATATTTGGAAGGTAATTGGATGACGTTTTGTTGGTTGGTGCTCATTTTTAAATACTGCCTTTCGTTGGTTACATTGACTGATATATTGCATAATTCTAACAATTTCTCTTTCATCTGGGAGGGGTTTAATGTGAATTGTACGAATGGGCTCTCTCTCATTTCAGACGCATGATGCCGGTTTTTGTGGTGGTGTCCATTCCTGTTGTGTATTTGGTTATTTGCTACAGCCTGGCACTAGGCTATCCCCTGAATTGCTGTTCGCTTCCAGGAAAGATCTGTTTGTAGGGTGCAGCCATCCTGTTTCGGAGTTTAATTGCATAAACTTTATATGTTATGGTTGTTTTTGATGTAGTTCTTAGGAAAGATGCATTCTGCTTGTGTTTATGGGAGTACATCAAAGCAACTGAAATAATTGTTACTATTTAACCTACCTATCTACAGTCTTACCTAAGTTGCCGCGTGAAGTATCTTAAATGTTAGCAACAGAACAGTGCTGATCTACAGCATGAGCAGAGCATCACAGCCTTACGTCACCTGGTGATACAGCATCTTCTTGAGTGTAATGGAGGCAGCATCTTGTGCCCTACCTTGTATCAGCGACTAAAGGGTCTGGTTGTATGAATATAATATAATAGAATATAACGGGATATAGATTTCGGCAGACTGGATATTTGTCACCATTGTGATGGAGTAACCTTTCCACTGAGTTCTAAATCAGGCTCTAAGTCCGAAGGTAAAAATCTTACAGCGGCTTTGCTCCATGTCCATCCAACGATGAGGCTCTCTCCTCGTACACTCATGTAGCCTTGCCCCGCTGAACTTCTACCTTTTCAGACATTTTTTTTGACAACTTTTTAAGTCGGAAGGTAAATATTGACCGGGCCCAATCCACTTCTTGTATCGAACTCATGCTCCATCGTGGTCAGCCTTAGCTTTAGACTTTGACCTGGTGTTGCACAATCTGATGTCTACGGTTGGCACTTTTATCTTTTAGGCACTGTTTTGAGCCTTAAACTTTAAAAATCCATAACTCTGTTTCTACTTATTGGGTTTTTGTTGTTTTGGTGTCAAATCATTTATTAAAATGTACTCTATTTCTCTAAATTGGTTTGAGATATTTTTTCTTGTGGTGTGTTTCCACTTTAGTACTGTGTGTGTGCTGTATAAATACTTTACACATTGACTCTAAGTTAAGCCTCACTGCTTATTTTTGTGCCAAGCTACCCAGTGTTAAGCACAGGTTAATTTAGTGATTTTTCTTTTGGTTCACCCTGCAAGTGATTGTGGCTGTTGCTTGATCATGGCTCACACCCCTGTCAACCAACAGCCAGATTTGTCACATGGTATAATTCCATGTGGAAACTCTTCAAAAAAGAGAATCTCTACAGAATATTGCATGAAGAGTTTTCAAACGGTGCCAAAGTTATTGGCAAAACAACACATGCATTTACTATGATTTCCTATGAAAAAGCTGACCTAACTATATATATATTATTTCTTATAATATATATATATTGTTGGATTATTGATTGAGGAGGTGAAACCCTTCTCAAGCAACAACCACAGTCCTTGTCAGGGTGAATGACAAAAGTCACTGATTAAATCACTGAATTAACCTGTGCTTAAACCTCCGGTAGCTTGGCACAAACACATTCAGGTTTAACTTAGAGTGTGCATTACACAAACAGTAATAAAGTGAAAACACAACACAAGAAAAGTACCACACCAATTTAGAAAAATAGAGAACATTTTAATAAATGAAATGCCAAAAATAAATTAAATCCAAACAATAAAACCTGATTTAGAAGGTTTTTAGTTAAAATACCACCTGAAAAATCAAAGTGCCATCTGGTTGTGCAAAACTGAGGAAAAGTCAAACGTTATGATGGTGATGGAGTGCTGTGCAGATGCACGAGGTGGATTGGGCCAGGTCTTGGCTTACCTTGAAACTTTGAAGAAATTCAGATGGAAAAGTCTGGGAGAAGGCAGAGTTCAGTGGAGCTAGGCAGCAGGCTTTGACCGAGGAGGAGTCACTGAGAAGCGCTGGACAATGTCTCAGTGAAGATGTTGACAATGGTGGGAAAAAACTACGAGCTGAGAATCCAGATTTCTAGGCCAAGGATGCCTTCTGTGTCAATGGGGAGCTTGGTTCTGCCGAGCCAGGTGAAGATTTTTATTTTCAGGCTTAGGCCCCTCTTTGGAAGTCGAAAACCCCTAGCGGGATAAAGCTCCAAGCTGTAACCTAAGAGGGCTCCATGAAGCTGGATAACATTGCTTGGGGGTCTCACTGAACGAGGTTTTCTGCTGTGGAGAAGAACGTAGTGAGAGCTACCACAAAGTCAGGCCGACAGATGATGCACCTTGGGCCTTAACTTCTAGCAGCACCTCTTGCACCACTTCCAAGACTCAGGGACCTGGGGGGAGACACCACTTTGGGAGTTAGATCTCACTTTAGCAGAGGCCTGGTGCAGAACCAGCTGTAGATTTATTCCTGACACCGGCATCTGTCATGGCTGCCCCATCCTGCCTACAGAAAAAGTACAGATCACCAGAGCAGGATCCATTATTTCTCAGTACGGATCCTACACTGGACTCTGTCATTGTTTCTGCTGCCCAAAAACTTTATGCCACAGCCCCTTCTAACGTTAGTCCTGACAAGGAAATCTAGAAGTTAGATTTTTAGGTCAGAAAAGTTGGTGGCACTTCTGTGGTTAGTATGAAGGTAGCAAGTGTTTCTGGTCCTTTAGGAAGGAATGACAGGTCACTCTACAACTATTCAACAATTCATAGAACTTCCCAGACACGGGCATCAGGAATCCAAGAAATTGTCAATGAGGGCATGATGTTATGCAACCAGATGATCACTGCTGGCATGGATACCGCCACTCTATCAGCACACAGATACTGTCACGGTTTAGTTCTGCGCCTCTCATCCTGGCTCAAACTCACACTCACAGGGTGACACATGAAGCTCAATACCAAATCTTAAACCTACCTTTTTCAGGGAACACTTTGTTCAGTTCTCATGCTGATGAGATGTCTTGCATAAAGACAGAATTCGACCAGGTAATTTCAACAACAGAGAATTTACCCCCTCAATGGCCTTACTAACCTCAGTCTCAACATCATCCCCAGTACTCTTCAAGAACGCTAGCTGCACCATCTTTGAGCGAAAATAATATGCCTACCTCAAAAACAAACAGAACCGGTTCATCTATAACAAAGTGGAAAAGACATCTATTGCAGATATTTCTTGGTACAAAAGAAAGGCCATAAAAGAGACTTCAAAACTATATTAGAACTGGGTATGCTCTGTGGATCTTTGAGATGCTTATTTCCACATCTCAATAACAGTAAAACACAGGAAACTTCTTAGATTCCTTGTTGGCAGAACACACTATGAGTACAAAGTTCTACTATTCGACCTGAAGTCGGCCTTGCGGACAGTCTCAAAATGCATGGCAGTGGTTGCAGCTTTTCTCCATAGAAAATTAAAACTTTGACTAGCATTTCTTAGCTGACTGTCTGATAAAGGCACTCTCAGCATGTCAAATACAAAAGTACTTCAACTTAACTGTCCTTTTCTTAGAATAGGACTGTGTGTGAATCTACAAAAATCATCTCAGGTACAAATTTGACACTATCTGGAAGCATATCTCAATACCATCCGAGGAGAAGTGTCTCCTTCGCAGGACAGGTGTATTCAGTTTCTCTGAAAAGGTCCTAGTTCTTTCCAACTGCAAAGCCGACAGTGAGGCAAGTCATCTCCCTGCTACGAAATATGGCCTTTTGCAATTTTCTAGTGCCCAGTGCCTGCCTAAATATGAGACCTGCAGTAATGCTTGAAAGATCTATGGGCACAACATCATGGAAACTGGGAAGACAGATAAACATGAATAAAGTACAATTGTTATTGTAGTGGTGGCTCAACAGAAATAATTTACTCAAAGGAGTCTTATTCCGTCAGGATCTTCCCACTCAAACCATAGTAACCACTGCTTCTCTTACGGGGTGGGGAACACATTTAGATAATCTAACACTTCAGAGACAGTGGCCTCTGCAACAACAGCTATACCACTTCATTGGTCTCGAGCTCAAGACAGTCCACTTTGCCCTCAGAGCTTTCTTACAGGCGCCATGCACAGAGTTCAAGTACATATGGACAATGCCTCAACCATACACTATTTGAGCAAACAGAGAAGAAACAAAGATCAAGAACTCTGTTATTGGAAGACCAAGCAATCTGGCATTGGCTGAAGGTGAGAATTGTAACTATTCAAACGAGCACAGCATGTGCCAGGTCTCCAAAGTTAGACACTTTCATGAAAACCTTGAGTGGTAGTGTGATGCTAACGTTTTGCCCTTTGTCAAGACTTGTTTGTCCTAGAACTATGCTTCTTTGTCACCAAACAAAATGCAATATGCCCAAACTACATATTCAGAGTGTGGGACCCAAAGTCGGTTGACTTGGTCGATAACATTTTTGTACGACTTTCCATTGATACCGTCATTCATTATCTAAGTCAGAAGTTCTTCAGGAACTAGGATTCTCATAGTTGCAGGGTGGCCGAGTTATTGGTGGTTTCCAAAGCTACTTAACTTATTGCTCAAACCCACTTCTATGTAACCACACTTTACTATTCAGGCTGTAGGGAAGAAGATCTTCCAGCTCAAAATACAATCCTTGAATTTGAAATATGCTCCTGAGGTGTTACAGTATGAACACCTAATCTGCCCCCAGATTGTATGAAAATTATTAAGGAAGCAAATAGGCCATCTACCAGAAGCTCCTATTTTTTTAGTGGAAAAGATTAGTGTTTTTATCCGATAACTGTAATCATGATCTACTCTCATGTCAAGTGAATGTTAATTCTTCATTATCTGTTGCATTTTGCACAATCACATCTGCAATACTCTTCAATAAAATTTCATCGAGCTGCTTTCACAGCTTTATCGTAAATCAAAAAACCGTTATGATCCCAGAGATCAAGAGAAATATTTTGAGTATTAAAGACCTACACTGCAGTAGGGCCTGCTTCTCCATGGGAGTTAAATCTAATTATTTCTAAACTCGCAGCACCTCTCTTCCAGCACTTTCATAAGGCTACAACGCAGCATGTTTTGTGGAGAGTCATTTCTTAGTTGCAATTACATCAGCAAGGAGGGTTGTTACAGGTTTTATCTGTTATTGGGTTCTACTTGATTCTGCGTTTATGAGAGCTTGCCTACAATACCACTAGGATTACAGTGTCAATTTCGTATTTCATTTACTGTTCATAAACCCACTTAAAAGTTCATTAAAATGTGTGGGTGTGTGTATATATATATATATATATATATATATTTATATATATATATATATATATAGTGTTATAGAATGTTTTAATAATAGTAAACCTACGCTTCTGTATACACACTTATGTTTGTGCTGTTGTGGTAGTCTTCATTTTGACTGGGTTATTTTTCTTGGTATGATAGTTTCAATACAGTATTCTACTAGAATATCAAAGAGGGCTATTTAGAGTTTGGTAGAGTGGTCTCCAAACATTTTACAACATAAAGATTAAAATGTTCTGATGCATGGTAGTGGTAAAATCATTTTCGAAGATTTCTTTTCAGTAGTACTATGGCTGTGTCATTCAAAATTGATGTTTGCGGGGAAATGGCTTTCTGCATGCTGTCCCTAATTACAAAGCCTGTCCAGTACCATTTTAGGTGGTATCACTGCTACCACTTTAGGCAATTTTCTCCTTTGGGAAATACCACCTTGTGGCATCTGAGTCCTAAGGGTATGATCCAGAGTTTCAGCTTACCAAACAGTAGCTTACCAAACAGTTACAAGTCCCTCACCTCTAGGTATTCCATAAATAGGAGGAATATATTGTCAGAGATAGACGCCAGAAGATTTGTAACTGGCTCCAAATAATGTAGACCAATAAATAATTGCACCCATATTGTTCCCCTCATGGAAACAGGATAGAAGTTAACTAAACAGTACTTAGGGATTCTTTCCTATATTTATGGCACCCTTTTATGTTATGCGATACGTGCCTTCTTTCTGGTTCTCTGACAGTCTTATCCTTTTAGTGGTGCCCTCTCTTGTCCTCGGATGTGTCCTCACCTTCTTTTTGGAGCAAGCTGTGAAACACTGGCACATATTTGCATCACTTTCAGCAATCTGGAGCTTCGTTAGTGGTTTACTAACTGAGTTTTCCCCCCTCCCGTTGGCACAAAGTGCCGACGGAGCCCGAATCTTTGGTAAAAACACATTTGAGAATTCGCACATTGATTGTAAAAGCATTACAGCATGGTCCCTTTGTTGTCCGGACCAAATCGTTTTCACTTAAAGGTATCGCATCATAAAAAGTGAAATAACCACAGGTTTAGACACAGAAGTTTACATACTTTTGGACTATGGTTGTTATATTATGACATGCTAATATGTTTGTTTTGCTTTTCATTAATATGTTGTGAAGAGAGTCGGGGAATGCCCTTCATAGTGAATGTAGCCATAATTGGACATCCCCAGTCGCCTAATCCATGAGAGCTCGGTCTAAAAGGACCTAATGGCCCATAAACGTGTGTGTGAACACGGCATCCTGATGATATCTTTGAAGTTCTTAGATAGTCTGAATTCAGACACTAATGGCTGAAGCTTTCTCAGACAAAATGCGCCTTTGCAAGTGTGAGCACGTTTGTATTCATGTCCTTCCTGAACTCTCTTGAGCGCGGGGCGGAGCCGAGGTAAGTTTAGCCTGTCGTGAGGAAGCAGTTCAGTTTTACCTCTCCCTCTTAGCAATGATGCACTCTAGAATGGCACTATAATGATTGATATTCATGTTTGTTTTATCTAGGGTATTAGAGGGAACAAAGGAGGACAACAACTTAATTGAACGCGTGCACCTACAACAATGTGGTAAGTGAGCGTAATTCAAGGAATGTTGGAATGCTGGCTTTGTGTTATAATTCAAAATGGTAATGACATTTATTTCAACATAATACACTACATCCATCGAGAAAATCACCGTACAGCTTCGGACGTATATATACACACACTCTTTGTTGCATAAACACACTCTCACCTGCATGCATACACACAACATGCATTTAAAAGCATTTGTAGTCCTTACCGCAGCTGCCAGGTAGGGTCATATTCCAGCTAATTGTACTCCATTTTTATTACACTAATAGTGAATAATAAAGTGTTATTCACTATTAAAATAATAAAAAAAGACGAAAAACAATGAGACTGGCGCACCAATCGATGTCCATAATGACGAGCTGCCTATATGCTTCTGGCACTGATTTTGCCACCTCTGAGTCCAGGGGTTGCAGAGGCAGTGCCAGGGGTCGCAAGGGGTGTTACGCGTCTGACCTTAATAAGTAAGCTTACTAAAGGACGCAAATAGGTCGATGAACCTTTTGACTCGTAATTAAGATGTTCTCATCATAGATCCAGTACATAACCAATAATCAATACACAGTAATCAATAACCATTAGTAATCAATAAATCAGTAATCAATGGAGTCAGTAACTGTCACACACCATGACCTTTCGGTCATGAATAATCAGACCTTTAGTAAAAGTTTAGAATGTTTATTTCCCTATATTAACAATGCTAAGGTCATGTAGATTAATTTCAAAATCAAATGAAACACATACAGAAATAACACTGGTTGTCCAAAGCGGCGGAAGAAACGTAATCTAATCAAAGCTTGAACTACAACACATTCTAAAGTTATGGTGCAAGCCAATAGCAAAGTCAACTGCGTCAAAGTTATAACATACATGGAAATCAGCAGAGAAATTAGTCAAGCTTTAGTCCCTGTTATCGTAAGTCATTTGTGAGAATCCTTAGTTAACCTGAGATTAGCATCAGCATGTTGGGCTTCATGCAAACAATTTAGTAACACAAATTTGGAAAAGCATCTAACTATGGTTCTATCAGAACAACGCAGTTGGTACCTAGAAAGAAAAAGCAAATATGTCTGATAATCACAGTTCGAAATATACCTATCCTCTGGTGGATCAGCAAAGCAGAATCAGACTTTGTCTGGACATCAGTTGATCAGCAAGCATTAGGATTCAGCATCAGAATTTAAAAGGGCAAAGTTAACCATTGAAGTTAAGCAAGTCTCTAGTAAAGATGCATAAGAAATATCGACCTTTTGGTCCGCAAGCAAATGGCAATTAATCTGTATAAAGGCAAGGGCAGAATGTCCTCGAATGTCCTTCTTCTCACTGTGCAGTGTTGTTATATTAAAGTTACTTAATCTATCCCCTAATTTCTTAATGGTCAGTTAATCGTATGTTCACACTCTGTCCAATAAAACTAATACCCCAAATCTATGAATTCTAATATTTCTCAGTTCTCATATTGTTGATTGGTGTGTCTTACGATGTCCTCATCATCCTGCTTGTCAGGTAACAATACTGTTGCAGCTTCTACTCTAGTCAGTATCTTCATTGTTCTTGTCCTGGGAAAGTCAGTCTCACACACATTACACATAAAATGTGGCATTAGCAGGAACATCATCTTTTAGCGGTCGGTTCACACGAAAAGCTTCAGTTATGAGCACATTTGAACAAAATACAGTAGACATTCACAGTTTAATTCACTTGGTCAGCATTTTATTAAATGCTAAGAAATTCAGCTTTTACATTGATGCCTGGCAAGTAGGCCAAGACACTCGCTAAGTTAAGTCCTACAATTAATAAAGCTAAAGTTTAATTCATAATATGACATATTACTGCTTTAGTCTAACGTATATTCAACATTTCATGTTATTTAATCATTGATTAGTACATTTTATTAACATTGGTGGCCATTCTTCGTGATCACATTTTCAAATGTGTGCATTATTTTTCTACGTTATTTTATTTTCTACATAAACTTTATTTGGCCTTTTCTACATGGCTCAGAAAAAGGTCTAAAACTTTGACCATACAGAAGGAGTTCAGTGATGGAAAAGGATAGACTTTAATAATGATGGATGGCTGTAGCATGTTGGCCCATGGACTGCCTGACCTAGGTAACCCTATCAATACCAGTAATTTTTGATAACTAGAATGCAGGTTGGTGTGCTTTGTGAATGGCACCACTTCTTCATATGCAGAAGCCTCTTTAAAGAATGGATTAAAAATATCATTTCCTGGGGTGTAGCTTGGAAGGAAGATCGTGGCGTAGCCTAGAAGCTGCGCACAACACAGGATCATCTAAAGCATTTGTTGCTAGCAGACACTTCCGCATGTTGCTCGGCTTCTGAGAATTGACTCCAACCACTATGCGATCAGACTGATCTCTATTTAAACCCTTTCAGTGGCAGTTAAGGTTAATTCAAACAAAATGGCCTGTAGTTGTGGCCTGGCAGGGCACATTGTGGAGCTGTGTCGGGATGTACCTGGACCAGTACCAGCTTATCAAAGATCCACTGAGTAAATGGTCTCCCACCCAAGTAAGTGTAAGTAGAAAGTTATAGCTGCCAACTAACAAGACCTACTGTGCTGTACTAGACCCCTTGCCTGCATCTTGCCTGTATGTTAAGATTGTGACCCCCCTTACAATGATATAATGCTTCCGTTACCTGCCTGACCACAAAATGGTGGCCGCAAGTAGCGAAACAGCTTTCTCGATAAGGACCTGTTAGGCTACCCACTGTACATATTAGGATCAGTGAATAATTTGTGCACTGTAACCTATATCTGTAACCGGCATACTGTAATCTTTCTCTTCAGAAGCAATGTAAGCTGGGAGGTTAGGCCCAACCTCATACAATCAGAATATCTTATATTTCATTGAGCAAATAATTGCTATCAGAATTTAAATGGTCACTCCCGACAACATTCCTTTACCATGTATCAGATCAAGTTACAGTAATACTTGCAAATAACATTCCCACCTTCAGTAACACATTCAAACCTGGAGGAGGCTCAGTTTCAAAATAGCACCCACTGGCATCACAGCTTTTCTGTCAGAAGATAAACTGATATGAATCAAAAAGGACTTTTCATTCAACCAACTTATTCTAACTCTTCATATCTTCCGGTTGTACATTCCTGATGGTCTTTGCTGTCACATAGGAAGACTCAGACTCGCCAGTTCAAGGCAGCCTATAACGAGGAGGACAGTCTCTGATTATACTCGGACATAGAAAGGTTATATTGATCCCTAAAAAGAAAACCGTACCTCAGTGAAACTTTTGAATATAAGACTTTCCTTACTTCTGAACCAGGTTGAAGACAAACTCACTTCTTATGCTAATTAAAAACAAATCGAACATCTCTATTATCCCAGTGTTATCTGATAATGAACAGAGCTGGTCATTAACTAGATTGTCTAAAGACAATGAAGTATTTTATGTTGCAAATATCTGTGCTCCTAAGGATGATGGGCCGAAATGTTGTTGAACTACTGCATCCCAATTGAATTCTCTTTCCCAGGAGGCCATGATCATGTGAGAATGCGACTTTAACTTACCACAGGATGGCACCCTTGACAAATGCTTGGTATTCAAATTTGATCCTCCCACGCACACTAAATGTTTCACGATATGTGTGCAAACCTACAGTTAAGTTATGATTAGAGACTACAAAAACCTTACACTTGTTCCTGTACTTATTTCTCTTACTCATCATACCTGTCACACCCGATCACTGCCTATTACTTTCAGAAACTCATATACATCTGGAGTAGCTAATACCCCTATAGAAGCAATACTCTGACCACGCTGCGATTGTGCAACGGGGTAATACTACTTCAGGGCTAAAATGCTGGAGCTTAAATGATTAAATGGACGTTAACACCAATAATATTAAAATACTCAGAGGCACTATCACACATTTCTTTGCAGACAGTTCGAAAGATGACATGTCTCCACAGGTAATAAGAGATGTGTTTGAAGCGTATATTATAGTTTTTACATAAGGCTTATAGCTAAACAGAACAAAGAAATAAGTCGCTGCCTGGAACAGATAACAAAATTAAACTTCAAATGTATACACAACAAAGATAATAGGTTATTAGATTTCACTAAGTATAATAAGCGCCAAAATAAAAGATCAGAAATTCTTGTAAAAAAAAAGATGCGTTAAAATTTTGAGAGTACAAAAAGCTGGCAGAGTCTTTGCGAACTACTTAAAATTTAAACCCAGTTCAACTAAAGACAAAAATGAGGCAATTCATATGAAACAGAAATTGATTGTCCAAGTCTTACACAGTTTCATGAAAAATAAATACTATAGAAACCATTCTCTTACAACAGATGTAGGCAACTGGCCCGTGTTGCAGTTACCCCGCCCCCCCACCCCCCACACACACATCTTGCCTGACATTGATGCTGACTGAGAATGTTTTGTGATCCTGCTAACCAGGCCCCAGTGCCAGTGTTCTTTTCCTTAAACTGTACCATTGTTTCCACAATTGGCACACAGATACGTCCCTTGTAAAGGGTACCAGTGGTACCAAGGGTCCTGTGGCCAGGGATGGTCCCTAAGGGGTGCAGCATGTATTGGGCCACCCTAAGGGACCCCCTCACCAAACACATGTACACTGCCATTGCAGATTGTGTGTATTGGTGGGGAGAAAAAGGCAAAGTCGACATGGCATCCCTCTCAGGGTGTCATGCCCACAAACCACTGCCTGTGACATAGGTAAGTCACCCCTCTAGCAGGCCCTACAGCCCTAAAGCAGGGTGCACTATACCACAGGGCAGGGCATAGCTGCATGAGTAATATGGCCCTACAGTGTCTAAGTCCATTCTTAGGCATTGTAAGTGCAGTGTAGTCATATTAAGTATATGGTCTGGGAGTTTGTCATTTCAAACTCCACAGCTCCATAATGGCTTCACTGAATACTGGGAAGTTTGGTATCAAACCGCTCAGCACACTAAACCCACACTGATGTCAGTGTTGGATTTATTCTAAAAAGCACAGAGAGGGCATCTTAGAGATGGCCTTTGTATTTTACCCAATTCTCTAGTGTAGAACTGACTGGTCTGTGCCAGCCTGTCACTAGCAGACAAGTTTCTGACCCCATGGGGTGTGGGCCTTTGTGCCCTCAGAGGCCAGAAACAAAGCCTGCTCTGGGTGGAGGTGCTTCACACCTCCCCTTGCAGGAACTGTAACACCCTTCGGCGAGCCTCACAGGTTCAGACCTCGTGTTACAATGCCCCAGGGCACTCCAGCTAGTGGAGAATTCCGCCCCTGGACAAAACCCCACTTTTGGTGGCAAGTCCGGCGGGAAAATTAGGGAAAATAGGGAGGAGTGACCACCCCAGCTAGGACCATCCCTAAGGTGACCAGAGGTGACCCCCCTCCCTGCAGAATCCTCCATCTTGGTTTGGAGGACAGGGACCAATAGGGTTAGTGTCAGGAAATGCCTTCCTTGGCATGGTTACCCCCTAACATTTGGCCTTTTGTTGATGCCAGTTATGATTGAAAGTGTGCTGGGACCCTGCTAACCAGGCCCCAGCACCAGTGTTCTTTCCCTAAACTGTACCTTTGTTCCCACAATTGGCACAGCCCTGGCACACAGATAAGTCCCTTGTAAATGGTACCCCTGGCACCAAGGGCCCTGTGGTCAGGGAAGGTCTCTAAGTGCTGCAGCATGTATTATGCCACCCTGGGGACCCCTCACTCAGCAAAAGAACACTGCCTCACAGCTTGTGTGTGCTGGTGGGGAGAAAATGACTAAGCCGACATGGCACTCCCCTCAGGTTGCCATGCCCACATCCCACTGCCTGTGGCATAGGTAAGTCACCCCTCTAGCAGGCCTTACAATCCTAAGGCAGGGTGCACTATACCACAGGTCAGGGCATAGTTGCATGAGCAATATGCCCCTACAGTGTCTAAGCCAAATCTTAGACATTGTAACTGCAGGGTAGCCATAAAGAGTATATGGTATGGGAGTCTGTCAATTACAAACTCCACAGTTCCATATGGCTACACTGAAATCTGGGAAGTTTGGTATCAAACTTCTCAGCACATTAAATCCACACTGATGCCAGTGCGGGATGTATTGAAAAATGCACACAGAGGGCATCTTAGAGATGCCCCCTGCATGCCAGTCCGACTCCTAGTGTTAGGCTGACCAGTTCCTGCCAGCCTGCCACAACCAGACGAGTTTCTGGCCACATGGGTGAGTGCCTTTGTTCCTCTGTGGCCAGGAACAAAGCCTGTATTGGGTGGAAGTGCTTCTCAACTCCCCCTACAGGAACTGTAACACCTGGTAGTGAGCCTTAAAGGCTCATGCCTGTTGTTACAGCGCCCGAGGGCATCCCCACTAGTAGAGATGCCCGTCCCTCTGGACACAGCCACCACCTTTGGAGGCAAGTCCGGAGGCGATAATGAGAAAAACAAGGAGGAGTCACCTACCATTCAGGACAGCTCCTAAGGTGTCCTGAGATGAGGTGACCCCCTGCCTTAAGAAATCCTCCATCTTGGCTTTGGAGGATTCCCCCAATAAAAATAGGGATGTGCCCCCCTCCCCTCAGGGAGGAGGCACAAGGAGGGTGTAGACACCCTCAAGGTCAGTAGCCATTGGCTACTGCCCCCCAGACCTAAACACACCCCTAAATTTAATATTTAGGGGTGACCCAGAACCCAGGAAATCTGATTCCTGCAACCTACAACAAGAAGGACTGCTGACCTGAAAGCCCTGCAGAGACGACGGAGACAACAACTGACTTGGCCCCAGCCCTACCAGCCTGTCTCCAGACTCAAAGAACCTGCACAGCGACACATCCAGTGGGAACAGCGACCTTGTAGGACTCAGAGGACTGCCCTGCACCCAAAGGTCCAAGAACCTCCTGAGAACAGCGGCACTGTTCAGAAACATCACCAAACTTATAACAAAGAAGCAACTTTTAAAGCCACTCTAACTTCCCGCCAGAAGCGTGAGTCTTCACACTCTGCATCCAATGCCCCCGGCTCGAGTCCAGGACAACAGACACCGCAGAGAGGACTCCCAGGCGACTCCAACGACAGGAACTGTTTCTGAAAATTGCACTGTCAACTCTTTATACAGATAATTGCCAATATTTCAAGAACCGTACAACTTAAATCAATTTCAAACAAAGTGCTATTGATACATGTGTGAAGTACAAAATTATTGAATAACTTACCTGTAACTTGAATCTTGTAGTTAAGAAACTATGGCCCTCATTGCAACTTTGGCGGGCGGCAACCGCTGCCCGCCAAGTTGTATCCGCCGTGCGGTCGCCATTGCGGCTGCCCTCCCGCGGTGGCCATTAAGACATCCACGCTGTGCTGGCGGGCTGAAACCAAGTTTCCGCCCGCCAGCCCAGCAGGGATGTCGGCCGCAACACGGGAGCCGGCTCCAAATGGAGCCGGCGGTGTTGCGGCGGTGCGACTACTGCAGTTGCACCCGTCGTGCTTTTCTGAAAAGCTCCATGGGGCCGTGGCAGGGGGCCCCGGGCATGGGCAGTCCAGGGGCCCACGACTCCCTTTCCGCCAGCCTTTCCATGGCGGTTTCTGCCGCCATGAAAAGGCTGGCGGGAGGGGGACTCGTAATCCCCTGGGCAGCGCTGCCCTGGGGGATTACAACCGCCAGGACCAATGTGGCGGGAAACCACCGGTCCCGGCGGTGCGACCGCGGTCGTAATCCCTGAGTTTGTACCGCCAGCCTGTTGGCGGTACAAACTCCAGAACAACCCTGGCGGTCTTTGACCGCCAGGGTTGTAATGAGGCCCTATATTTTTGCTATATAAAAACCATTGGTCTGGAATTAAGTCATTGAGTGTGTGCTTCTTCTATTGTCTGTGTGTATACAACAAATGCCTTGCACTACCTTCTGATAAGCCTAACTAATAATTGCCAATATTTCAAGAACCGTACAACTTAAATCAATTTCAAACAAAGTGCTATTGATACATGTGTGAAGTACAAAATTATTGAATAACTTACCTGTAACTTGAATCTTGTGGTTAAGAAACTATGGCCCTCATTGCAACTTTGGCGGGCGGCAACCGCTGCCCGCCAAGTTGTATCCGCCGTGCGGTCGCCATTGCGGCTGCCCTCCCGCGGTGGCCATTAAGACATCCACGCTGTGCTGGCGGGCTGAAACCAGGTTTCCGCCCGCCAGCCCAGCGGGGATGTCGGCCGCAACACGGGAGCCGGCTCCAAATGGAGCCGGCGGTGTTGCGGCGGTGCGACTACTGCAGTTGCACCCGTCGTGCTTTTCTGAAAAGCTCCATGGGGCCGTGGCAGGGGGCCCCTGGCATGGGCAGTCCAGGGGCCCACGACTCCCTTTCCGCCAGCCTTTCCATGGCGGTTTCTGCCGCCATGAAAAGGCTGGCGGGAGGGGGACTCGTAATCCCCTGGGCAGCGCTGCCCTGGGGGATTACAACCGCCAGGACCAATGTGGCGGGAAACCACCGGTCCCGGCGGTGCGACCGAGGTCGTAATCCCTGAGTTTGTACCGCCAGCCTGTTGGCGGTACAAACTCCAGAACAACCCTGGCGGTCTTTGACCGCCAGGGTTGTAATGAGGCCCTATATTTTTGCTATATAAAAACCATTGGTCTGGAATTAAGTCATTGAGTGTGTGCTTCTTCTATTGTCTGTGTGTATACAACAAATGCCTTGCACTACCTTCTGATAAGCCTAACTGCTCGACCACACTAACACAAAAGAGAGCATTAGTATTATCTACTTTAGCCTCTGGGGAACCCCTGGACTCTGTGCACACTACATCTCGTTTGATATAGTATATAGAGAGCCAGCTTCCTACAAAGGAGAAGTGCAAAGCATACTTAGACCCCATACACTCTCCAAAACTCTCAGACGAAGAAGCATCATTGCTTGACAAATCTATCTAAAGTGAAGAAATAGCCCAAGCAATTAAGAGGCCGCTCCCTCAGATTGCTTCACAACCAAGTTTTTCAAATTGCTTTTTGAGCCTCTTTTTTCCCTCTTCTAGACCTGTTCCACCACTCTGAAAACTCTGGAAAACATCTGCGGTGGTTCTGCTGAAGGAATGATAGTGTTTTACCTAAAGAAGGAAAAGACATCACCTTGACCAAACACTACTGCCCCATATCCCTAATAAACATAGTTTGCAAATTCTATGCTAAGATCTTGCTAGTAGGCTAAACAGTGTCCTTCCAAAATCGTCACACTCCCCGTAAACAGGATCTATGAAAAAGAAATTCTCAAAACTACAAGACCTGGGTATTCTCTCATGTACTAAACAACACTATGGGGGTCATTACGTCCGGTCGGTGGTAAAGTGGCGGTAAGACCGCAAACAGGCCGGCGGAAAAAAATTGAATTATGACTGCGGCGGTGTCATCCGCCACTTCACCATTCCGACCACCATGGCGGTGAAGACCGCTGGGCTGGAGATTGCGGTCTGCAGCCCGGCGGTCGTCACTAGACCGCCAACGGTATCAAGACCCTGCATACCGCCATGGATCTCGGGTGGTTGGGAACCACCATGAGATCCATGGCGGTAGGCAATATCAGTGCCAGGGAATTCCTTCCCTGGCACTGATAGGGGTCTCCCCCACCCCGCTACCCTCCACAAATCCTCCCCCCACACCCCCACCCCCCTGGCACCCCTTAAAGGTGGCACAACCCCCCTCCCCACCCCGAACATGCACATATACACACCCCTACACGCACACACCCCCAACATGCACATATACACACCCCTACATGCACACATACACCTCGACAACACATACCCGCACACATACAAACAGACATGCACACCGTCCGACCCGCACACATTTCCCATACACACAGCACCCCCCGTACGCATACACTCACTCACTCACCCCCTCTACACTGTCACCCCCACACCCCCATGCACGCACACAGCACACAATATCCCCCTACCCCTTCCCTAACGGACGATCAACTTACCTTGTCCGTTGATCCTCCGGGAGGGGATGGGATCCATGGGGGCAGCTCCGCCACCAGAACACTGCCACACCGAATCATGAGACGTGATTCAGTGGGCGGTGTTCTGTTGACATGGCGGTGGAGGTTGAGCAACCTCCACTTTCCCGCCGTCCGCTAGTATGGCTGCTGGCGGCTTTCCGTACGAAAAAGGACGGCGGCCTGCCAGCGGTCATAAAACGCGGCGCGGAAGACCGCCACCACTGGCGGTCTTCAGCACGTCGGTACCTCGCGGTCTTGCGAAAAGACCGCCGAGGTCGTAATGACCCCCTATGTTGGCCATTCTGAACCCTAGGTTGTTTGGTATCAAACTAACCCTGACATTGTTGCTGGTTAGTCACAACCAGCCTGCCGCCACCAGACAAGATTCTGGAACCCTGGGATGAGAGCCTTTGCTCTCTGGGTCCAGAAAACAAAGCCCTCACTGGGCAGAGGTGTTACACCTCCTCCCCAGGAATGTACACAGCCCTGCCTGCGTGTTTCAAAGTGATTGCTGCCCCTTGAAACTCGACCCCCAGCGCTGCTGCTAGCTGCAGATTGTCGCCCCCATTGCAAACCCCCACTTTTGGTGGTAGCAATGGCGGGAAGATGCATAAAGGACAGGAGGAGTGGCCACCCCCAGCCTGCACGACCCCTAAGGTGTTGCATGCAAGGTGACCCCTTGATTTAGTTTTCCTCCATCCTGCATGGTAGGAAAATAGTCTATCAGTAGTAGAAAAGTAACCTCTGTCCACAAAAGTGGTCATATAGTGGGTATACCAACCAAGTAGAAAACAGGGCCCTCAAGTCAATAGCGAGAGAGATCGAGGGTAATTTACCAAAAGTATAAGAACATCACTCTCTTTCACGATAATATACAAGCCAATGGGCTAACAAAATAATGCTATCAAAACATAAATATTATTTATTTGTACTCAACATTATAATATAACACATATAATCAAAAGGACACAGTGAATTCAAAGTACAGAGACACCCCCCAAATGATAAGTAAGACAATCATAATAAACTAGAAGGAAACCACACCATGACAAAGGACAACATGAATAACACACATGAACAAAATGCCTCAAAAGGTCTTAGGACAGAATAGAAAAAATCCAAAAAACAAATGAACAACGTCACAATAATATATTATTTACAATACCCTCAATATTTACAAATCATATCAAGATAGAAAATATCAAAAGGTTTATAACTGTAATAGCTCAGTTATTTGATAATTCATAGTTAAGAGAGCAAACTGATCTCAGATTAAAATGTCCATATGTTCATCAATATGCTTCCTAGTTTTTTAATTGTCCAATAATCACATTCAAAAAGGAGATAACCTAAAGGATCATTCAATGTTCTTCCTAGTCCAGAGTAGTTCCATCCAGTCTGGTTTGCACAAAAATCACCTAATCCAAAATTATTTCAAAGAAATCACCATATAGTGGGTATAGCCACCCAAAGGTAGATGACCCATTGGTGACTACCAGGTACACCCATAAACGCCCACTAAATGCAGCATTTAGTGGGTACCACTAGACCTGCAGATCAGATTCGACGGACACAAGAAGGCCAGCAACAAAGAAGACCCAAGGCTTGAGAACTGAAGTCCTGCTGCACCAAACAAAAAGGTGCCAAATTCTGACTGCTGCACCCAGGATTCGACAATCTCCGCTGGCGGGTCTACAGGATATCGGATGGACCCTGCAAATCCCCAGATGACCCCCAACCTTCTGAAAATTGCCGAAGACATCCCTCCAGCGCGAATGCATGACTCCCTCCAACAAAGAAGCAAAGACCATTAAAGTCCAGTTCACTGACCAATGAACTGGACAAACTAGCCAAACCAAAATCCACCCGACAAACCCAGAGGACAAAACCTGCAAGTGCAGGTTTGGTGGCATTGCGACCTCCAGTGGCTGAACTGTGCATTAACCAGGTGTACTGGTCCTCCAACGTCAGACACCCAGAAGAAAAGTCCACTCCGGACTCTCAGAGGACCAGGAAGCAAGCCCCAGTCAAGGGAGTTTAGGAAACGTAAGAATCACCCCCCATAGTTTCGCTGCAGACCTGCAATCCACCCTCCAAGTCACCTGCCTCCTGCTTCCAAGGCCACCTTAAGCACAGCTCTTAGCTGACCTACCTGCTCTTCACCCGGCCTCCCTGGCCCCTGCGTCAGAGAACCAGCTGTACTCTAAAGGTCCCCCCCCCCCTTGCGACCACTACACTCCAAGGGGACCCACCGGACTCACTTTAAGTCCGCCTGTGCAGTGCTTATCCAAGTGATCCCCCTCTGTTGCCCTACACCAGCTCCAAAGACATTCTGCAGCTGCTCCCTCTCAAACTGGGAACAGCTCGAACTTCTCCGGCTGGCCCACAGGACATCTCAACGACCTTGACCTAAAAACAGGAGATGCCGGTAAAAGCATTGCCTGATTTTATATGCATTTTTTAAGTTTTCTTCCATTGATTCCTATGGTGCATAACGTAAAATTTCCTAGCTATCATGTAGGTAAGTTTTAATTCTATTAAGGACATGGAGGCGAGGATTATGCTTATCTTTCTTTCCTCTTTATTAACCAGCAGCGTTCAAAGCAATAAACTGTCTCTCCCATAACCCATTGGGAGAGAACTACAAGAAAATCAACAGCCAATAAACAATGCCCGCTCTGTCCATATATTCCAGACTTTACGCAATTCCTTCCTCTTTCTTGACCTTCCTAAGGGACTTCCTTTTACAGAACTCGCCTTCACTGGAATCATTCCCTGCAAGTTGGAATAGAAGAAAAAATCACCATCTCTTACGGAAAAGACCAAAAACTAAAGAACATTTCCTAATACAAGGAACTCTATCCCCTTACAAAAATATCATTAACCGCAAGTGAAATGACTTCATAACATTACAATATGCATATTTTAGTCTTTATTGTCCGAGAAAAACCATACTTACTCCTGATGTCATCTACCTCTGAGGGTGGGAAGCAGTCTGAAGACCTCCTGGATGGGAAATAATCCTCGCCACAGTGTCCTTAATAAATTGAAACTTTCCTTCACAATGTCAAGGAAATTTTACATTCTGTTAGGACCGGAGGCGAGGATCATGCTTGTTCAATGCTTATCAACCAACAGAGATGCCATGTTCACTACTGGTTTAAAATAAAACCACTTGAATATTGAGTCTGATGACCAATCTGCTGCATTTATAATGTCCTCAAGCCAAGCCCCCAAAGATAAAGCCTTGGAGGCCATAGCTCCTCTGACTGAATGGGCTAAAAAAAAGAACACATTGATGCCTGCCTGCCTCGTGCATAACCCAACGGACCCATCAAACAATCATGGGAAAGAACACCGCTTTAAAATTTTTCAAATGGAGATTACAAGTTGTCACTCTCCTGGGTGCGGAACTCCTCTGCCATGTTCTCATACGTTTTTAGGCAACGGACTACACACAATTTTGGAACCTTATCGAAAGCTGGATAGGAAGTCATTCTAGAGTCTGTCTTAGTCCTTCTAGAAATACAGAAGGTGACTCCCTGGAGAGAAAAGACTCGATTAGAGACATCTAGGGCTCTCACATGCGAAACACTGCCACAAGAAAGCAGACATAATAGCATTGCCAATTTTGCTTATAACTCTTTTCGAGACAGGGATTTGTTCCCCTGCCAACATAGAAAAAGATTTAAAACCAAATTCCTATCATTTGGAATACCTTGGCTTCGGAGACATATAAAGCCGGACGACACACAGCAGCATACAAACTAGGATATATACCCACTGGAGCACCTTGAATCAGAAAGTGACACACGGACATTGCAGACTCATACAAATTAACTGTACAGTAGGCCTTGGCCTGTGCAGCCAAGGAGGCTAAAAAATGTAGAATGGGGACAACGTTGCACCCCATGGGATCTTTCTTTTGTTGAACACACCAACGTACCCAGTTGATCAATGCCGATCTGTATCGCTTGGTGGTTCCCTCTACCCACGCTGATGCTAATAATTGCTCAGCATCTCGTAATATGCCCGGGACTCGCCATCTCTTCCAGTCACCCTCCAAGCCATTAGATGGAGAACGAGGGGGTGACTCTGACCTGTCGGATCCCAGAGAATACCGGGATCGTGGGGGAGAGGGTTTGGAGAATCCCAAGAAAGTTCTAGAAGAACTGGAAACCATGCTTGAGATCTCCAAAAAGGAGGGATGACCACTACCTAAGCCTTCTTCCTCCTCCATTATCATGAGTTAATAACACAACTGCGAACTGAGGGAACGCATATCCCATCTCTTTCGACCAGTCCTGGAGGAAGGCGTCCATTGCTGCTGCTTGGGGATCCGTCTTCCAACTGAAGTGTTGAGGAAACTGGTGGTCCAGCCGGGAGGAGAAAAGTTCTACTGAGAAAGGCCTCCAGTGAGAATTCAAAGAGGCGAAAACCCGAGGGTCCAAGTGCCACAGGCTAGTGTTGGACCACTCCCTCGAGTACCAATCCGCTATCTTATTGGAGGACCCCGGAAGGTACTCTGACATGACTGAAATATTGTTGGTCAGTGAATACGACCAAAACTCCTTTGCCAGATCCACTAGAATTTAGGACCTGGGACCACCTAGGTGATTTATGTAACATGCTGCTGATGGATTGTCGATTTTTAGCAGGGCTCATGTGTTAACCTTGCCTTTGATCCAGCAGCTTTCTGCGAACAAGCTCACCATCAGCTCTAAGCAGTTGATATGTAGGGACTGGTCTTGAGCCAACCACTTCCGCAGCGTGCTCCCCAACCAGAACTGCAGGCATCTTATTTGGGGCCAGATGTAGGAAAATCCAATTTTGCGACTTGCAAATTGCGAGTCTGACCGACTTGCAAGTCACAAAATCGGATGCAGAATGGTGTCTCAGACACCTTCTGCGACTCGCTATGGGGTCACAAAGACCCACCTCATCAATATTCATGAGGTGGGTCGCATTTTGCGACCCCATAGCGAGTCCCTGCACTCACAGAGATGGTGGCCTGCTGTAGTCAGCAGACCTCCATGTCTGTGACTGCTTTATAAATAAAGAAGTTTTTTTTTTCATTTTGCAGCCCGTTTTCCTTAAAGGAATACGAGTTGCAAAATGAAAAATGAACCGAAATCATTTGGTTTCATTTTTTCGACATTCACAAAGGGGAAGGGGTCCCATGGGGACCCCTTCCCTTTTGCGAATGTGTTACCATCCACTTCAAGTGGATGGTAACTGCGAGTTGGTTTGCAACCGCATTCGCGGTCACAAACCAACTCAGCATGGCGATGCGGTCGCAAATAGGAAGGGAACACCCCTTCCTATTTGCGAGTCGCAGCCTCAAATTGCGAGTCGGTACCGACTCGCAATTTGAGGTTGTGCATCGCGTTAAGCCTTTTGCGCCACGCAAACTGCATTTTTCGCAGTTTGCGAGGCGCAAAAGGCTTCCTACATCTGGTCCTTGATAACTAGATCCGGGTCTGAGACGAAAATGGCCCTCCGGTTCAAGCCACCATGTAATTTATGCCTTGACTTCCTCAGAAAAAAGTACCTTCTCTGAGTATTGAAGACCCCTACAGAGATGGAAGGCCTTGAGTCTCTGGAGAGCCCTGTAATGTAAGGGGCCTGGAAAGATCGCTTGAATGGATGAGGTCAGGAGCCCCACTAATCTGCCCACTTGGCGAAGCGAAATTGAAGGTCATGAGACAGACTTCTGCTATTCTTTGTGGATCTTGATGATCTTTGGAGGAGGCAAGCTGAGAGTCTTGGACACCAAGTCAATGAAAAAACGAAGAAAAATGAGTCGTCTTGAAGACGTTAAGAACAATTTTTTTGGGGAAATGATGAGAATCCCTAGGCTTTCCAACAGGGAGATGGCATACTGAAGATGATGATTCCTCAGCCAAAGAAGACACTGTTCTATGAGGAGGAAGTAATCAAGATCATCAGACGATAGCCTCAAGCTCTTAGGTGTTCCATAACCAGTTTTAGGACCTTGGTGAAACACCATGGGGCCGAGGAAAGCCCAAAGGGAAGAAACTGGGACTGATAAACTGAACTGTTCCATTGAAATTGAAGGAATCGCCGATGGGGAGGAAAAATGGGGATTGGCAGATGTAGGAAGCTGGCTCTGTATATACTATATCAAAATGAGATATAGGCCCTCATTACAACCCTGGGGGTGAGTGATAAAGTGGCGGTAATACCGCCAACAGACTGGCGGTAAGTACCGCCTAATTATGACCATAGCAGTGATAACTCCCATAGACAGCCAATGTACCACACCAACCGCCAGGGCGGAAACAAGACTCAACAGCCAGGCGGAAGACAAAGTACCGGCCACCATATTAAAACACACAAATCCTCCACCTTTTCCGGGGCGGTACCAATGCCATCAAAAGCCTGGCGGAAACAGAGCTCAGAAGTGAAAGGACTCACCATCAGAGACACAAGGAAGAACTACGCCGTCATGGAACCCGAACTCCAAATCTTCCCGATATTCTTCTATGTTATGCTCCACCTGGAACACCAACGCCGATGAAGACGACGACAGTGAGTAAAGCCTAGCACACGAGGGAGGGAGGGAGGGAGGGAGGAAAACAAGAGTGACACACAACCACACCACACACCACACACACACACACACACTCAGACTATACACACAACCAGTTGCAGAGGAAAAGCAATGGCACACAACAAAGCACAATAACCCAAGGACCAGATTTCAGAAGGACTGACAATGTATTCGCATAGCAAAACCCACCACACAAACCAAATATATACAAATGTTCATAAAGGGCCAATGCCCAGTCCAAAGTCGTAAGGGCACACAAGGCAACAGGGCACAGTAAAAAGCCCAACTTGTATCCTAACATCATCCGGAGAGAACACTGCAGGGGCATCAGTTTGCAAGTGGGCAGGCACCTCAGGGTAATGGGGGGGTGGCACCTCAGCCAAATACGCCAACTCCCCCACTGGTTCTGGAGGGAGCTCCATGCCCATTATCCTTTGCTGGGGAGTGCAAGGCCACACTCTCTCAGGTGGGGAACATGTCCACTGGTTCTGGAGGGGGATCCATGCCCATTTCTCAGTGTTGGGGAGTGCAAAGTCACAGTCTCTGAGCTGGGGAACATTGGCACTAGTTCTGGAGGGGTCCCATTATGCAGCAGTCCTTGCAGGTGGCCTACATGTCCTCTGCTGGCGGTGATAGCTGCACTACCTCAGCCGGTGGGGAGTGCTGCTCTGTGGCAACAGGTGATGGTGCCTCCTGGCCTGCCTCTGCTGGCGGTGATAGCTGCAGTGCTTCAGCTGGTGGGGAGTGCTGCTCTGTGGCAACAGGTGATGGTGCCTCCTGGGCTGCCTCTTCTGGTGGTGAGGGCTCTGTGACCACAGGTGGTGATGGTTTCACCCTCCCAGCCCCTGATGGGGTTGAGGGCTTCATTCCCTCCATGGCAGGAGGTGTGGGTACCTTCCCCTTCCTGGATGTAGGTGTTGTGGTCCCCTTCCCCTTCCTGGCTGTAGTTGTTGTGGCTCCTTCCCCTTCCTGGTTGTAGTTGTTGTGGGCTCCTTCCCCTTCCTGGCTGTAGGTGTTGTGGGCTCCTTCCCCTTCCTGGCTGTAGGTGTTGTGGGCTCCTTCCCCTTTGTGGCTGTTGGAGTGGAATCCCTCACAGTCCCGCCTCCACGACTAGAAGGTGCCTCCACTGTCCCCTGGGGACTGTTTGGCTGAGGTGCCGGGCTGGCTGGTTGGCACACTGGTCCTATAGGCAGGACGGGGGGAGGGGGAAGGAAGAGGTCAAGTTGGGCAAGGAAAAGCTTCTTAGGGACGGTGGGGTGAGAGGAGGGATGAGAGTGGAGGTTGAGGGAGTGGTTGTTGGAGGTGTACGTCTGCCGGACTTCGGTGCAGGTGCATGGGCAGTGTGCGTGTGTGAGGTGGATGGCTGTTGGGTGTCTGAGTGCTTGCGTTTGTGTCCTTTAAGGGGGGGTATGGTGGGAGAGGACATGGGACAAGTAGATGGATGTTGTGGAGGTGTCTGCTAGTGAGGTATGTGCTGCTTGGTGTGGTGATGCTGGTGGTGGATGTTGAGGCAGTGCATGCAGTTGTGTGAGTGTGGACGTGACGGAGGGAGGTGGAGGTGGAGGAGGAGGGGGAGACAGTGGAGGTAGTGGATGTGGTTGTGTCTGCAACTGTATGGTGTTTGCATGAGTGCTTGTGGGATGAAGTGTGGTGCTTGTGTCTGCCTGTGCCACTCTTGGGTGTTGTCTTGTGTGCATGCTCGTCTGTATGTGTGCCTGGGATGGGTTGGGGTTGAGGAGAATGGGACTGGGAAATGGTAGTTGGAGGGGGGGGCAGTAGAAACAGGGACAATGGCTGCCATCAGACAGGAGGCCAGAGCCTGAATCGATCTCTGTTGGGCTACCAATCCACCGTGAGTGCCCTCCAGGAATGCATTGCATTGCTGCATCTGGGATGCCAGCCCCTAGGATGGCATTCACAATGGTTGATTGCCCTACAGAGATGGATCTCAGGAGGTAAATAGCCTCCTCACTCAGGGCAGCCGGGCTCACTGGGGCAGGGCCTGAGGTGCCTGGGGCGAAGGAGATTCCCACCCTCCTGGGGCTACTGGGAGGGTGGTGCTGGTACAGGGGTGGCGGCTGTACCTGCAGCTGGGGTGGTTACAGAGGTGTCCGCCACCACCAGGGAGCTCCCATTGGAGGAGGCATCTGAGTCTGTGTTGTCTCCTCCAGTCTCCGCTGTGGTGCTCCCCTCGCCCTCCATCCCACTGGTTCCGTTGACGTCGGTGGACTCTGCCTCCTGGGTCCTGTGGAATGCAGCTCCCTCTGTCGCTGATGCCCCTGCTCCTCTGTCAGATGATGCTAATGCACACAAGGACAAAACAAGAAAGGGGGGGGGGACAAAGGATACACTTGGTCAATGACTGCACCAACACCACTATTGCCATGCACATCACCGTCACACACAGGGAACAGGCTTAAGCAGTATGCATTGAACTACTAGTGATATGGCTAGTCACTAAGGCAAGATGAAGACCAAACACCACCAACTACAGCACTCCTGGGGCCCACGATGCCCTGGCTGAAGTTGACTGCTAACAAGTTACCTGTATTTGCCATGCACACATTACCCCTCTGTTGACCCACGCTGCAATGTCTGGCCCAGCCTTAGGGGCACTCACTAACACACATCCACCACCCGGATACCACCCCACCAGACAAAATATGTATTGACACCCACTGTTCTCACCCCCTTGTGGCTGCTGTGATGCCCTCAAGCGCCCATCCAGCTCAGGGTAGGCCACCGCCAGTATGCCGGCCATCAGGGGGTTCAGGGTCCGATGGGCACCCCTTCCTCATTGGGAGGCCATCACCAGCAGGGCGTCTGCGGTCTTCCGTGCCCAGCGTCTCAGGTCCTCCCACCGTTTCCGACAGTGGGTGCTCCGCCTGCCATAGACCCCCAGAGTCTGCACATCCTTGGTGATGGCACGCCATATACACGACTTTTGTTGGACGTTGACCAACAGAGGCAATACAGACAGGAGAACACCATTAGACAAACTGTCCAGCTAGTCACACAAATGGCCCACCATACCTGTTTCCATCACCATTGGCACACACATAGCCCAGCGCACAACATGTACCCCTCCACTAGACATTTACCCCACCTCACCGCCTGTTCTGCTTTCCTACATATCTCCAATGGGAGCTTACAGAACCTCTCTGGAATGCACTTCTGAGTTCAAAGACCTTTATTGTTGTTAATTCTTCCCCACCCACAAGTTCTTGAGAGACGAATTAGTAGATTTCAAGCACACGTTTAAAAGAGTAAAAGTAGTCGCAGCAATGAAAGCAAAATATATCACAGTACTTCTCAGTTGCAATGTACACAGCAAATATATAATATATTCAAAGCAAAGCATAAAAGTCAAATTCATCACCGTATGGGCAAGGCGGCAGGGCCTAAATATTCAGCTTCATCTTTCTGGGGTCTGCAAGTTGATGACTCCGGTCAACTGCGAGAAAGAGATTATCTACCCAAACGGGAGACTGGCAACTGACGTCTAGCTCCAGGCTGAAGTCAAGCAGATTCTAATCTAACTCACTGTAGCCCAGAGTCATCCTTACAAAAGCGTGCCCCCTCCTCTCAGACTCGGGAAAACTACGCAAGCCTTTGGAGACTGGCCAGATCTCCTAGACTTCTCCTATTCCCAAGGCTGAGCAGAAAGGAAAACACCAAATGTACTCTCTCTTATCAGGTCTAGTATGGTGTGAAGAAAACAGCTTGGTTCATCTTGTGGAAAAACACAGCTTTGAAGAATACAGACATCTGCGATGTTTCATCTGCAATGTCTAACTCCACGTTAAAGCCAATAGGCAGCTAACCTAAATATCAAATGTAATGTCTAATGTCATGTCAAAGCCAATAGGCAGCTAAGCTGAATACAGAATGTAATGTCTAATATCATGTCAAAGCCAATAGGCAGCTAAGCTGAATACAGAATGTAATGTCAAAGCCAATAGGCAGCTAAGCTGAATACAGCATGTCAAAGCCAATAGGCAGAATACAGAATGTAATGGCTAATGTCATGTCAAAGCCAATAGGCAGCTGAACTGAACAAAACATATAGGCCTTCATTCTAAGTCTGGCGGGCGGCGGAGGCCGCCCGCCAGACTTCCTCCCTCCAGAATACCGCACCGCGGTCGGAAGACCGCTGCGGCTATTCTTAGTTTTACACTGGGCTGGCGGGCGACCGCCAAAAGGCCGCCCGCCAGCCCAGTGTAAAACTCCCTTCCCACGAGGACGCCGGCTCTGAATTGAGCCGGCTGAGTGGGAAGGTGCGACGGGTGCAGTGGCACCCGTTGCGAATTTCACTGTCTGCAATGCAGACAGTGAAATTCTTTGTGGGGCCCTCTTACGGGGGCCCCTGCAGTGCCCATGCCACTGGCATGGGCACTGCAGGGGCCCCCAGGGGCCCCACGACAACCCATACCGCCATCCTGTTCCTGGCGGGAGAACCGCCAGGAACAGGATGGTGGCATGGGCTGTCAGAATCCCCTCGCTGCGCCGCCATGGCGGATTCTAATGGGCAGCGGAAAACCGGCGGGAGACCGCCGGTTTTCCGCATCTGACCGCGGCCAAACCGCCGCGGTCAGAATGCCCTGCGGGGCACCGCCAGCCTGTTGGCGGTGCTCCCGCCGACCCTGGCCCCGGCGGTAAGGAACCGCCGGGGTCAGAATCAGGCCCATAATGTGCTACTGGTGAACATTGAGCAACTAATATGCGCAGTGGTGAAACACAAAGTCATTGGTCAAACACAATTAATAGCATCACATTCCACCCTATGACCAATGAATTTTTGTTTCACATACCTCTTATTTAAAAAAAAAAAAAAAAAAAACATCAGCACAAAAAACATTATCAGCAAATCAGATTTGAATGATCAAAGTAATCACTGTAAAGCAATGGAAGTGGATTAACATATAGATCTCATAACCTTTCACATCAGATACATCTAAACAGAAAAGACAAACTTTTATACTCTGAATGAGATTATAGTGGCCCTCATTCTGACCTTGGCGGGCGGCGGAGGCCGCCCGCCAAAGTCCCGCCGTCAGGTTACCGTTCCGCGGTCGAAAGACCGTGGCGGTAATTCTGACTTTCCCGCTGGGCTGGCGGGCGGTCGCCTTCAGGCCGCCCGCCAGCCCAGCGGGAAAGAGGCTTCCACGATGAAGCCGGCTCGGAATCGAGCCGGCGGAGTGGAAGCTGTGCGACGGGTGCAGTTGCACCCGTCGCGTATTTCACTGTCTGCGCAGCAGACAGTGAAATACATTTAGGGGCCCTCTTACGGGGGCCCCTGCAATGCCCATGCCAGTGGCATGGGCACTGCAGGGGCCCCCAGGGGCCCCGCGACCCCCCCTACCGCCATCCGGATCCCGGCGGTCGGACCGCCGGGATCTGGATGGCGGTAGGGGGGGTCGGAATCCCCTCGGCGGCGCAGCAAGCTGCGCCGCCTTGTAGGATTCAATGGGGCGGCGGTACACTGGCGGGAGCCCGCCAGTGTTGCCGGTCCGACCGCGGCTTTACCGCCGCGGTCGGAATCCCCATTGGAGCACCGCCGGCCTGTCGCCGGTGCTCCCGCGGTCCTCCGCCCTGGCGGTCTTTGACCGCCAGGTTCAGAATGACCGCCAGTGTCTCTAAAATAGCAATTTGATGTAGCATGAGTTCTACTCATGTAAAGGTGCACGGTCCACCTGAAAGGTTTGCTGGAAGGTAAGTGAAAGTCAGAGTTCCACACGAAAATACACAGACAGTTAACTGTTAAGGTTGCTTAGTTCCAGTGGAAGAATGTAATCAAACAAGTTGAACTTGAACTGAAGTCGCCATTGGCGCAAAATGGATCCATGGTGCTTGTACTTTACTCAGTCAGGTTCAGGTTGGGGGTTCGGTCCCTTCCCCAACCCCACACGCACACGCCCGAAGGGGGACCACACAGCACACTCAGGGACAGTGTCGAAACATGGTAGGATCTGCAAAAGAAAAAAGTATGACTTTTCTTGCAAATAACATTTGGCATCTGAAATGTGACCTTCCTCTTCCTTTCCCTGTTTTATAATCAGCAGGACGTTTTTGGGGCCCTTTGTTATAATTTCTGCAGGTTCTGGAGGATCAACTGGGGCTTCAACCCACACCTCAGCACTGAGGTTTTTATCTGCTGCACCACAGCTTCCCTTTCCTTGCACTGTCAGAAGGGCTGGGGCAGACTCATTCTTTACCAAACCTCCATTCAGTGCACTTTTGACAAGTTGGGCCATTCTGTCTCCAATTTGTATGAATGAATCAGATTATTTTCTAGTTATCAGCATAATTTTGATTTCTCCTTGGTAATCTGCAGCAATCATTCCCCCTTAAACCTGATCAATTTGCCATATCTGTTCTGGTAACTTTCCTCTCTCCAATTGATCTGTGACTGTTTGTTGGACAGATTGCGCTTGTGTGTGCTGCACAGTTTTTATCAAATCTAGGGGAATGTGCATCTCTCTCATCTCTGCCCACCTGTAAGTGGCTTTTTCTCCCAGCTGTTCACATTCCTGGTGCACCCACTTCGCCATCCCCACTAAGTCAGAATTCTGGGTGTACACTTCAGACTCTGAATTTTTCTCTTTAACATCTGCAAGGGAATTGAACCAGTTATGTACAAGCCATGTGGAAAACCAAACGGCTAAACCATTGGCAGTGAACCAAGAATCAGTGTAAAAATGACACATCTCACGCAGCTCTTGCTTTAAAGTCTGACACACATTGTACAACACTGTTCCTTCTACTGTGCTAGAAAACAACATTTCAGTCAATGAATCATTAGTCAAACACACACGCTTTTTATCCTCAGGGGACACGAATTCAAATGGTGCACTAAATTTCACTGGTGACTCTTTTACCTGTGGTACTCTAGCCCTGTCTTGCAGGTACCAGATCCAGTGTATGATCCTAGCTAGGGGCACTCTTTTCTTCCCCTGTTCCTGATTTACATATAAATCAGTGTTTTCCTCTTGCACTGCGCAGAAACCTAAAGTCTGAATTATTTAATTTGCCAAATCACAAGAGCGCAACTGCATATGTTTTTTCCTACTGACTCTATACCAAAGTGTTAGGATTTCACTCAGATGAGGGCTATTCTGTTTCCAAAAATCAAACAAGCAAATGAAACTCGGTGTCTCTTGCTTAGTGCAAACAGTAAGAAACTCTAAAATCTTTTGTTTTACTTGTGCCAGTAACTGCACATTTTGCGAGGGTACCTCGTAAATCACATTCTGAGCTCTGTTCCCCATGTTATCAGTTAAGGAATGCACTTCGACTGCCAAAAAACCCGGCTCACACGGAGGCTCAGACTGACTCACAACTGTCTTAACCCCCTCATTACTGGAATGGGAAAAGACAGATTCTTCTAAAACAGCAGTTTTATAGATTTCAGCATTATCTTGCATTAATGTGTTCTGGCTAATTTGCTCACGTAAATTCTTATTTTCATGTTCTAACTGCCTACATTTCTCCTGCATTTTTCTGTAAGCAGATAAAAGTATCCAAACCCTTCTGTCAAAAACAAAAGGAACATCATTGCTTCCAAAAGGCACATTTTCTAAATATGCTTTATCACAGCAAGAAAACATGTTTCTCATAGCACCATCAGGCAGTTTAACTACACATGCATTTTCAAACATGGTCTGCTGTGCTTCTGTAATTCTCTACACAACAAAAAACAATTACACTTTTAAATTGTGCATGTAGAAATCCACAATTCGACTTTCAAGACTGCTGACTATGCCAAAATGTTCTGCTTTCTTACATATCTCCTATGGGAGCTTACAGAACCTCTCTAGAATGCACTTCTGAGTTCAAAGACCTTTATTGTTGTTAATTCTTCCCCACCCACAAGTTCTTGAGAGACGAATTAGTAGATTTCAAGCACACGTTTAAAAGAGTAAAAGTAGTCGCAGCAATGAAAGCAAAATATATCACAGTACTTCTCAGTTGCAATGTACACAGCAAATATATAATATATTCAAAGCAAAGCATAAAAGTCAAATTCATCACCGTATGGGCAAGGCGGCAGGGCCTAAATATTCAGCTTCATCTTTCTGGGGTCTGCAAGTTGATGACTCCGGTCAACTGCGAGAAAAAGATTATCTACCCAAACGGGAGACTGGCAACTGACGTCTAGCTCCAGCCTGAAGTCAAGCAGATTCGAATCTAACTCACTGTAGCCCAGAGTCATCCTTACAAAAGCGTGCCCCCTCCTCTCAGACTCGGGAAAACTACGCAAGCCTTTGGAGACTGGCCAGATCTCTTAGACTTCTCCTATTCCCAAGGCTGAGCAAAAAGGAAAACACCAAATGTACTCTCTCTTATCAGGTCTAGTATGGTGTGAAGAAACAGCTTGGTTCATCTTGTGGAAAAACACAGCTTGGAAGAATACAGACATCTGCGATGTTTCAACTGCAATGTCTAACTCCACGTTAAAGCCAATAGGCAGCTAACCTAAATATCAAATGTAATGTCTAATGTCATGTCAAAACCAATAGGCAGCTAAGCTGAATACAGAATGTAATGTCTAATATCATGTCAAAGCCAATAGGCAGCTAAGCTGAATACAGAATGTAATGTCTAATATCATGTCAAAGCCAATAGGCAGCTAAACTGAATACAGCATGTCAAAGCCAATAGGCAGAATACAGAATGTAATGGCAAATGCCATGTCAAAGCCAATAGGCAGCTGAACTGAACAAAACATATAATGTGCTACTGGTGAACATTGAGCAACTAATATGCTCAGTGGTGAAACACAGTCATTGGTCAAACACAATTAATAGCATCACACCGCCCCCTTACACAATGCTTGCAGACACATCTCCATGCATCCTTCCAACATGCATCATGCCCAAAGTGTACTCACCTGTTGGTCTGGAGGCCCATACAGCTGTGCCGTACTGGGGTAGGACCCCATCCACCAGTCACTCCAACTCTTCCGAAGTGAAGGCTGGGGCCCTTTCCCCGGTCACATGGGCCATGGTAGGGTCCAGACACAGGTGACAGCAGCACACACAGTGTAGGTGTTCTCCTGTTGAAGGTCTGGAAACCAGTGAAGAATTACAAAGAAAATGGTGGTCATGTCTGCGGCGGTGTACACCGTCACCTCTGGCGCAGATCCCCATTAGCCACTGTACTTCCTAGAGCCCCAGATTATCCAATGAGGAACTGCACGGCGGTGCAAGACCGCCTTCTGCCACGACGCACAGCGTCAGCGGAATTACCTCACTTCCACCTGTCCCTCCAAACAGGACAGATGGTCACCATTTCAGGGGGAGGGAAAAAGGCCTATCGACAATTACTTCGTCACAGATTAGATTGACACATACTTCGCCATTTACCCTGTCCCAATACATAAGTGCACCATGTGGGCTGCAGTTGTGGTTTTGATGTTCCATTTGTGACACTCTACTCACTCTTGTGTTCCTTAGATACCTACTGCTGCGGATGAATAGGAGGTGGAGACATAACCCTGTGTACAGACCTCTGGTGGACTTGGCTACACTGGAGGACAAGCACATAACACTGACCTATAGGCTCGACAGGGCCACAATCACAGAGCTGTGTGCCCAGTTGGAGCCTGACCTGATACCCGTCACCCCACTGGGATCCCCCCTTCTTTTGCAAGTTCTATTGGTGCTCCATTTCCTGGCAACTGGTTCTTTCCAAGTGACAGTGGGCTTGGCAGCAGGAATGCCACAGCCAATATTTTCTATTGTGCTGGCAAGAGTTTTGTCTGCCCTGATGAAACACATGTGCAGCTGCATAGCTTTCCCCCAGGTGGAAGATTTGTCCACTGTGAAGGCCGGATTCTATGCAATGGGACATATCCCTAATATTATCGGTGCAATTGATGGGACACATATAGCGTTTGTCCACCCCTCTCCCACCTGCCAGAATGAACAGGTGTTCAGGAATCGTAAGAGTTTCCACTCAATGAATGTGCAAATGGTGTGCCTAGCGGACCAGTACATCTCCCACGTCAATGCTAAGTATCCTGGGTTGGTGCATGATGCCTTTGTTCTGAGGAATAGCAGCATCCCAAATGTGATGGCCCAACTACAGAGGCACAGCGTGTGGCTAATAGGTGAGCCTTGGTCCCCACCCACTGTATGTTAGAGTATGCCTCTCGTGTCAACCCCATAGGACTGTGTGTGGCTAAATGTTGCAGGTGACTCTGGCTACCCAAACCTATTGTGGCTGCTGATCCCTGTGAGGAATGCCAGGGCAACGGCTGAAGAACGTTTTAATGAGGCACAAGGGCAAACCAGACAGATCATCGAGAGGACCTTCGGCCTCCTGAAGGCCAGGTTCAGGTGCCTCCATCTGACAGGTAGATAGATCCCTGTGCTACTCACATGAGAAGGTCTGCCAGATAGTAGTGGCATGCTGCATGTTGCACAACCTGGCCCTCGGACGCCATGTACCTTTTCTTCAGGAAGAGGAGAATGGAGATGCCCCTGTGGCAGCAGTGGAGCCTTAGGACAGTAAGGATGAAGAGGATGAGGATGAGGACAGCAGAACATCAGTAATCCGTCAGTACTTCCAATGACACACAGGTGAGACAGTGCAGATTAACATTTCTATGACTAATGGTGTATTCTGTGTGGCTGTGGCAAGATGGCATTAGCTTCCTTTTAACTCTACTTACTGTCACTTATTGTTTGTCAATTTGCAGATGTTGGTGATAGCACAACAGTGTACTGATGTGCTGACTACAGCCAGCTACAGGTCATTCATTCTATGCTCTCACAATGTACAGTACATTTGCAATGGATGTAACTGTTTCCAAGAATACACATTTTCAACACATGACATACAAGTAGTTAAGTTGTGTGCAAGGGTGTTTATTGTAGTGCTAAGAAATTGAGGGGAATGTCCAATGGAATGGGGTGATGATGGAGGAAAGTCCAGGGTATTGTTCCAGTCTGTTTGTAGCACAGGTCCAGTGTCCAAGAGGCCATAGGAAGGGGAGCAAAGGCAGTTCAAAGTGGACAAGGTGACCAGGTGGGACACAAGGGGGACAATCAGGAGAGTCTCATTTCCTGGCGGTGGTTATAGCAAGTGTTTCTGGCTTCTGTCTTGGTCGCAGGGAACGTTTGCGGGTTGGTTCACCTTCTGCAGGATGAGGGGTGCTGGTGGCCTGTGGGTCCTGTGGCGGGGCCTCCTGCCCACTAGCGGCAGCACCAGTGGAAGGCTGGTCGATGGAATGGCTAGTGGTGTGCTGATGCCTCCTTCGAGGTGTTGGCCATGTCTGCCAGCACCCCTGCTATGGAGAACAGGGTGGTGTTGGCCTGCAAGTCCTCCCTGATCCCCTGATACTGTTTCTCCTGCAGCCACCTGTTCTCCTGCACGTTGTCTAGGATCTGGCCCATCGTGTCCTTGGAATGTTGGTAGAATCCCAGGATCTCGGAGAGTGCCTTCTGGAGAGTCGGTTCCCTGTCTTGTCCTGTCCTCCCCCTGGCGCACAGCAGTCCTCCCAGTGTCCCTGTTGGCCTGTAACTCTGTCCCCTGAATGGTGTGCCCACTGCCACTGACCCCAGGTCCCTGATTGTCTTGGGGGTGAGGTGTGGCCTGTGGTCCCTGTACAGGTGGGCACACGGCTGATCGACGTGTTCTGGGGACAGAGGTGTGGGTACGCTGGGTGGGTGCTGTGATGTTGGACCCTGATGGGGGAGGCTATGTGGTGGTCTGTGAGTGGGCTTGAGTGACCGGTTGTCCAGTGGTCCCTGATGGGCCAGGTTGGTCATCCAGATCCTGAATTCCAGAGTTACTGTCACCACTGGGGGCATCTTCTGTTGGGGCACTGGATAGTCGTGGCACCTCCTCGCCACTGACGTTGGCTGGCGCACCTGTGGGGATGTAAGTGATGTATTATGTTTCAAGTGTATTGTACATCCCTGGCTTCCCCTCTAAGGTTGATGTTGCCCTGCGACCTTTTGTTTGTGTATGGTGATGTATTGTGGGACTGTTAGTTTCCCTATGCTGTGCATGCTTTTGAGATGGGTGTCCATGCAGGACTGGATGGGCTGTCCATGCATTGGTATAGCATGCAGGGCTTGGCATTGGGGTTGGGCATATGTGTAGGTGCAGTGCATGAGATGTAGAGGAGTGATGGGAGTGAGGGTAAGGGTGTGAGACGGCATGCAGGTATGATGGGGGTGATAGGTAGTAAATGTTGCTTACCAGTGTCCAGTCCTCCGGCTAATCCAGCGAGTCCCTCAGGATGCAGTAATGGCAGTATTTTGCTCCTCCCATGCTGGGAGCTGTGGGGGAGGAGGTGGGGGTTCACCACCAGTCCTCTGTATGGTGAGCTGGTGCCTTGCTGCAGTGGAATGTACCTTCCCCCATAGGTCGTTCCACCTCTTCCTGATGTTGTCCCTTGTTCTTGGGTGCTGTCCATGGCGTTCACCCTGTCCACGATACTCCGCCATAGCTCCATCTTCCTTGCAATGGGTATCTGCTGTACCTGTGCTCTAAACAGCTGTAGCTCTACCCTGACAACTTCCTCCACCATGACCCTTAACTCCTCCTCAGTGAAATGGGGGTGCCTTTGTGGTGCCATGGGTGTTGTATGTTGTGTTTTGGTGAGAGTGTGGGTGATGTGGTGGGGTGTGTGATGTGGGGTGCGTGAGGGATGTATAGGTGTCAGTGGTGTGTGTGTAGTTGTCTCTGTGATGTCGGTGGCTAACTCTTGTAGTCTCTTGGATTGGCAAAGGAATGTGGGTACTGTGGGTGTGTGTTTTATAGTGCTGTTGGTGTGTGGGTGTGGTGTATGTATCAATGTTAGGTGTGTGCCTTTGGTATTGGCCAATGTGGTGGTGTTTTGTTTGTGGGTGTCCATTGTGAGTGCGGCGGTATGTACCGCCAATGGTTTAGTGCCATTGAATGTCCGCCGTGGTGATTGGTGTATCATAATGTGGAGGGCGTTGTTTTGTTGGCGTAACGATATGGGTGTTGGTACTGACACTTTACCAGTGCCCTTTGGGCTAGCGGATGTGTGTGTGTGGCAGTATTCTGTTGGATTGGTGTGTGTGTCATAATATGGAGAACTGATATCCGCCCCTGCGTTGGTATGTCAGCGGCCGTCAGCGTGGTGGTAAGCGGGATTTACCACCAGGGTTGTAATGAGGGCCATAGTGTGCACAGAGTCCAAGGATTCTCCAAGAGGCTTGACAGAGGCAATAATAGACAATACTAATGCTCTATTTGTGGTAGTGTGGTCGAGCAGTTAGGCATCTCAGAGGGTAGTGTTAAGCATTTGTTGTACACACACAAGCAATAAGTAAAAACGCACACTCAGTGACTTACCTCCAGACCAGTAGGTTTTTATATAGAAAAATATATTTTGTTAATTTATTTCTAGAACCACAAGATTCAGTTTGCAGGTAAGTACATTAAATGAAAGGTACTTTGCATAGGTAAGTTCAGTACTTTGAATCAAATCGACATTACATACAGTTTTCTTTAAAATGGCAAAAAGCTATTTAAAAAGTGGACACTACAATTTTCAACAGTTCCTGGGGGAGGAAAATACAGTACAGATTTATAGGTAAGTAATCGACTTATAGACTCAGTCTCCGGGGCATAGGTAGCCCACCGTTGAGGGTTCAAGGTAACCCCAAACACCCAGCAACACAGGGCCAGTTAGGTGCAGAGGTCAAACAGGAGCCAAAATAACATGGGTGCCTATGGAGACAGGGGGTACTTCGGTTCCAGTCTGCTTGTAGTTAAGTACCCGCATTTTCGGGGGGGCACACCAGGGGGGTTTAGCGGAGCACTGGGGGGGCCATAGTAGGCACCAAACATGCATCCTCAGTGGCACAGGGGTGTCTGGGTGCAAACAGGGCGTCGGGTTCCCAATGGAGCTCAATGGGTGGACTCCGGGGGTCACTTAGGCGCTGCAGGCAAGGCACAGGAGGGCTTCTAGGGCAAGCCACCGACTGGACAGGGAGAAGGGCTGCCTGCTGGTCACTGCTGCACCAGTGGTCGGTCTCTCTCGAGTCTGGGGGCTGCCGGTGCAGTTCTTCTCCTGGCTTCGGAAATCTTCGTCCCGGGTAGTCGCAGTCAGGGGGTCATTGGAATTCCATCTGCAGGCGTCAACGTGGAGGGGTGAAGAGGTCAGCCCAGGGTGGACAGTTGGTCGTAATCGCCCTGGGGTCCTCTCTGGCTGGTTGGTTCCTCTAGACAGGGGCCAGGGGTGTCGGATGCAGAGTAGTTTTGGACTTACGCTTCTGGAGTTAGGTGGGAGTCCCTTTAAAGATGGTTGCTTTTTCTTCTTGTTGGACAGGTCCGCTGTCCACAGGAATTTCTTGGTCCTCGGTGATGCAGGCAATCCCTTGGAGGCTTTTAAGGAGCCGCTGATCCTGTAGAACGCGTTGCTTTTCTTTTACAGGTTCTTTGAAGCAGGAGACGGGCCGGTAGGGCTGGGGGCGAGTCAGTTGGTGTCTCCTTTTCTTCTCTATGGGGTTTTCAGCACAGCAGCCTTTCTTTTGTTTAGGTCGTCAGGAATCTGACTAGCTTGGTTCAGGGAGCCCTTAAATGCAAGATTTTGGGATGTTTTTAGGGGTCAGAGGGCAGTAGCCAATGGCTACTGTCCCTGAGGGTGCCTACACCCTTCCTGTGCCCACTCCCTTTGGGGAGGGGGCACATTCCTAACCCTATTGTTCCCTGTCCTCCTAAGGCAGATGGAGGATTCTGCAAGGGGGGGGGGGGTCACTTCAGCTCTGGACACCCTAGGGGTGGTCCTGGCTGAGGTGGTGACTCCTCCTTGTTTTGCCTAATTATTCCTCTGCACTTGCCGCCAATAGTGGGGCTTAGTCCGGCGGCTGGGCATCTCAACTAGCTGGAGTGCCCTGGGGCATTGTAACACGAAGCCTGTGCCTTTGAGGCTCACTGTTAGGTGTCACAGTTGCTGCAGGGAGGAGGTGTGAAGCTCCTCCACCCAGTGCAGGCTTTGTTTCTGGTCCCAAGGAGCACAAAGGCTCTCACCCCAGGTGGTCAGAAACTTGTCTCTCAGTGGCAGGCTGGCACAGACCAGTCAGTCCTGCACTGAAGGATTGGGTAAAATAAAGGGGGATCTCTAAGATACCCTCTGTGTGCATTTTTTAATAAATCCAACACTGGCATATGTGTGGGTTTATTGTTCCGAGAAGTTTGATACCAAACTTCCCACTATACAGTGTAGCCATTATGGAACTGTAGAGTTTGTTTTGACATACTCCAAGACCATATACTTAATATAGTCACACTGTACTTACAATGTCTAAGAATGGACTTAGACACTGTAGGGGCATATTGCTCATGCAGCTATGCCCTCACTTGTGGTATAGTACACCCTGCCTAAGGGCTTTAAGGCCTGCTAGAGGGGTGACTTACCTATGCCACAGGCAGTGTTTTGTGTGCATGGCACCCTGAGGGGGATGCAATGTCGACTTTGCCTTTTTCTCCCCATCAACACACACAATCTGCAATGGCAGTGTACATGTGTTAGGTGAGGGGTCCCTCATGGTGGCACAACACATGCTGCAGCCCTTAGGTACCTTCCCTGGTCACAGGGCCGTGGTACCACTGGTACCTTTTACAAGGGACTTATCTGTTTGCCAGGAGTGTGCCAATTGTTGAAACAATGGTACATTTTTAGTGAAAGAACACTGGTGCTGGGGCCTGGTTAGCAGGGTCCCAGCACACTCTCAGTCAAGTCAGCATCAATATCAGGCAAAAAGTGGGGGGGTAACTGCAACAAGGGCCATTTTTTTACAACAGGTAAGCGTCCTGCAGATCAAAACTCACTATCCAATCGTCTGGCCGAAGTTAGTCGTGGAGAAGATGGATTCCCTCCATCTTGAATTGGCAGTAAACCAGCCAAGCATTGAACTCCCTCAGATTGATGACTGGTCATTGCCTGCCGTCTCGCTTGTCCACTATGAAGAGGCTGCTGAGAAAACCCTGTGGATGCAAAAAGGATGGGACTATCGCTTCTTTGGCATATAGGTCTTGCACCTCATGGTCCACCAAAGCTGTGGTCTTCTGAGAAAAAAACATGGATCAAGGTCTGGAGAGCTGGACTGGGGATCCGTAAATTTCTATCTGGAAATCCCTGACAGTTTGGAGCACCTAGGCGTCGGAAGTTAGTGCCTGCCAATTGTGGAAGAACCTTGGCAACATCCCTCCTGTGGGAATAGAGGGATCAGCGAGAGCACCTACAGGATTGGTTTCCATGGATGTGACCTTTGAGGGTCCCCCTAGATCCTCATCCCTGGTGGCCTTTCTGGTGGGCAAGAATCGCCGGTACAGGCTTGGTCGGGCCCTCTCTAAGGCTCTGTCCTCTGGTGGGGGCTTGGACGAAGAAACAGCCGGTTAAGCGCCTTCTACCACAACCAGTCCCGATGAAAGGACGTGGGTGGAAGACACATTTGATCGATGACTGGGCCTTATCCATATATGTGAAAGTGGTGACGATTTTTGACAATTCCTTAATAAAAGGATTGCCAAAAAATCCCCCTTATGCCACAGCCCCTGTCTTCGTGGAAGCAAGGTCCTTGAGCTTGGGGGTCTACTTTGATGAGCAGTGATCGACGTCTCTCAGCTGAGATTGAACAATTGGTATTGCCCAAGAAAATAACTGCTCTTTGGGCTCATCCTGAGATGGTCTCTGGAGACAGTGCGGTACCAGAGGCTTTTGCCTGTTAGACAAGTTCCAAAATCTTCGTGAGGGGACCTGCAATGTCCAAAAGTTTGTCCTGGCAGGACCTATTGATACCCTTTTTGGGGTTTCTGATGAATTTTAGGAGAAAGGTAGCCATCCTGGGATCTATTTCTGAAGTGGCGGCGACCTTCCCTGCAAGGGAAGGACGTGGAAACTGCCCTGAGCTTACGACGGACATCCTTATCGAAAAATTCCCTAAGGCTCTGAGTGACATATGCTCTAACTTTGTCTGAGGGCAACCAGTCTGCCCAATGGGGGTAGACCAGCTTTTTGGGGTCCAGCATGTGAGGGGCCTCCTAAGGGTAGGACCTAAGGGACGGATGCCAGGTCCTGGATGGGCCTGCTTCGTCAGGTGAATCACCTGGGGAGTCATCCCTGTCCGAGTCCACCGACGGTAAGGCATAAAAGCCTTCTGCCACTGAAGTGAATACCTCAAGGAAGTTGCGAACGTGGGTGAGGTTTCTTTCTCAAGGAATGCCTGCTTCACTCGGTCAAAGGCTGATGTGTCTGAATGTCGGTGCTTCTGGGGACAATGCACCGGAGGATCAGACAGAAAGCCCCTGGGGTGGAGGTCTGTCAGGGTAAGAGGGTTCAGGCACATATACATATGCCAGCTGAAGCAAGCATCTCTCCAAGGGTTCTAAGGCCAAGGCCACAGCCTGCTGGATGGAGGCATCAACAGCCTTGCAAAGCTCGTTATCAATATGGAGTACTGAAATGTTCTCCTCTGTATAGGTGCCCTGCATATTGGACAGGTTCTGAGGACTGAACCTTAGCAAATAAGGAACCCCAAAACTCTTCATTTTCTTGTATTTTGTCTTCTCTCTCTCTTTTTTATGGTTGAAAAAGATGGGCTGCAAGCACCTCAAGGTAACCGTGGACTAGTGACTAGTCGTCCTCATGTGAGTGCCAAGCATCAGATCATGGCCTGGACCTAGCCAGGAAGTTGCTGCTGTGCAAGACACAGCTTTGGGGGCCTGGACGTAGCCAGAAATTGCAAAGCACAGCAAGGGTTAATGTAGCAGGACTGCCATGTCTAAAAATCAGCACCCTCTAGGATAAAAACTCTTCTAAGGGTGGATTTCTGCATGTGTAGGGTAATCCCCTGGGACCAATCTCCCTTGCGCTAATCATGGACAACAAAAAAACGCACCTGGGCCCAGCCTGTGTTTGCCAAGTGAGAATACTGTTGGAGCCTAGGAGAGGCTTTCACTAATGTTACTCGCCTGGGGGTCGGCCGCTGGCTTGGAAAGCAATACAGACCCCACTTTGGGGCGGCAGGGCTGTGCACCGGGGACGCGTCTGATACTGATTGAGGTTGGCGTCCCCGGGAAATTAAGTTGCGCATTATGCGTGTCACTTGCAAGAGAGCTCCATAGGAGCTGCCGATCTGCACCATAGTCTCCGCCAAGAAGGAAAACAGGTCGGAGTCGGCGCAAGGCAGGTGAAATATGAAATGCCAGCATTCACAACCCTATCTCTCTTGAGACAATGAAAAAACACTCTGACACAAATAAAGCACGAGGAATGTACAAGCACTTATCTCGTCTCCGAGGCAGGAAATAAAGAGGAAGGACTTGTGTGAAATCGGAAATATATGGACAGAGCAGGTATGGGCTGTTGATTTTCTTGTAGTTTTCTCGCATGGGGATATTGAAGAGGAAAGGAAAATAAGCATAATCCACACCTCTGGTCCTGACACAGAATTATGCACAAAAAGACTATTTTTTCTAAACTTTAATAAATAACAAGTTAAAAAGTACTTACCCGATTTTTATGATCTTGATCTTAAAAATGTCATTAAAGTCTGAAGTATTTTTGTAAATTGGTCTTGAGTCATTCTTTTGAGTGTGTGTCCACATTTATTGATACTGTGAGTACAACAAATGCTTAGCACTTCTGCAAGATTGGCCTAACTGCTGAAACAAGCTATCATAAAGATTAGAGCATTAGGTGGTCTAATTTTTACCTCTGTAAACCAGGGTGGGGTTGCTCGGACTCTCTGCACAGTGCACATCAGTTTTGTACACTATGTAGAGAGCCAGTCTCTTACACTGCACATTTAAAAAAAATGAGATTGCTGAAAGATCAAGCAGTTCTGTTTGGCACACGTACTCATACCAAACAGCCTCCCATTTTAGACTAGAATCCATCTGGTTCCAAGAAAAGGCCCAAATAGACCCTGTGGCTTGAGATTGAGTAGATTTGCTGAATCAGTTCCCATTACTGGTCATGGTAACAACAAACACAATCAGCCCCCTTTACTGGAAAGGTTTAATCATTGACTTTAAATAAGCCCTTCTGCCAATAGATAGATAAGACGTAAACATCTCAAGAGCAAACTTAGCCTGCTTCTGGCCAAACAAAAATGAGGACTGATGATGCTCCAGTCTTGTTGGAAGGATAGTTGTAAAAGGAATGTTATATGGTACAAATAATGGGACCCTTAAAAAACCCAAATCTTTTGCTAACCTAAAGCAATCATCCAATTTGTATGATAATTATACAGGATTCTAAAAACTAAATGTTACAGCAAACCAGGTAAATTAAATCAAAACTTTGATCCCTCACTACCTACCTTTAAAACGCCATACAATTGGGCATATTCTGAGATTCTTGCACTAAATCATATAGGGGGTGATTCTGACCCCGGCGGTACTAGACCGCCGGGGCCAGGGTCGGCGGGAGCACCGCCAACAGGCTGGCGGTGCCCCGCAGGGCATTCTGACTGCGGCAGTTCAGCCGCGGTCAGAAGAGGAAAACCGGCGGTCTCCCGCCGGTTTTCCGCTGCCCTTCTGAATCCTCGATGGCGGCGCAGCTCGCTGCGCCGCCATGGTGATTCAGACACCCCATACCGCCATCCAGGAACAGGATGGCGGTATGGGGTGTCGTGGGCCCAATGGCATGGGCACTGCAGGGGCCCCCGTAAGCGGCCCCACTTTGAATTTCACTGTCTGCATTGCAGACAGTGAAATTCGCGACGGGTGCAACTGCACCCGTCGCACCTTCCCACTCCGCCGGCTCAATTCTGAGCCAGCGCCCTCGTGGGAAGGGTTTTTGCACTGGGCTGGCGGGCGGCCTTTTGGCGGTCGCCCGCCAGCCCAGTGCAAAAGCCAAAATACCCTCAGCGGTCTTGCGACCGCGGAGCGGTATTTTGGAGGGGGGAAGTCTGGCGGGCGTCCTCCGCCGCCCGCCAGACTTAGAATGACCCCCATAATCTAATGGTTGCGAATAAATAAAAATAGGAAATTTAACTATTCCCCAAAGAAAAATAATCTATCACTGACACAAGCAAGTATAATAATTGAAAATAAGTTTAATAATGATAACCCGACCCATTTCAAACAAGATTTGTTTTTGCACAGACCTTCTGTTCCTCTAATAAACATTTCAAACTAAAGTTACCGGACAGTTGAAAATGTTGGAATTGCAAGAAATGGGTAGGGGATATAAAACATATTTTAAGTGCCCTGCCCTCCTTAACATCTGTAATGGTATTGAAGAATTTAAGCCAACGTTTTTCTAAACTACAGTAATCTAAGATTATACAACAAACTGTTAGGCCTACACAGCACCAACATATATACAAATTAAACTCCTCAGATCAACAGTTAATCTATCTAATGCTAAAATTAGCTACTAAATTAATTCTCTGTAACCAATAATAGTTCAACAACTCTTCCTTCCACGCTCTGTGGTGGTGGCAAGCGCATTTGAGAAGTGCAGACAGTATTGTGCTTTCGCATTTCTACTGGGTCTCCCCCTCATGTTGTATTTGGGAGAAAATTCAAAAAACTATCTAGCTAACTAGAAACCACCAAACCAAGAACCTCACACCTCCGAATATCATTATGATGCTAGGAATTCAGTTGGTTGTCAACCGACTAGTCATCGTTTAATGTTATAAGGAAACAAGTGCTAGACTAACTCACACGGGAGTATCTCTATTTCCAAGTCTTGCAAAAATGTTAGTCCGTTAGCAGTACTTAGTCTTCTCTTTGTCTTTTTGTTTTTTCTCTACTTCACCTGTAACGTTTATATAGGGACCATAGTTATGCAGATATTATAGATGAACATGAAATATATGTAGAAGAATTCTGAACTTCCCAAGAGAAATTTGGAGATGTGAAAGAGAAACTCAGAAAGAAGTCACAGTAATGATGTAAGTTGATTGACGTCATGCTTATTTATGTAAATATTTGCATAACAACCCCAATAAAGGATTTTGAATTAAAATATATATATATTCAGTCACATTTATGTGACAAAACACTGATATTTACGCTTAATGGCAAATGCTTAACCATTAGACTTTACCCCAATAAAATGGTACCACTAAAGGAAAAGTGTGGTTCACAGGACCCAAACTAGAGGCAAAACCCAATGTGGGATGCCAAAAGGGTTCTCCCCTTCAGGAGGGCCTGAAATGCCGTGGACCTGGCGGATGATTTTTTGTCAAACGGAAAAAAAAACTCAAATTTGGACCTGGATTTCCAGGTAGAAGGTGTTCTACCTACCACCTTCTGCAAGAGAAGACACCCTCTCGGTGAAGATCCCCTTGGGAACAAGGGGTGGTGCAGTTGCTTGAAATCCCCATCCTCACTTTGGGAGCAGATTGAGGGGTACTTCCCTATAGGCCCATATGGTAGGAAAAGTCATGGGTTAATTCATGACTTGGACGGATTTGCTACTGTCCAAGGAGGTTAATCCTTGTGGCAAGGGGTTCTTTCGTTGGAGCTTTTCCTTTCTGAGGGAGGTGGAATTGGAAGGGCCCACCACCTGATTCTACCTCTCTGCAGTATCCTACTTTCGCAGGGAGCGAAACATGGTTTAGTCTTTGTGGGGTTAGAGTAGCACCTATTTCTGCATCACAGGATGTTCAATTCAGCACTACCTGTGCGGAACTAGGAGCACTTAACAATATACTTTAAATTTCTTTAACTACCATGGGGGAGCTGAAGAAAGTGACGGGGCACAAGTAAAAGTCATATGCCTTCAAAACCCAGTGTTCAGTGGCTCTGGCTCCAAGAATTAAGGCCCTCATTACAACCCTGGTGGTAAATTCTGCTTACCGCCGTGCCGACAGCCGCCAACATACCGTAACCACAGCAGTATTCCGCTATGGGTATTATGACCCACACTGAGAAATCCGCCACTATACAGACACCCACACAAGTCAGCCAGACCAAAGGTCAGTGATAAACTGGCGATAGCAAAACCCACACCGTCACGCCAACAGGAATACACCCACAGTATCACGACCCATGAATCACGGCAGCGGTCTTACAACCGCGGTAAACCTTTGGCAGTATACACCGCCGCGCTTAAAATACACACACACGTACAAAACACAACCACATTGGATAATTCAAAATACACACACCTGACACACATACACACACCACACCCTCACCACTATAAAACACACACCCACATTACCCACAACCCTTTCAACAAACAAATTAGAACAAGCAGAGAGAGAAAAGCAAAGACCACACCTTCACCCAGAGGCACAGAACACCATCACACATACACCATCCACGCACATCACATAATACATCACAACACAGCACCCCACACATCACCCACACAACATCATGGCACCTCAAAGACACCCCAGGTTTTCCGAGGAGGAGCTAAGGGTCATGGTGGAGGAAATCATCCAGGTAGAGCCACAGCTATTCGGATCACAGGCGCAGCAGACATCCATTGCAAGGAAGATGGAGCTATGGTGGAGAATCGTTGACAGGGTCAACGCCGTGGGACAGCATCCAAGAACCAGGGATGACATCAGGAAGATGTGGAACAACCTACGGGGAAGGTACATTCCGTGGTATCAAGACACCAGATTGCTGTACAGAGGACTGGCGGTGGACCCCCACCTCCTCCCCCACAACTAACAACATGGGAGGAGCAAGTCTTGGCAATCATGCATCCTGAGGGCCTTGCAGGAGTAGCAGGAGGACTGGACTCTGATAAGTCAAATCTTTACTACTTTATCCCCCCAACCCTACCTGCATGCCAGCACAAACTCGTACCCCTACCCTCACCCCCATCACTCCAACACCTCACATATACCCCACTAGCACAACACACCCATCCCAATACCAAGCCCTGCATGCAACAACAATGCATGGACACCCATCACAGACCTGCATGGACACCCATCACCACAGCATGCACACTCTATAGACTCACCCAGCCCACGTAATCAGCAATCACAGAAGGCCAAGGCGACAGTGCAAACACATTTATACAGGGAAACACCCATTGCACAAGATGGCACACACAGATACAATAACAATGCATTTGCATCCCAACAGGACCCCTACCCAACGTCACCGGACAGGAGGTGCCAGCTATATCCACTCCCCCCACAGAAGAGCCCCACAGTGATGACAGCAGCTCTGCACGCCTGGATCAGGATGACCAGCCTGGCCCATCTGGGACCTCTGGACAGTCGGTTCCCCTGCCACAGTCCCAAACCACCACAGAACCTCCTCCCTCAGGAAACACAAGCACAGCACCCAGCCAGCGGGCCCATGCCACTGTCCCCAGGACACGTCAATCAGCAGTGTGTCCACCACTACAGGGACCCCAGGCAACCCCACTAACCCCGGACTATCAGGGACCTGGGGTCAGTGGCAGTGGGCACATGGTTCAGGAGACAGAGGCACAGGACAACAGGGAAGCTGGGAGGACTGCTGTGCGACAGGGGGAGGACAGGCCCAGGGAACCCACTCTCCACGCGGCACTCTCCAAACATCATGGGAGCATACCACCATTCCCAGGAGACCATGGGCACGGTACTGGCCAAGTTTCAGGAGACCCAGCGGCTGCAGGAGGGACACTACATGGGGATCAGGGATGACCTTACCAAAATATACACCATCCTTGTCACCATAGCAGGGGCGCTGGCTGATATGGGCAAGACCATGAGGGAGGCAGTGGCTCAACAAAGGGCCCCTTACACTAGCCAATCCGAGGAACAGCCTTCCACCTCCACCGGCGCTAGTGGACAGGAGGCCCCGCCACAGGACCAACAGGCCACCAGCACCCCACCCCCTGCAGAAGGAGAACCACCGCAAACGGTCCCCGCGATCCAGGCAGAAGACAGAGAACATTGCCAAGACCCCCGCCAGGACATAGGACCCTCCTGATTATCCCTTCTGTCCCACTCTGTTACCCTGGCCACCTTGAACTGCTATTGCTCCCCTTCCTATGCCCCCTTGTACAATGCACCTGTGATACCAAGAGACTGGACTTTACCATGGACCTTCCTCCACCATCACCCCAGCCCCTTGCACATACCCCTATACCCATTAGCACCTAAATAAACACCCTTTAATCAAAAACCAATCTGGAGTCAGTCTGATTTTTCACAAATGTATTATCACAACATTAGCAACAAAATTGTAATGTAAATGTTCATTTACTCATACCAATGTATGACAATTGTTGGGCAGCAGTACACATAGCAGATGGCAGAATGGGGTACACAGATCTGAAAAAAGGAAATCCAAAGGGAACAGTCAGTGTCCATAGACAGAGGTTAAGATGCTGCTGTGTACAATGTCCTAAAGTATACTGAAATGTGAAGAGGAGTTACAGTCTCTTACATGTGTGTCACTGGAAGTACTGCATGATGATGTTCGTTCTGTTGTCAATATCTTCTTCCTCTGCCGCCTCTTCCTCACTGTCCACAGGCTCCGCCACTGCCACAAGATCATCACCAGGCTCATCCTCCAGCAGTAAAGGCACCTGGCGTCTCAATGCCAGGTTGTGCAACATACAGCATGCCACGTTGATCTGGCACACCTTCTTCAGTGAGTAGTACAGGGAGCCACCTGTTAGATGGAGGCACCGGAATCTGGCCTTCAGTAGGCCGAACGTCCTATCAGTAATCCTTCTAGTTCGCCCATGTGCCTCATTGTAGTGTTCCTCTGCCCTTGTCCTGGCATTCCTCACTGGGGTCAGTAGCCATGAGAGGTTGAGGTAACCAGAGTCACCTGCAAATTTCGAGGGAAACCTATTAGACACACACTAACCCTTAGGGACTACCTCATACCCAGACACCTACTCATACTGTGTGGGGACCTTGGGCTTACCTATTAGCCACACCCGGTGCCTCTGGAGTTGGGCCATCACATAAGGGATATTCCTATTCCCCAAGATATAGGCATCCTGCACAGAGCCAGGATACTTGATATTCACATGGGAGATATACTGGTCCACCAAACACACCATTTGCACATTCATCGAATGGTAGCTTTTTCTATTTCTGTACACTTGTTCTTTTCTTCGGGGGGCGGGGGGACAAATGCCACATGTGTCTTATCAATGGCACCAATGATGTTGGGGATATGTCCCAGGGCATAGAAGTCAGCTTTCACTGTGGCTAAATCATCCACCTGGGGCAACACGATGTAGCTGCGCATGTATTTCAGCAGGACAGATAACACCCTGCTCAACACGTTAGAAAACATTGGCTGAGACATCCCAGATGCCATGGCCACTGTAGTTTGGAAGGAGCCACTTGCCAGGAAATGGAGCACTGACAGGACCTGCACTAGAGGGGGGATACCTGTGGGTTGGTGGATAGCTGACATCAGGTCTGGCTCCAATTGGGATTGTTCTTGTATTGTGGCACGATCAAGTCTGTATGTGATTAGGATTTGTCTGTCTTCCATTGTCGACAGGTCCACCAGGGGTTTGTACACCGGAGGATGCCGCCATCTCATCATCTTCCCCAGCGGTTGTAGCCTATGGAGGAGAACGGTGAGCAGAGGGTCATTTACCACAAAGGTAGCACAACTGTGTCTGAACTCATGTTAGAGAATCCGTGTGTGAATTCGTGAGTCCGTATAAGTGCCAATATGTGCTGTGATGCAGTTAGGTGCCATGTCATGTGCAACCCTGAAATGGCGCCTGCCTGACTTGTGAGGAGGGACAAGGGGAAATTAGGTAACTGCGGTGGCGTTGTGCAGCGTCGCAGTAGGCGGTCGAAGACCGCCACGCAACTCTGCATTGGTTATCATTGGGCTCTATTGGTTCCAGGAGCCAATGGCGATGTACGCCAGCAGTGATGGTACGGACCGCCGCGGACGTGACCGCCATTTTCTATCTGTTCACTCACTTGATACCTGACCATCAACAGGAGAGGACCTACACTGCAAGTGCTGCTGTGACCTGAGTCTGGAAGCGACAATGGCTACAGTGTCTGGGGAAAGGACCCCTGTCTTCACTGTGGAGGAGTTGGACAAACTGGTGGGTGGGGTCCTCCCCTAGTACACGCTATGCTACGGTCCTCCAGACAAACAGGTGAGTACACTGTGAGCATAATGTGTGGGCAATGCCTGTTTGGAGTGGTGTGGATGTAAGGTACATGTTGGAGGGTGGGCTGAGCGCTGCATGTGAGGATGGTCAGTGTATGTGCATCAGGGCATGGGTGGGAACTGGTGGGCAATGAGTATGATGGTCTGGACGGGTGAGTAATTCCTTTCCTCCTGTACCTTCCCTCCAGGTCAGCGCCAATCAGAAGAAGGGTATTTGGTGTGCCATCGCCAAGGAAGTGCGGACCCTGGGGGTCTATCACAGACGGAGCACCCACTGCCGCAAGAGATGGGAAGACCTGCGCCGCTGGAGCAAGAAGACGGCGGAGGCCCAGCTGGGGCTGGCCTCGCAATGTGGAAGGGGTGCCCGTCGAACCATGACCCCCTTGATGTTCAGCATCCTGGCGGTGGCCTATCCGGAGTTGGATGGGTGCTTGAGGGCTTCACAGCAGCCACAAGGAGGTGAGTACAGTGTCATAAAGCTGACTCTGCGCGGTTTAGGAAGTATCTGGCTGGTGGGTGTGGGCAGTGGGTACCCCTAGGCTAGGGCGGTCATGCCAGGGTATGTCCCTTGTGTGCAGGCTCAGAAACACCCCTACCCTAATGGTACTATTTGGCAGCTACTAGTGTGCAGGGTCCTGTGGGTGTCAGGTGTGCATGTGCTGGCGTTAGGCTTTGTACCCTATGGGCTGGTGACTACCATAGTGAGTGGTTGGGCAAGACCTAGTGCATAGGACAGCTCAGTGTGTGTTGTGTCCTCCAACGGTAGTGGTGTTGCTGGCATTGACCATGTGTGTCCTCTGTCTTTTCCCCCCTTCTTGTTTTGTCACCCTGTCCTTGTGTGCATTAGCATCATCTGCCGGAGGAGCCGAGGCACCGGCGACGGAGGGAGGTGCATCCCACATCGCCCATGAGGGTGAATCCACGGAGGGGGAAGGCACCAGTGGGACGGAGGGCGAGGGGAACTCCACGATGGGGACAGGAGTGGATACTAGCGACAGCGACTCCTCCTCTGATGGAAGCTCCCTGGCAGTGGCGGACACCTATGTGCCCACCCCAACTACAGGTACAGCGACCACCCCCCGTACCAGCACCACCCTCCCAGCAGCCCCTCAGCGTCTTTCCTGTGCCCGCTCACCCTGGAGGGTGGGCATCTCCTTCGCCCCCAGGCACCTCAGGCCCTGCCCCAGTCAGCCCTGCTGCCCTCAGTGAGGAGGCTATTGACCTCCTGAGACCCTTCACTGTTGGGCAGTCAACCATTCTGAATGCCATCGAGAGGCATTTGCAGCAAACAAATGCATACATGTAAGGAATTCATTCTGGCGTGGCGGCCCAACAGAGAGCATTTCAGGCTCTATCCTCAGCACTGATGTCAGCCATTGTCCCTGTGCCAAACCTCACCTCTCCAACTTCCACTACCCAGACCGAATCCCCTGTACCTCAGCCTATCCCAAGCACACCTTCAGACCAGCATGCACACACATCAACACACAAAAGTGGCTCAGGAAAACATAAGCACCACACATCACACAGGCACTCACACAAGCACCATACCCATGCACACATACCAACATCTACTTCCTCCACTGTGTCCCCTTTCTCCACGTCCTCCACCTCCCTACCAGTCTCGTGTCCACTCACATCTGCATGCACTACAACATCAGCCACTGCCTCCATCACTAGCACGCCCATCACAACACATCACTCATGTGCAATCACAACCCCCATTACCATTCACACGTCCCCTGTGTCCTCTCCCAGTGTGTCTTTTGAGCCCTCCTCCCAAAGTAGGCAAATGCAGGTACACACCCACTCAACAGCCATCTACCTCACAACAACCTCCAGCCCATGCACCTTCACCCAAACTCAGCAGGCGTACACCTCCTACAACCACTACCTCTTCCTCCACTCCCACACCCCCTCCATCTTCCCGTCCCAGTGTGTCTAAAAAACTTTTCCTAGCTAACTTTAACCACTTCCTTACACCTCCCCCCGTCCGTCCCCTAGGGCCAGGATGTCTAGATCCCAGCCTAGCACCTCAGCCACCACATCTGCGTCTGCTGTGATCTGTGCAAGTCCGGGTGGATCGAAGGGGGCACCCGTCAGAGCTGCCAGTGTGCCACCTACAGATGTGAAGGACCACCGATTCCGTCACCTGCCAAGGTCAAAAAGGGGCCGGCTTCCAGCAGAGGAAAGTCGCACCACCCACCCAGCAAGGCTGTACCCAAACATAGAAAGGACAGTGCCAAGGTGCCAGCAGCAACTGCCATGTGGGGAAGAGACACAAGACAAAGGGCAAGTCACTTCAGGGCATGATGCCTTCTGGTGAGGGGCTGGTGACCACCATTTCCTCAGGAATGCCAGCGACCTGTACCACAGTCACCACCGCTGCAATGACTGCCACCTGCACTCCCGCTGCCACAACGTCAGTCTGCAGCATCCTCCCCAAGGATCAGCCATCCGAGGTTGCCGGAGATGGTATGGTGTCTCCCTCCACCACAACAGACACCTGTACCACGGGCAGCACTGGCAGCATCTCCGCCGCACCCACCGCCGCAGCCACCGGCACCTGCACGACCATCTGCACTGCCACGTGCCCAGCCGGTACCACTATATCGGACGTCAGCAGCATCATCAGTGGGCAGCCGTCCGAGGCTGCAGGTGGCATCCTGGACACGCCACTTGAGGCACCACCACCAGCACTGGCATGAGCAGCAGTTGGCAGCCTAAGACGCCGCAGGATGGAGTGTGGCTCTGTCTCCATGGAGTATCATGCTACCTGTTCGATGTACATCTCTTGGCTCAGACACCCAGGTGACAGGAGGGTAACTGCCACACCCCAGGTGCAGCATCACTGGGCACAATGCCCCCTCTAGAACCAGTGGATAGATGCATCCACTCCCCCTATCTTTGGCAGGATCAAGCACTCTGGGCACGATGCCCCCCAGAACCAGTGGATAGATGCTTCCACTCCCCCTATCCTTGGCAGGATCAAGCGCTCTGGGCACAATGCCCCCTCCAGAACCAGTGGATAGATGCATCCACTCCCCCTATCCTTGGCAGGATCAAGCGCTCAGGGCACAATGCCCCCTCCAGAACCAGTGGATAGATGCATCCACTCCCCCTATCCTAGGCAGGATCAAGCACTCTGGGCACAATGCCCCCTCCAGAACCAGTGGATAGATGCATCCACTCCCCCTATCCTTGGCAGGATCAAGCGCTCTGGGCACAATGCCCCCTCCAGAACCAGTGGAACATGTCACCGACTTGAGAGACTGTGGCTTTGCACTCCCCAGGACCAAGCAGTGGGCAAAGCACCCATTTGAGAGACTTGAGAGACTGTGGCTTTGCACTCCCCAGGACCAAGCAGTGGGCAAAGCACCCACTTGAGAGACTGTGGTGTTGCACTCCCCAGGAGCAAGCAGTGGGCAAAGCACCCACTTGAGAGACTGTGGTGTTGCACTCCCCAGGAGCAAGCAGTGGGCAAAGCACCCACTTGAGAGTCTGTGGCTTTGCACTCCCCAGGACCAAGCAGTGGGCAAAGCACCCACTTGAGAGACTGTGGCTTTGCACTCCCCAGGAGCAAGCAGTGGGCAAAGCACCCACTTGAGAGACTGTGGCTTTGCACTCCCCAGGACCAAGCTGTGGGCATGGAGGCCCCTTGAGGCGCATTGGCATCGTAACATCTTCCGGCTGAGGTGCCCCCCCCTCCCGTTCCCCCTGAGGTGCCTGTGTTTTTTTCAACCTGATGCCCCTGCAGTGTTCTCTCCGTTTTGAGGCAGGTGTTGTGTGGGCTTTGCCCATGCTTTTTTGGACCACTGGCCCACGGACATTTACAAGGGACAGTGTACGGCCTTGTGTATATAATGTAAAAACTGTATATACTGTTTATTTAAATTCTACTGCTATATCCGAATGTTCCCCTATAACAATGGTTAGACTCATTTCCTTTTGTCCTTGCGTTCTTCCAGGGGGTGACGGGTTGTATCAGTATTGTTGTTGGATGTGTTTGTGTGTATGTTGTTGTGGGTGAGATTGGGGGGTGGGGAGGTTGCGTGCCGCGTGTGTCACTCTCTTTTCCCTCCTCCCCTCCCCTGTGTGCTCGGTGCAATGCTCACCGTCGTCACCGATGCCGCCACCGCCGCTGCCTTCTTTCTACTTGGTGGTGTATGAGAAGATACACCAACATGGGGAGGATGTGCAAATCGGGCTCCATGGTGTCCTGGAGTGTGGAAAGGTGAGTGGTTCCCCTTCCATGTACTGTTTCTGCCATGCTTTTGATGGCGTTGGTACCGACCGGGAAAAGCTGGCGGATTGGCCTCTCATATTAGTGTGGGCGGTACATTGTCTTCCGCCTTTTTGTTGCTTCCGCCGTGGCGGTCAGAGTGTTAAAGTGGCTGCCTATGTTGGCGGTTTCCGCCATGGTCGTGATCTCATTTTTTTTACCGCCGGCCTGTTGGCGGTGCTACCGCCGCTTTAACAGCGACCGCCAGGGTTGTAGTGAGGGCCTAAGTGTCCATTGGAATAAAGTCAATTTTGACCTGACAGGGTGTTGAACCTATCACTTTCTAGACGAGGGTAAAGCACTACTAGACAATGGAGGTTGTGGACGAAAAGGTTACTTACTTGTAGTCCAGGTTGTGCATCATAGGTATCTTGATTGATAGTTATAAAAAATGAATAATGTGTGGAGATAAATATAAATAAATAAATATATATATATATATATATATATATATATATATATATATATATATATATTTACACATATATATATATTTACACACATATATAAATGTATATATGTGTGTATATATATACACACACATATATATATATATATATATATATATATATATATATATATGTAATTACTAGACAGAATGTTAACCTGTCGAACATTTTTTTAATACATTTTATTATTATTTTTGCATTTCAACAAGTACATTAACATTGTGATCACAGCATCCACCCACCACCCATTTGTCCCAAAGTCCATGCACTGCGCACTCACGATGGCAGAGACCACATCAGCATCTCCAATCTACTCCTCCACAGTGACGTTCCCATTCTCCCGGGACTTATACATAAGGACCACTGAAAAAACTATTGTTCTGTCTCTCTACCCATGTTGTAATTGCAAACCCACATTTGCATCCCAACCTCCCCATATTTTATCAAATTTCCTCAGGCACCCTCTCCCCTTGTAAACTTCCTTTTCCATCATTCTGCAGTATTCCACACCAAATGTCCAAACCTGATGTGGAGGGCGAAGTCCAGAACCCCACCTCTGTGCAATGGTCCACTTGGCCACCATAGAACCCAAATTCCTAATAGTTTCTGGTAACAGGAGTGATCTAACAGGCCCCACATATCCAGTAATGCCAGTCTTGGCTGTAGCTCCAGGGAAAACCCTGTTGCTTCCTCCAAAGAATTCCCAACCACATCCCAGAAGGATCATATGCGAGGACAGCTCCAGAGCATGTGTAAAAAAGCACCTTACAACCCATAAACCCTGAGGCAATCCGCATCACCCGCCCTGCCAATCCTACATAGTAAGGTTTGTGTACATTATGCCCGGTGTATGATCTTGAGCTTGATTAGTCGGAAAATCGCTTTTATTGCTGCCATCGCAGGGAACTCCAGATGTTCCCACCAGTTGCCCTCTTCCATCTCCCCCAGATGTTGCTCCTATTTTCCAGTAGTTTGAAAAGAGGGAACTGTGTATTTCTCATCACTGTCCCAAATGTCAACGAGATAAATTTCTTCTCATCTTGCCCAACCAGGAGTCTAATTTCCAACGAGGAATCCTTTTGTGTCTCTTCTTTTAGAGAAACACATTCCCTGAGAGCATGTCTTATTTGACCATAGCGCAGCCATTGCATCTCCAACATCCGATATTCCAGTCGCAGAAAGGCAAAGGGAGCCACCCAGTTCCAATCCCTACATACGCCAGTGTGGAAAGGCCAATGTTGACCCAACCCTCGCAGAGCCACAACGGGTTGCGATCTGGAGTCCTCCCACAATGGTGTTCTTGAGGGTCAGCCTTCCACTCCCTCCCATTTCTCTGGTCAATCTCCTTCAGCCATCCAGCACTACCCCATCTCCAGGCTCGCTTTGGGTAAGAGACCATATAATGCGTGTAGATAGCTTTTAGCCCCTATTCCTATCCTGTCTTGCCTAAACGCTGGGTCAGACCAATCCGTGTACGCACTTGTACTGCCTTGTAATATTTCTGCACATTTGTCAAGGTGATACCCCCTCATAGTTTGACCTATGAAGGACTCTCATGGCTGTTCGAGGATGTCCGCACCCCAAAGTAGTGTTCACACCAGTGCACCCACCTTGATTAAAAAGAAATCCACCATGAATGTTACTGGTCTGGAGTACATACAAGAACCTGGTGAGTGCCACCATTTTAAATATGGTTACCTTCCCTAGTAATGAAAGCGGCAGTGTCTCCCAGTGTTTCACATCTTACTCCTGTCTTTTCAGCCAATTATCAGATTTACCTTGTAGTACGAGTCCTGAGTTAGTTATCCAGATCCCCAGATATTTAAGCTGGTGTTTCTGTCTGTAGCAGCAGAGTGAGTGTCTCCCTCTGCATCCACTCTTCTATCGGGAATAGCAAAGGTTTGTCCCAGTTTATAGCAAACCCCGAGTAATCCCCGAATGCACAGAAAATATCCAATAACGTATCCATTGTTAGGCCCGTGTTCGTTAGATATAATAAGATATTGTCAGCATACAGTGAAATGCCCTCCCATTCACCACCACCTTCTGGCCGGTGCCACAACTGCAAGTCAATTCGCACCCTTTCTGCCAAGCGTTCTATAGCCAAGGCGAACATAGGAAGCTGGCCTGGTGTGTGGTGAGCACTTATGGTGTTATTACCTTATATTAGGTCCAGGTATCCCCTATTAGTGAGGTGTAGACAGTGGCTAGGAAGCCAGGGCTCTCTAGAGGTAGCTGTGGATGAGCAGCCAAGACTTATCCAGGAGACATGCAAAGCTTATGCAATACCACTACAATCACACAGCGCTTACACACATGAAAGAACCATATAGTGTTACAAAAATAAAGGTACTTTATAATGGTAACACAAATATCAAAATACTGTACAGGCAATACTCCACTAGGAGAAGAGTAAACACACTCGCATTAGAAGTCAGTGATTAGCATAAAAAGCAATAGCAAACAGTAAAACAATAGAAAATCATGAAGGCCCTAGGGGGAGAGCAAATCATTTACTAAATAAGTGGAATGTGAAAGGCAGTCCCCACCCAAGGAAGTGGGATCTATATAGGGGAGCTGGAGTAACTAGGAACCCCAAAAGGTAAATACCAGGGTGCCCTCCAGCGACCAGGAGAGAAGAGGTTAGTACCTGATTTTTCCCCAAACCCAAAGATAAACTTTGGAAAAGGACTGTGCAAGACACAGGCAAGACTAGAAGAAACTGAAGGTGAATCCTGACAGAAGAGGACATGCAAAAAAAAGGGGACCAAGTCCAGTTCAAGCCACCCACCCCTCCCACCCCCCACTTCTGGAGATGCAGGACCAGATTGAGGGTGGAGACAAGGAGTCAGCTGTGCAGCACCGGAGCAGGAGAAGAGTTCCAGAAGTTCTGCAGGCGGAGCATACCTGGAGCAGCAGAGAGGACAACAGGCAAGGCAGGAATAGGTGCTGGGGGCGGGTCTACAGGGAGTTTGAATATCTCTTGGAAGAGGAGCCAACAAGCCTTGGTAGCTAGAAGATTCACGGTGCGCAGGAGTATAGTCCTGCAAGGAAAGGTCAGGGCTTACTGTCTGCCATGTTGGAGAGCTGGTAGAGAAAACCGAGGGGGACCACTCCAGACCACCTCTTGTGTTGCAGGATCCACGCAGTTTTGCAGGAGCGAGAATCCATGCAGCCGGACATTGTTGCAGTTGGTGCTCGTGGATGCAGGGGAGTGACTCTTTCACTCCAAGAGAGTTCCTCCTTGCTTCTTGTGCAGGCTGAAGACTCATCGCCATCAGAGGATGCACAGCCAGGGAAATGTTGCAGTTGCCGGAAGGAGCCGGAGAAACAATGTTGCAGTTGTTTTTGGAGTTGCAGATTGTCAGTTCCTGGAGGGTCCAGTTGCAGTCCTGGTGGCCAGAAGATGAAGTAAATGATGCAGAGGAGTCCTGCTGGAATCTTGCATGTCGAATCTGAGGACCCACCCCAAAGGGAGTCCGTAAATAGCCCAGGAAGGGGGATTGGTCACCTAGCAGGGTGACCACCTATCAGGAGGGGGCTCTGACCTGGCCACTCAGATGCTCCCAGGGGCTTCTGCCCACCTTGGATTCAAGATGGCAGAATGAAATGGCCATCTGGAAGAGCTCCTGGCACCACCCCTGGGTGGGTGATGGACAGGGGAGGGGTTACTCCCCTTTCTATAGTCCAGTTTCATGCCAAAGCCAGGGACCGGGGGTCCCTGGACTGGTGCAAACCAGTTTATGCCAGGAGTGCACCAAATGTGCCATGCCATGTAACACCTATTTCCAAAGGGAGAGGGTGTTTCCTCCCTCTCCTGAAGGGAATCCTTTGTTCTGCCTTCCTCTGCTTGAGCTGAAGCAGCAGGAGGGCAGAAATCTGTCTGTGGGTTGGCAGCCGCATGGGCTGCTGGAAACCCCCAGAAGACTGGTAGGAGCAATGCTGGGGGTCCTCTAAGGAGCCCACAGAGTGCATGGAATCATACAACCAATACTGGCAACAGTATTGGGGTATGATTCTGACATTTTTGATACAAAACATGCCCAGGTTTCGAGTTACCATTATGGAGCTGGACGCAGGTACTGCTGAGTCACAGTGATCTGAACATGTAACACCATCAGGTTGCCTCTCTGGATCCATGCTGACGCAGATCAGAGAAGAATTGACATGATGAAAATGATTTAGATCAGGCAGGTCATCAATGGCATCAAGAGGTTTAACATCAGGGAGAGAAACAGTAGCAACCTACTCACTGTCATGATGCTTACACTGCGTCAGAGACACATGCTACCAAGGGCCCGTGTGATGTCAAGACATTGTACAACATTAAATTATTACACAACTAAATCATCACTGTCAAGGCATTAAAACATTATACCATTATATAAGACTTTCACTAACTACATTTCTGGGTATCTCAATAGAGTGTTTTTCTCATCATTTCATACATGTGACCTGTGTTGAGTAGAGGTTATTTCTTAAAGGAAGGCCTGGTCTATGTGAGGTTTTACAATAATCAGGGATTTACACATACCAGGTATTGTCTCTTACTCCTAGCGGACCTCTAATGAGCAAAAGTGTACATAATAAACTCACAGCATCTAAAGACTTTTAGATGGAACAGCAGTATGACTTGCCCAACTCTTAGGGGCACTTCCACAGACACTGATTAAGACTGGATTGCATAGTGCCTGTAATGTCATAGGGTTGTTTCTAGTTCCATGTAATCTCCACTACTCAGGAGGTCTTGGTGAGTGGTGTAGCCAGACTCAGCATTTGTGTGGCTGCTCCTCAAGCCAAAACATTGTGACCTTCATTAATTCTACAATCTTTGGTTCCAGCTGAGTTGTTTCTCCTATTCTGCTGTTTGTACTAGGTTTCTGTGTACTGACAGTGAAGAATTTCTTCTTCGGAGGAATCTCCATTGAAATCATAATCACGGAATACTCTTGCCCCTATGTGGGGATCCCGGAGCACTTTTTCTAAAGTTACATTTTGTGTATCACCTACGCTTTACTTCCTAAAGGCTTTGAAGTACATGTGACAGAAAACTATAATTTAGAAGACTAATAACTGCCTTTATTGCCAATTCCATTACTTTGCTTTAAAAGATGGAGGAAATTACATAAAACTTTAATGTCAGTAAATGAAAGAAAAGAGACCTTTTTAAAAACATCCTTCTTGTTTTCTTTTAAAGTAATTGATAGGGAAGACTAAGGCAATGTAACTGCATAAGCTGCAGCAATGTTAAAAAGATAATGGTACACAGTACCTTTAAATGCAGTGTCCCATCATGCCCTGCAGGTGGCAGTTGACACATTTTGTTTTCCAGCTCTTGTTGGCAGAGGACCTGGTTTGTCGTAGTTTGTCCTACCCTATGGGAAGAAAGGACTCCTATTTGGCTTTTGCAGATTAAAATGGGAAGGTTTCCCTCCGAATCAGACTGAGTACTCCATAGCTTACTCACCTTCAAGACCTACCCCTCCAGTACTAGATCTCTTTCAACGCCTTTAGCGCCATTTCCTCAGCCACCTGTCAAGTCTCCTCCTCCTTCACCACCACTGGTAATTTCAGTGGAAATGTGTTCATTGATGTGTACTATCCCTATGCTGCCACCTGTTATAGTGACACCTCTACCACTAGGGCATTGCTGATCTTGTTTTAAACAAAGCAGACCTCAACAAAGGTCTAGGTCAAAACTGAGGTCTCACTGTCGCAAATGCTGTTCCAGTTCTTCCAGATGGTCTAGATCAAGATGTAGATGGAATTCTACATCCTGATCGAGGTGTTTAGCATTCTACTACACAACCATGTCCACTGGTCGTTGCTCACCACGAGAAATCAGGTTTTTATTTGAGGGGCAAGTGAGCCCTTCTCAAGCAACAGCCACAATCATTGGCATGGTTAAGCCCAAAAGTTACTAAATTAATCTGTGGTTAATCCTCTTGTAGCTTGACACAAAAGCCAAGTCATGCTTAACTTAGCTTAGAGGCAATGTGCAAAGTATTTTCTGGAGCACACAAATAATAATAAAGTATAAATGAAAATCACACCGATGTAGAAAACATTTTACCAAATTATTTGTCACTAAAATGACAGAAATCTAATAGTGGAACTGGAGACATGCAGTTTTAAAGATTTCAGGTAAGTATAGTGCCTAAAGGCACAAAGCATCATTCATGGTTATCTGGTTGTGTGACACTGGTTGAAAGTCACCAATTCTGGCTGACCACGATGGAGCGCAGGCCAGATAAAAGGACAATGATAGTCCTTCTGAAAAAGTTATCTTCTAAAGTCTGGTGCAAATAGTTCACTTTGCGGTGGAGAAGGCAGCGAGGAGCAGGGATAGCATCTGGTATGGTCATAGCTATAGCAAGAGGAGCAGGTTTGACATTGGGACTGTCATCACTGTGGCGAGAAGATTCTGTTGGACCTCTCATACGGTCATTGATAGAGATTCACAATGGTAGTCACTGTGGGCTGTCAATGCTGTAGCTTGCAGTGCCGATCTCGTGTTGCCATTTGTTTCTGTCGGTCGCTCTAACGAAGAAGAGTTGAGTTCACAGGAGCGCAGCATAGGCGTGGGGCAAGATCTTGGCGTGAACGGTCCGTTCTTGGTCGCGAAGAGCCCAAAACTTCAGAGTTTTTCCTTTTTGTTTCACAGGTGTGCCCTCTGATGCCTGCCAAGGGTCAAGCACCTTGGGAAGCACCTTTTGAGGTTCATTGACTCACTGTTACAGAGACCAGCAGGGCTCAAGCAGTTCCAGTTGCAGGTCCATTAGCAGGTTCCTGCAGAAGGACAGCTGAGCAGATGCAAAGAGATCTCTGGAGTTTATGTCCCTGTAGCTCAGAACAGAAGGTCAGTCAGCTGACCCTTGGAGTCACTCCGCTTGGGATGAAGGGAGAAGGTCCAATCTTCCTTCTCAACAAGCATGGTAGGCCTCAAGCAGTCCTTCTTCTGTAGTATCCACAGGTGCAAGAGTTTTCTGAAGAGAGTGGGTCTGAGGGTCTTCTTTTTATACTTGGTACATACTTTGAAGCAAGAGAAGCATCTGGGGTTTCCCCTTCTAGAGGTGTCTGGTATTTTTTGACTCCCTACCATAGTCCGAGTCTGTCTGGGGTCTCAGTAGGCTAGAGTGAAATCCTTTGTGAATTGGGCCAGTGCCTCTGAAGTACAAATGTGTAAGTGACAGCTTCTCCCTCCTATTACACCAGGATTGCCCATCCTGACAACGCCCATACTCTCATTCTAATGCGGTCTGCTAGGAATACACAAAAGGCAACTGCCTACTACACCTACTCATGTGACCCGGTAAAAGACGGGTAAGACAAGAAATGGTTAAGACAAGAAAATGCCACCTTTCTAAAAGTGGCATTTTTCAGAATTGTGAATTACAAATTCAACCTTCCCGTAAAAATGAGTTTTAAATTACAAATCCCGAGACACCAAACCGGACTTTCTCACCTGCTCCCAACCAAAGTTATCACTTAAGTGCAAATAAGGTAACCCTATGGCATGCTATGAGAGAGGTAGACCTTGCAATAGTGAAAAACAAGTTTAGGAGTGTTTCACTACCAAGACATGTCAAACTTAAAAATACATGTCCAACCTTTTAAATACAATGCACCCTGCCCTAAGTGCTGTGTCGGGCCTACCACCCTAGGGACAACTTATAGGTATTAAAAAGGAAGGTTTAAGCCTGGCAAAAGATTTATTTTGCAAGGTCTAAATGGCAGGTGAGTGCACACACAGGCTACAGTGGTAGGCCTGCAACATGATTAGAAAGGTTACGTAAGTGAGTGTCACAATATATGCTGCAGGCCCGTTAATAGCATTTGATTTACAGACTCTGCGGTCATGTAGTAGCACTGTACTAGGGACTTACAATTAATGTGCCAGTTTGATGTAAGCCAGTTTTTCTCTTTAAAGGAGAGAGCTCAAGAACTTTAGCACAGGTTTGCAGTGGTAAATTGTGCAGAGTCCTAAAGCCAACAAAAAACGGTTAAAAAAACAGGAGAAATTAAAGCTAAAAGTTTGGGGGTGACCCTGTAGAGCGGGTCAAGTCCAACACTCACCTACTTTTGCAAACTCATCCAGCAAGCACATCAACTGTGGATGACTTCTACACCATCCAGGGGGATTGTATAAGTGGTGCCAACAATTTGAATATCCCTTCTTCATAAAGTACTCTGTAATTATGTCATTGGACCTGCATGGACCTGCTTCTAACCCTGGTCTTTGGAAAGGTGGCACCTTGTTGTCTGCAGAAGAAGTATAGACCAACGGACCATGTTGTGTTGTTCTTCTGCTGGGATCCTTCCCTCCTTAATTGACTCAGCTGCTTGCAAGCTTTACACCACAGCTTCTTCCTCTACAGTTCCTCCTGATAAGGAGAGCAAGAAACTGGATCCAGTTGTATGGAAAGTATGTGGCACATCTACTACCAAGAAGTCAGTGAGCATTTCCTATCTTTTGGGGAGGTAGGATAGGTCACTCTTGGTCTCAATCCAGTTTATAAACAACCTGCTCAGAGCCCAGGTACGATGCAGGGAAAATCCTTATTGCCCTGGAAGAAGGCATGGGCGCTGTGTCAATCCAGTAGGCGATGCATCGAGTTTTCCGTCACAAGGCAGCGCTGCGTCAAATTTCCAGTCAGGAAGTTGGGGCTGCGTTGTTCCGGTCAGCTGTGTGCGCTTTCTCTGTCGCAGTGCAGGCTTCACGTCTATTTCATCAGGAGAGAGTCTATTTTCGACACACAAGGAGTTTCCTGAAGAGATGAAGTCTTTTTGACCCTGAGACTTCAGAAAACAGGAGGCAAGCTCAATCCAGGCCTTTTGGGGAAAGTAAAGTTCTTTTCAGCATAGTCAGAGTCCAGCAGGGCAGCAGTCCTTCTCAGCAAAGCAGTCCAGATAAGTCCTTTGGGCAGCTAGGCAGTTCCTCTTGACAGGGTGCAGGTGTAGGTCCAGAAGTGTCTGGTTTGGTGGGGTCAGAGACCCGGTTTATGTACCCAAAATGCCTTTGAAGTGGGGGAGACTTCAAAGAGTGGTTTTGAAGTGCACAAGTTCCACTTTCAGTTCAGTCCTGTCTGCCAGGGTCCCAGTACGGGGTTTAGCAGTCCATTGTGTGAGGGCAGGCCACTGGTCTTGTAATGTTAGCGTCAGGCCCTCCACTCTTCCAGCCCAGAGTGAGAGAAGGCCTCTTTTTGCATGGCTAGCCCCCACTTGTTGCCTGATGTTGATGTGTCCTAGAAGTTGTCATGCCCAGGGCCCCTGCTAACCAGGTTCCCTGGGCCAGAGCGCTTTCCCATAATCTGGTGTGATGCTTGGCACAATTGCATACACTCTTACATACCCTATAAGACCCTAGTAAATGGGTACTCCAGTGAACAGGGCATGGAATAGTATGAGTAGGCCCCTGAGGACAGCAGCACTGATTGTGCCACCCTCTGATTGTACTGGGGCAAACCTAAAAAGACAAAGTTGACATGGCACACTCCCTTTGTGCCCTGTCTACCCTACACTGCATATGATATGGGTAAGTCACCCCTCTGGTAGGCCTTACAGCCCTAAGGCAGCGTGCACACACTATATGTGAGGGCATAGTTGCATGTGCAAGATGCCCCCACGAGTCCTTGCCAAACCTGGGACTTAAGCGGTCATTATGAACACAGCAGTAAACACCTCCGACCGCCATGGTGGTGGTGAACAGAAGCCCACCGTTGGCGGTGAATAGAAACCCGCCAAGATAATGAACCAAAATCCCAAACCTGCCAAAAATCACCAGCCCACCAGTCATCGCCAGGACCCTGTCGGTGGAAATGCTGGACCTTCCACCCCACCTCCGCCGAGCACACCCACATCCCACCCTCCAAATAATGATGCACAAATCACCTTGGCGGTCAGTGGAAGTCAAACGACCATTGGCGGTACCGACCGCCACGGGCGGCAAGTGGACCCAACAGCAAGAAGTGCACACATTGGATAAGCTAGAACACCAAACACCTGACACACATCCACAACACCATAAAACGCTCACATACACACCCCACAATCCTTTGCAATGAAACTAGGCCAACGAAGACAGAGAGCAGCAGAATCAGACAACGAATGCCACTATTCACAAGGCTCACACCGACCCACAGAAGAGCACCCTCACCGCAATTCCACCCCAACACCATTCACCACACTCACCAGGTCACCCCCCAAACATCCACGCTTAACAGAAAGGGAGCTAAGGACCATGGTGAACGAGATCCTGAAGGTGGAGCCACAATTATTCGGGGCTCAGGTGCAGCACACACCCATCGCCAGGAAGATGGAGCTTTGGCAGACCATTGTCAACAGGGTCAATACATTAGGACACTGTCCACGAACCAGGGACGACATCCACAAGAGATGAAACAACCTGCGGGGGAAGGTCAGGACCATGGCATCTAGGCACCACACTGCAGTCCAGAAGACTAGGGGAGGACCTCCACCAAGACCACCTGACTACACCGACTGGCAAGAAAAGGTACTGGCCATCCTGCACCCTGAGGAACTCACTGGACTCACTGGAGGAATGGACTTGGGTAAGTCGTCTACATTTACCCTATATACATCACACCTGGAATGCATGCACCACCCCACCCCACCAACATCCACCAGGACCACTACCCCACCCAGCCCACAGCCACTGAATCCACTCCCCGTGCATGCCCACAAACCCACTATCATGCCACATCCCTCCCCCTGTGCACAGCCACCTACCCCTGCAAGGATTCACAATGGCACTACACCACCCACAATGCACCTCCACATCCTAAACAAAATGCAGTGCAAACCTCACAAAGGCACCCTGCATGGAACCAAAAAGTTACACCTGCACAAACCAGCCCAGTCCTGTGCACCCCATCCGATCATGCACTTGTAACAGACATGTCCGTTTCCCCCAACAGGCACCACCATCCATGCCACCCTGACGGACAGGACAAGGAGTGGCAGTGCCCCCCAGGGAGACAGAGGCACCTCACAGGACACTGGGAACGGATCCCTGGACACTGATGAGCAGGTTGGCCCCTCACACAGTCCTGGACTGTCACCATCCAGCAGCCCCACCCAGGATACCACTGACACCCCTACCACCTAGCCAAGAACATCAGCCCAGGGCAACCGTCCCCACACCAGTGTATCCAGGCCACAGACTGGTGGAATACAGGTAAAGAGACCACAGTCACCCCCTACCAACAGGCAGGAAGATGATGGCCCCAGTACAAGTGGTACCACCAGACCTGTGCAGGGGACACAGGCACAGGGGGCTAGGACCAGTGGTAGGGCCTCAGTGGCCCAGGGGGGTGGCCACAGGATGGATGCTGCAATCCAGGAGGTGATCTCTGAGGTCCTGGGGGCCTACCAGCATACCCATGACAGATTGGTCCAGATAGTATCCGCCCTGGAGCATAGTCAGAGGATGCAGCAGGAACACCACCAAGAGGCCATGGAGCAGTGGAAACAGCACAACGCCACAATGGCCAGCATAGCAGGAGCACTGCTGCAGCTGGTACAAATGCACTCTGAGACCCACACAGGACAGGAGGCCCCCACTACAGCACAGGAGACAGACCGCACAATGACAGTATCAGCAGCAACATTCCACGAACTACCCTCAGAGGAAACACAAGGAATAACCATGTCATCCCCTCTAGGTCAACAGCAGGCACCCAAACGGACCCTCAGGCCAAGATATGGGACTGGAACCCCTGCCAAAAACAAGGCCCCCTCCAAGAAGTAACTCTGCAACAATCTGCCCACCAACCATCCCACACAATCAACCACCAAACAGTGCTAACAATCAATAAGGACTCGTGTAAGCATTGATGGACCCATCAATACTAACAACAAGGCTGCCACCATGTTGGCATTGAGGACAACCATCCATGACCAACTGCCATCACTGTAAATTGCACTGTTCAATCCCTGCCACAAATAAAACACATATCACACCTGTAACACTGTCCCCTGTCATAATGTGTGAACAAAGTGAAGTATGGATGCAACTGGCTGATAACTACTTTATTGGTAATGCGTAGCATGAAAGTACACCTGTGTGCCTAAATGTTGTAAAAAATAACCCACTAAATTGTATTTGGTACCATGCAGACCTGGATCCAGTTGCAAATAGTAGATTCAAACCCCCCCTAGAGGACAAAGCACACTGACAGTATGCGTCACAAACACCAATGTCAGTCCTTAGTCCCACATAGTTACTGGAAGTAGAGTTGTATCAGTTAGGTCCTGGAATTGACATCTTCCCCTTCCTCATCATCACCATTACTCTCCTCCCCTCTCCGAGGAAGCTGGTCAGGATTTACAGCACTATCCACATCCAAGAGGGCGATAGAATTTTTCACTGCCACGTTGTGCAGCATGCAGCTGGCCACCACTATTCTGGTCACCTTTTCAGGCCCATAGGCCAGGGAACCCCAAGAGATATGTAGACAACACGTATTGTGCGCCCTATCACCCTCCTAGTACGTCCATGGGCCTCATTGTAATTCCTCTCTGCATCTGTCCCAGGATTCCTCACTGGTGTCAGGAACCAATGCAAGTTGGGATAGCCAGAATCACCTAGAAAAGTGTGCAAAACAGAGCAGTCATTGTCAAGCGTCTGAGTCAGACAGCCTGGCTGTCTGCTAGGTGGCAGTTAGTGATACAAAAACCTACCTATGATCCGCCCTCTGTCCTCTTGCAGTTGTTCTATCTTTTGTGGCACACTACTGTTTCTCAGCACAAAGGAATCATGGACTAAACCGGGGAACATGGCATTCACATGTGAGATGTACTGGTCTGCAGTACATACCAATTGGATGTTCATGGAGTTAAAGTTCTTTCTGTTTCTGTACACCTGTTCACTGACTCTTGGGGGTATTATAGGTAGGTGGGTGCCATTGATGGCACAGATCACATGGGGTATGTTTGCAAATGCATAGAAGTCCGATTTGTTGGCAGGGAGGTCAGTACTTTGGGGAAACCTCACATAGGACTGCAGGTGTCGTACAAATGCATTTAGAAATCTTGTCAGTATCATGCTGAACATTGGCTGTGAAAATCCTGCACCCATGCCCACTGTCACTTGAAATGAGCCCGTAGCCAGGAAATGGAGTGCAGAGAGCACCTGCACTTCAGTAGGGATGGCATGCTGATTATGATTTGCCCGAGTTAGTGCAGGATCCTGTAATGCAAAAAGTTTGAGAATAGTTGCACTGGTGAGTCTGTAATTGATTATGATGTGACACTCCACCATGATCCGCAAATTAACAAGTGGTCTGTACCCCGATGGGGTACTTCCTCGCCACAAGGGCCGGTACCTAGAGGGATTTGAAACACATGTGAGTAACACACATACATAGGCACATATTGTCATTCATTGTGCACTGCTGACTTGATTGTAGGGACTCAAAAGTAAAATGCTCTTGACAGAATTTCATCTAGACCTTAATGAGTGAACAGGGTTTGTTATGTGTGGTATCGTTAATGGTCACATGCATAGGTGTGTTAGGTGAACAATAGGGCCTGCATTGTGCAGATATCATTTTTATTATTGCGCAGTTAAGGCCAAAATGTCTGCCCCCTGTAATCCAGAACTGTTGCTGTGGAAGGGACCTCATACCGCTAGCGGTTGACGTAATAGCGTAAGGCGGTGTTTACTGCCGTTCGCACCATCATTGGTTAACATGGATGCCAATAGGGAATCCTGGCGTATCATGATCGCCGCTGGCGGTGACGGTGCACA